>NC_140174.1:57231027-57281672 GCF_963971535.1 Notolepis coatsorum | reverse complement strand
AGGCTGTTCTCTACTACCAGAGGGAGTGAGGCTGTTCTCTACTACCAGAGGGAGTGAGGCTGTTCCCTTCCCAGGGGGGGAGGCAGTTTTACTCCCCTACCAGAGGGAGTGAGGCTGTTCTCACTACTAGAGTAGTGTGGCTGTTCTCTACTACCAGAGGGAGTGAGGCTGTTCTCTACTACCAGAGGAGTGAGGCTGTTCTCTACTACCAGAGGGAGTTAGGCTGTTCTCTACTACCAGAGGAGTGAGGCTGTTCTCTACTACCAGAGGGAGGCTGTTCTCTACTACCAGAGGGAGTTAGGCTGTTCTCTACTACCAGAGGGAGTGAGGCTGTTCTCTACTACCAGAGGAGTGAGGCTGTTCTCTACTACCAGAGGGAGTTAGGCTGTTCTCTACTACCAGAGGAGTGAGGCTGTTCTCTACTACCAGAGGGAGTGAGGCTGTTCTCTACTACCAGAGGGAGTGAGGCTGTTCTCTACTACCAGAGGGAGTGAGGCTGTTCTCTACTACCAGAGGGAGTGAGGCTGTTCTCTACTACCAGAGGGAGTGAGGCTGTTCTCTACTACCAGAGGGGGAGGCTGTTCTCTACTACCAGAGGGAGTTAGGCTGTTCTCTACTACCAGAGGGAGTGAGGCTGTTCTCTACTACCAGAGGGAGTGAGGCTGTTCTCTACTACCAGAGGAGTGAGGCTGTTCTCTACTACCAGAGGGAGTGAGGCTGTTCTCTACTACCAGAGGGAGTTAGGCTGTTCTCTACTACCAGAGGGAGGCTGTTCTCTACTACCAGAGGAGTGAGGCTGTTCTCTACTACCAGAGGGAGTGAGGCTGTTCTCTACTACCAGAGGGAGTGAGGCTGTTCTCTACTACCAGAGGGAGTTAGGCTGTTCTCTACTACCAGAGGAGTGAGGCTGTTCTCTACTACCAGAGGGAGTGAGGCTGTTCTCTACTACCAGAGGGAGTTAGGCTGTTCTCTACTACCAGAGGAGTTGGCTGTTCTCTACTACCAGAGGGAGTTAGGCTGTTCTCTACTACCAGAGGGAGGCTGTTCTCTACTACCAGAGGGAGTGAGGCTGTTCTCTACTACCAGAGGGAGTTAGGCTGTTCTCTACTACCAGAGGGAGTGAGGCTGTTCTCTACTACCAGAGGGAGTGAGGCTGTTCTCTACTACCAGAGGGAGTGAGGCTGTTCTCTACTACCAGAGGGAGTGAGGCTGTTCTCTACTACCAGAGGGAGTTAGGCTGTTCTCTACTACCAGAGGGAGTGAGGCTGTTCTCTACTACCAGAGGGAGTTAGGCTGTTCTCTACTACCAGAGGGAGGCTGTTCTCTACTACCAGAGGGAGTTAGGCTGTTCTCTACTACCAGAGGGAGTGAGGCTGTTCTCTACTACCAGAGGGAGTGAGGCTGTTCTCTACTACCAGAGGGAGTTAGGCTGTTCTCTACTACCAGAGGGAGGCTGTTCTCTACTACCAGAGGGAGTTAGGCTGTTCTCTACTACCAGAGGGAGTGAGGCTGTTCTCTACTACCAGAGGGAGTGAGGCTGTTCTCTACTACCAGAGGGAGTTAGGCTGTTCTCTACTACCAGAGGAGGAGGCTGTTCTCTACTACCAGAGGGAGTGAGGCTGTTCTCTACTACCAGAGGGAGTTAGGCTGTTCTCTACTACCAGAGGGAGGCTGTTCTCTACTACCAGAGGGAGTTAGGCTGTTCTCTACTACCAGAGGGAGTGAGGCTGTTCTCTACTACCAGAGGGAGTGAGGCTGTTCTCTACTACCAGAGGGAGGCTGTTCTCTACTACCAGAGGGAGTGAGGCTGTTCTCTACTACCAGAGGGAGGCTGTTCTCTACTACCAGAGGGAGGCTGTTCTCTACTACCAGAGGGAGTTAGGCTGTTCTCTACTACCAGAGGGAGTGAGGCTGTTCTCTACTACCAGAGGGAGTGAGGCTGTTCTCTACTACCAGAGGGAGTTAGGCTGTTCTCTACTACCAGAGGGAGTTAGGCTGTTCTCTACTACCAGAGGGAGTTAGGCTGTTCTCTACTACCAGAGGGAGGCTGTTCTCTACTACCAGAGGGAGTGAGGCTGTTCTCTACTACCAGAGGGAGTTAGGCTGTTCTCTACTACCAGAGGGAGTTAGGCTGTTCTCTACTACCAGAGGGAGTTAGGCTGTTCTCTACTACCAGAGGGAGTGAGGCTGTTCTCTACTACCAGAGGGAGGCTGTTCTCTACTACCAGAGGGAGTGAGGCTGTTCTCTACTACCAGAGGGAGGCTGTTCTCTACTACCAGGAGTGAGGCTGTTCTCTACTACCAGAGTTAGGCTGTTCTCTACTACCAGAGGGAGTGAGGCTGTTCTCTACTACCAGAGGGAGTTAGGCTGTTCTCTACTACCAGAGGGAGGCTGTTCTCTACTACCAGAGGGAGTGAGGCTGTTCTCTACTACCAGAGGGTGAGCTGTTCTCTACTACCAGAGGGCGTGAGGCTGTTCTCTACTACCAGAGGGAGGCTGTTCTCTACTACCAGAGTGAGGCTGTTCTCTACTACCAGAGGGAGGCTGTTCTCTACTACCAGAGGGAGGCTGTTCTCTACTACCAGAGGGAGGCTGTTCTCTACTACCAGAGGGAGTGAGGCTGTTCTCTACTACCAGAGGGAGGCTGTTCTCTACTACCAGAGGGAGGCTGTTCTCTACTACCAGAGGGAGTGAGTTGCTGTTCTCTACTACCAGAGGGAGTTAGGCTGTTCTCTACTACCAGAGGGAGTTAGGCTGTTCTCTACTACCAGAGGGAGTGAGGCTGTTCTCTACTACCAGAGGGAGTGAGGCTGTTCTCTACTACCAGAGGGAGTGAGGCTGTTCTCTACTACCAGAGGGAGTGAGGCTGTTCTCTACTACCAGAGGGAGTGAGGCTGTTCTCTACTACCAGAGGGAGTGAGGCTGTTCTCTACTACCAGAGGGAGTTAGGCTGTTCTCTACTACCAGAGGGAGTTAGGCTGTTCTCTACTACCAGAGGGAGTTAGGCTGTTCTCTACTACCAGAGGGAGTAGGCTGTTCTCTACTACCAGAGGGAGGCTGTTCTCTACTACCAGAGGGAGTGAGGCTGTTCTCTACTACCAGAGGGAGTTAGGCTGTTCTCTACTACCAGAGGGAGTTAGGCTGTTCTCTACTACCAGAGGGAGTGAGGCTGTTCTCTACTACCAGAGGGAGTGAGGCTGTTCTCTACTACCAGAGGGAGTGAGGCTGTTCTCTACTACCAGAGGGAGTGAGGCTGTTCTCTACTACCAGAGGGAGTTAGGCTGTTCTCTACTACCAGAGGGAGTTAGGCTGTTCTCTACTACCAGAGGGAGTAGGCTGTTCTCTACTACCAGAGGGAGTGAGGCTGTTCTCTACTACCAGAGGGAGTTAGGCTGTTCTCTACTACCAGAGGGAGTGAGGCTGTTCTCTACTACCAGAGGGAGTTAGGCTGTTCTCTCCTCGTTCTCTACTACCAGAGGGAGTGAGGCTGTTCTCTACTACCAGAGGGAGTTAGGCTGTTCTCTACTACCAGAGGGAGTGAGGCTGTTCTCTACTACCAGAGGGAGTGAGGCTGTTCTCTACTACCAGAGGGAGTTAGGCTGTTCTCTACTACCAGAGGGAGTGAGGCTGTTCTCTACTACCAGAGGGAGTTAGGCTGTTCTCTACTACCAGAGGGAGTGAGGCTGTTCTCTACTACCAGAGGGAGTGAGGCTGTTCTCTACTACCAGAGGGAGTGAGGCTGTTCTCTACTACCAGAGGGAGTGAGGCTGTTCTCTACTACCAGAGGGAGTGAGGCTGTTCTCTACTACCAGAGGGAGTTAGGCTGTTCTCTACTACCAGAGGGAGGCTGTTCTCTACTACCAGAGGGAGTTAGGCTGTTCTCTACTACCAGAGGGAGTGAGGCTGTTCTCTACTACCAGAGGGAGTGAGGCTGTTCTCTACTACCAGAGGGAGTTAGGCTGTTCTCTACTACCAGAGGGAGGCTGTTCTCTACTACCAGAGGGAGTGAGGCTGTTCTCTACTACCAGAGGGAGTTAGGCTGTTCTCTACTACCAGAGGGAGGTTGTTCTCTACTACCAGAGGGAGTTAGGCTGTTCTCTACTACCAGAGGGAGTTAGGCTGTTCTCTACTACCAGAGGGAGTTAGGCTGTTCTCTACTACCAGAGGGAGTGAGGCTGTTCTCTACTACCAGAGGGAGTTAGGCTGTTCTCTACTACCAGAGGGAGGCTGTTCTCTACTACCAGAGTGAGGCTGTTCTCTACTACCAGAGGGAGTGAGACTGTTCTCTACTACCAGAGGGAGTGAGGCTGTTCTCTACTACCAGAGGGAGTTAGGCTGTTCTCTACTACCAGAGGGAGGCTGTTCTCTACTACCAGAGGGAGTTAGGCTGTTCTCTACTACCAGAGGGAGGCTGTTCTCTACTACCAGAGGGAGGCTGTTCTCTACTACCAGAGTGAGGCTGTTCTCTACTACCAGAGGGAGGCTGTTCTCTACTACCAGAGGGAGTGAGGCTGTTCTCTACTACCAGAGGGAGTTAGGCTGTTCTCTACTACCAGAGGGAGGCTGTTCTCTACTACCAGAGGGAGTTAGGCTGTTCTCTACTACCAGAGGGAGGCTGTTCTCTACTACCAGAGGGAGTGAGGCTGTTCTCTACTACCAGAGGGAGTTAGGCTGTTCTCTACTACCAGAGGGAGGCTGTTCTCTACTACCAGAGTGAGGCTGTTCTCTACTACCAGAGGGAGTTAGGCTGTTCTCTACTACCAGAGGGAGTTAGGCTGTTCTCTACTACCAGAGGGAGGCTGTTCTCTACTACCAGAGGGAGTGAGGCTGTTCTCTACTACCAGAGGGAGTGAGGCTGTTCTCTACTACCAGAGGGAGTGAGGCTGTTCTCTACTACCAGAGGGAGTTAGGCTGTTCTCTACTACCAGAGGGAGTTAGGCTGTTCTCTACTACCAGAGGGAGGCTGTTCTCTACTACCAGAGGGAGTGAGGCTGTTCTCTACTACCAGAGGGAGGCTGTTCTCTACTACCAGAGGGAGTGAGGCTGTTCTCTACTACCAGAGGGAGGCTGTTCTCTACTACCAGAGGGAGTGAGGCTGTTCTCTACTACCAGAGTTAGGCTGTTCTCTACTACCAGAGGGAGTGAGGCTGTTCTCTACTACCAGAGGGAGTTAGGCTGTTCTCTACTACCAGAGGGAGGCTGTTCTCTACTACCAGAGGGAGTGAGGCTGTTCTCTACTACCAGAGGGAGGCTGTTCTCTACTACCAGAGGGCGTGAGGCTGTTCTCTACTACCAGAGGGAGGCTGTTCTCTACTACCAGAGTGAGGCTGTTCTCTACTACCAGAGGGAGGCTGTTCTCTACTACCAGAGGGAGGCTGTTCTCTACTACCAGAGGGAGGCTGTTCTCTACTACCAGAGGGAGTGAGGCTGTTCTCTACTACCAGAGGGAGGCTGTTCTCTACTACCAGAGGGAGGCTGTTCTCTACTACCAGAGGGAGGCTGTTCTCTACTACCAGAGGGAGTTAGGCTGTTCTCTACTACCAGAGGGAGTTAGGCTGTTCTCTACTACCAGAGGGAGTGAGGCTGTTCTCTACTACCAGAGGGAGTGAGGCTGTTCTCTACTACCAGAGGGAGTGAGGCTGTTCTCTACTACCAGAGGGAGTGAGGCTGTTCTCTACTACCAGAGGGAGTGAGGCTGTTCTCTACTACCAGAGGGAGTTAGGCTGTTCTCTACTACCAGAGGGAGTTAGGCTGTTCTCTACTACCAGAGGGAGTTAGGCTGTTCTCTACTACCAGAGGGAGTTAGGCTGTTCTCTACTACCAGAGGGAGGCTGTTCTCTACTACCAGAGGGAGTGAGGCTGTTCTCTACTACCAGAGGGAGTTAGGCTGTTCTGTACTACCAGAGGGAGTTAGGCTGTTCTCTACTACCAGAGGGAGTGAGGCTGTTCTCTACTACCAGAGGGAGTGAGGCTGTTCTCTACTACCAGAGGGAGTGAGGCTGTTCTCTACTACCAGAGGGAGTGAGGCTGTTCTCTACTACCAGAGGGAGTTAGGCTGTTCTCTACTACCAGAGGGAGGCTGTTCTCTACTACCAGAGGGAGTGAGGCTGTTCTCTACTACCAGAGGGAGTTAGGCTGTTCTCTACTACCAGAGGGAGTGAGGCTGTTCTCTACTACCAGAGGGAGTTAGGCTGTTCTCTCCTCGTTCTCTACTACCAGAGGGAGTGAGGCTGTTCTCTACTACCAGAGGGAGTTAGGCTGTTCTCTACTACCAGAGGGAGTGAGGCTGTTCTCTACTACCAGAGGGAGTGAGGCTGTTCTCTACTACCAGAGGGAGTTAGGCTGTTCTCTACTACCAGAGGGAGTGAGGCTGTTCTCTACTACCAGAGGGAGTGAGGCTGTTCTCTACTACCAGAGGGAGTGAGGCTGTTCTCTACTACCAGAGGGAGTGAGGCTGTTCTCTACTACCAGAGGGAGTTAGGCTGTTCTCTACTACCAGAGGGAGGCTGTTCTCTACTACCAGAGGGAGTTAGGCTGTTCTCTACTACCAGAGGGAGTGAGGCTGTTCTCTACTACCAGAGGGAGTGAGGCTGTTCTCTACTACCAGAGGGAGGCTGTTCTCTACTACCAGAGGGAGTGAGGCTGTTCTCTACTACCAGAGGGAGTTAGGCTGTTCTCTACTACCAGAGGGAGGCTGTTCTCTACTACCAGAGGGAGTGAGGCTGTTCTCTACTACCAGAGGGAGTTAGGCTGTTCTCTACTACCAGAGGGAGGCTGTTCTCTACTACCAGAGGGAGTTAGGCTGTTCTCTACTACCAGAGGGAGTGAGGCTGTTCTCTACTACCAGAGGGAGTGAGGCTGTTCTCTACTACCAGAGGGAGTGAGGCTGTTCTCTACTACCAGAGGGAGTGAGGCTGTTCTCTACTACCAGAGGGAGTTAGGCTGTTCTCTACTACCAGAGGGAGGCTGTTCTCTACTACCAGAGGGAGTTAGGCTGTTCTCTACTACCAGAGGGAGTGAGGCTGTTCTCTACTACCAGAGGGAGTGAGGCTGTTCTCTACTACCAGAGGGAGGCTGTTCTCTACTACCAGAGGGAGTGAGGCTGTTCTCTACTACCAGAGGGAGTTAGGCTGTTCTCTACTACCAGAGGGAGGCTGTTCTCTACTACCAGAGGGAGTGAGGCTGTTCTCTACTACCAGAGGGAGTTAGGCTGTTCTCTACTACCAGAGGGAGGCTGTTCTCTACTACCAGAGGGAGTTAGGCTGTTCTCTACTACCAGAGGGAGGCTGTTCTCTACTACCAGAGGGAGGCTGTTCTCTACTACCAGAGGGAGTTAGGCTGTTCTCTACTACCAGAGGGAGTGAGGCTGTTCTCTACTACCAGAGGGAGTGAGGCTGTTCTCTACTACCAGAGGGAGTGAGGCTGTTCTCTACTACCAGAGGGAGTGAGGCTGTTCTCTACTACCAGAGGGAGTTAGGCTGTTCTCTACTACCAGAGGGAGTGAGGCTGTTCTCTACTACCAGAGGGAGTTAGGCTGTTCTCTACTACCAGAGGGAGTTAGGCTGTTCTCTACTACCAGAGGGAGTGAGGCTGTTCTCTACTACCAGAGGGAGTTAGGCTGTTCTCTACTACCAGAGGGAGTTAGGCTGTTCTCTACTACCAGAGGGAGTGAGGCTGTTCTCTACTACCAGAGGGAGTTAGGCTGTTCTCTACTACCAGAGGGAGTTAGGCTGTTCTCTACTACCAGAGGGAGGCTGTTCTCTACTACCAGAGGGAGTGAGGCTGTTCTCTACTACCAGAGGGAGTGAGGCTGTTCTCTACTACCAGAGGGAGTTAGGCTGTTCTCTACTACCAGAGGGAGGCTGTTCTCTACTACCAGAGGGAGGCTGTTCTCTACTACCAGAGTGAGGCTGTTCTCTACTACCAGAGGGAGGCTGTTCTCTACTACCAGAGTGAGGCTGTTCTCTACTACCAGAGGGAGGCTGTTCTCTACTACCAGAGGGAGTGAGGCTGTTCTCTACTACCAGAGGGAGTTAGGCTGTTCTCTACTACCAGAGGGAGGCTGTTCTCTACTACCAGAGGGAGTTAGGCTGTTCTCTACTACCAGAGGGAGGCTGTTCTCTACTACCAGAGGGAGTGAGGCTGTTCTCTACTACCAGAGGGAGTTAGGCTGTTCTCTACTACCAGAGGGAGGCTGTTCTCTACTACCAGAGTGAGGCTGTTCTCTACTACCAGAGGGAGTTAGGCTGTTCTCTACTACCAGAGGGAGGCTGTTCTCTACTACCAGAGGGAGTGAGGCTGTTCTCTACTACCAGAGGGAGTGAGGCTGTTCTCTACTACCAGAGGGAGTTAGGCTGTTCTCTACTACCAGAGGGAGGCTGTTCTCTACTACCAGAGGGAGTGAGGCTGTTCTCTACTACCAGAGGGAGGCTGTTCTCTACTACCAGAGGGAGTTAGGCTGTTCTCTACTACCAGAGGGAGGCTGTTCTCTACTACCAGAGGGAGTGAGGCTGTTCTCTACTACCAGAGGGAGTTAGGCTGTTCTCTACTACCAGAGGGAGGCTGTTCTCTACTACCAGAGTGAGGCTGTTCTCTACTACCAGAGGGAGTTAGGCTGTTCTCTACTACCAGAGGGAGTGAGGCTGTTCTCTATTACCAGAGGGAGTTAGGCTGTTCTCTACTACCAGAGGGAGTTAGGCTGTTCTCTACTACCAGAGGGAGTGAGGCTGTTCTCTACTACCAGAGGGAGTTAGGCTGTTCTCTACTACCAGAGGGAGGCTGTTCTCTACTACCAGAGGGAGTGAGGCTGTTCTCTACTACCAGAGGGAGTTAGGCTGTTCTCTACTACCAGAGGGAGGCTGTTCTCTACTACCAGAGGGAGTTAGGCTGTTCTCTACTACCAGAGGGAGGCTGTTCTCTACTACCAGAGGGAGTTAGGCTGTTCTCTACTACCAGAGGGAGTTAGGCTGTTCTCTACTACCAGAGGGAGTGAGGCTGTTCTCTACTACCAGAGGGAGTGAGGCTGTTCTCTACTACCAGAGGGAGTGAGGCTGTTCTCTACTACCAGAGGGAGTTAGGCTGTTCTCTACGACCAGAGGGAGTTAGGCTGTTCTCTACTACCAGAGGGAGTGAGGCTGTTCTCTACTACCAGAGGGAGTGAGGCTGTTCTCTACTACCAGAGGGAGTTAGGCTGTTCTCTACTACCAGAGGGAGTTAGGCTGTTCTCTACTACCAGAGGGAGTGAGGCTGTTCTCTACTACCAGAGTGAGGCTGTTCTCTACTACCAGAGGGAGTGAGGCTGTTCTCTACTACCAGAGGGAGGCTGTTCTCTACTACCAGAGGGAGGCTGTTCTCTACTACCAGAGTGAGGCTGTTCTCTACTACCAGAGGGAGTGAGGCTGTTCTCTACTACCAGAGGGAGTGAGGCTGTTCTCTACTACCAAAGGGAGTTAGGCTGTTCTCTACTACCAGAGGGAGTTAGGCTGTTCTCTACTACCAGAGGGAGTGAGGCTGTTCTCTACTACCAGAGGGAGTTAGGCTGTTCTCTACTACCAGAGGGAGGCTGTTCTCTACTACCAGAGGGAGGCTGTTCTCTACTACCAGAGGGAGGCTGTTCTCTACTACCAGAGGGAGTTAGGCTGTTCTCTACTACCAGAGGGAGGCTGTTCTCTACTACCAGAGGGAGTTAGGCTGTTCTCTACTACCAGAGGGAGGCTGTTCTCTACTAGCAGAGGGAGTTAGGCTGTTCTCTACTACCAGAGGGAGGCTGTTCTCTACTACCAGAGGGAATGAGGCTGTTCTCTACTACCAGAGGGAGGCTGTTCTCTACTACCAGAGGGAGTGAGGCTGTTCTCTACTACCAGAGGGAGGCTGTTCTCTACTACCAGAGGGAGTTAGGCTGTTCTCTACTACCAGAGGGAGTTAGGCTGTTCTCTACTACCAGAGAGAGGCTGTTCTCTACTACCAGAGGGAGTGAGTCTGTTCTCTACTACCAGAGGGAGTGAGGCTGTTCTCTACTACCAGAGGGAGTGAGGCTGTTCTCTACTACCAGAGGGAGTTAGGCTGTTCTCTACTACCAGAGGGAGGCTGTTCTCTACTACCAGAGTGAGGCTGTTCTCTACTACCAGAGGGAGTGAGGCTGTTCTCTACTACCAGAGGGAGGCTGTTCTCTACTACCAGAGTGAGGCTGTTCTCTACTACCAGAGGGAGTGAGGCTGTTCTCTACTACCAGAGGGAGTGAGGCTGTTCTCTACTACCAGAGGGAGTTAGGCTGTTCTCTACTACCAGAGGGAGTTAGGCTGTTCTCTACTACCAGAGGGAGTGAGGCTGTTCTCTACTACCAGAGGGAGTTAGGCTGTTCTCTACTACCAGAGGGAGTTAGGCTGTTCTCTACTACCAGAGGGAGGCTGTTCTCTACTACCAGAGGGAGTTAGGCTGTTCTCTACTACCAGAGGGAGGCTGTTCTCTACTACCAGAGGGAGTGAGGCTGTTCTCTACTACCAGAGGGAGGCTGTTCTCTACTAGCAGAGGGAGTTAGGCTGTTCTCTACTACCAGATGGAGGCTGTTCTCTACTACCAGAGGGAATGAGGCTGTTCTCTACTACCAGAGGGAGGCTGTTCTCTACTACCAGAGGGAGTGAGGCTGTTCTCTACTACCAGAGGGAGGCTGTTCTCTACTACCAGAGGGAGGCTGTTCTCTACTACCAGAGGGAGGCTGTTCTCTACTACCAGAGGGAGTTAGGCTGTTCTCTACTACCAGAGGGAGTGAGGCTGTTCTCTATTACCAGAGGGAGTTAGGCTGTTCTCTACTACCAGAGGGAGTTAGGCTGTTCTCTACTACCAGAGGGAGTGAGGCTGTTCTCTACTACCAGAGGGAGTTAGGCTGTTCTCTACTACCAGAGGGAGGCTGTTCTCTACTACCAGAGGGAGTGAGGCTGTTCTCTACTACCAGAGGGAGTTAGGCTGTTCTCTACTACCAGAGGGAGTGAGGCTGTTCTCTACTACCAGAGGGAGTTAGGCTGTTCTCTACTACCAGAGGGAGGCTGTTCTCTACTACCAGAGGGAGTGAGGCTGTTCTCTACTACCAGAGGGAGGCTGTTCTCTACTACCAGAGTGAGGCTGTTCTCTACTACCAGAGGGAGTTAGGCTGTTCTCTACTACCAGAGGGAGTGAGGCTGTTCTCTATTACCAGAGGGAGTTAGGCTGTTCTCTACTACCAGAGGGAGTTAGGCTGTTCTCTACTACCAGAGGGAGTGAGGCTGTTCTCTACTACCAGAGGGAGTTAGGCTGTTCTCTACTACCAGAGGGAGGCTGTTCTCTACTACCAGAGGGAGTGAGGCTGTTCTCTACTACCAGAGGGAGTTAGGCTGTTCTCTACTACCAGAGGGAGGCTGTTCTCTACTACCAGAGGGAGTTAGGCTGTTCTCTACTACCAGAGGGAGGCTGTTCTCTACTACCAGAGGGAGTTAGGCTGTTCTCTACTACCAGAGGGAGTTAGGCTGTTCTCTACTACCAGAGGGAGTGAGGCTGTTCTCTACTACCAGAGGGAGTGAGGCTGTTCTCTACTACCAGAGGGAGTGAGGCTGTTCTCTACTACCAGAGGGAGTTAGGCTGTTCTCTACGACCAGAGGGAGTTAGGCTGTTCTCTACTACCAGAGGGAGTGAGGCTGTTCTCTACTACCAGAGGGAGTGAGGCTGTTCTCTACTACCAGAGGGAGTTAGGCTGTTCTCTACTACCAGAGGGAGTTAGGCTGTTCTCTACTACCAGAGGGAGTGAGGCTGTTCTCTACTACCAGAGTGAGGCTGTTCTCTACTACCAGAGGGAGTGAGGCTGTTCTCTACTACCAGAGGGAGGCTGTTCTCTACTACCAGAGGGAGGCTGTTCTCTACTACCAGAGTGAGGCTGTTCTCTACTACCAGAGGGAGTGAGGCTGTTCTCTACTACCAGAGGGAGTGAGGCTGTTCTCTACTACCAAAGGGAGTTAGGCTGTTCTCTACTACCAGAGGGAGTTAGGCTGTTCTCTACTACCAGAGGGAGTGAGGCTGTTCTCTACTACCAGAGGGAGTTAGGCTGTTCTCTACTACCAGAGGGAGGCTGTTCTCTACTACCAGAGGGAGGCTGTTCTCTACTACCAGAGGGAGGCTGTTCTCTACTACCAGAGGGAGTTAGGCTGTTCTCTACTACCAGAGGGAGGCTGTTCTCTACTACCAGAGGGAGTTAGGCTGTTCTCTACTACCAGAGGGAGGCTGTTCTCTACTAGCAGAGGGAGTTAGGCTGTTCTCTACTACCAGAGGGAGGCTGTTCTCTACTACCAGAGGGAATGAGGCTGTTCTCTACTACCAGAGGGAGGCTGTTCTCTACTACCAGAGGGAGTGAGGCTGTTCTCTACTACCAGAGGGAGTGAGGCTGTTCTCTACTACCAGAGGGAGGCTGTTCTCTACTACCAGAGGGAGTGAGGCTGTTCTCTACTACCAGAGGGAGGCTGTTCTCTACTACCAGAGGGAGTTAGGCTGTTCTCTACTACCAGAGAGAGGCTGTTCTCTACTACCAGAGGGAGTGAGTCTGTTCTCTACTACCAGAGGGAGTGAGGCTGTTCTCTACTACCAGAGGGAGTGAGGCTGTTCTCTACTACCAGAGGGAGTTAGGCTGTTCTCTACTACCAGAGGGAGGCTGTTCTCTACTACCAGAGTGAGGCTGTTCTCTACTACCAGAGGGAGTGAGGCTGTTCTCTACTACCAGAGGGAGGCTGTTCTCTACTACCAGAGTGAGGCTGTTCTCTACTACCAGAGGGAGTGAGGCTGTTCTCTACTACCAGAGGGAGTGAGGCTGTTCTCTACTACCAGAGGGAGTTAGGCTGTTCTCTACTACCAGAGGGAGTTAGGCTGTTCTCTACTACCAGAGGGAGTGAGGCTGTTCTCTACTACCAGAGGGAGTTAGGCTGTTCTCTACTACCAGAGGGAGTTAGGCTGTTCTCTACTACCAGAGGGAGGCTGTTCTCTACTACCAGAGGGAGTTAGGCTGTTCTCTACTACCAGAGGGAGGCTGTTCTCTACTACCAGAGGGAGTGAGGCTGTTCTCTACTACCAGAGGGAGGCTGTTCTCTACTAGCAGAGGGAGTTAGGCTGTTCTCTACTACCAGATGGAGGCTGTTCTCTACTACCAGAGGGAATGAGGCTGTTCTCTACTACCAGAGGGAGGCTGTTCTCTACTACCAGAGGGAGTGAGGCTGTTCTCTACTACCAGAGGGAGGCTGTTCTCTACTACCAGAGGGAGGCTGTTCTCTACTACCAGAGGGAGGCTGTTCTCTACTACCAGAGGGAGTTAGGCTGTTCTCTACTACCAGAGGGAGTGAGGCTGTTCTCTACTACCAGAGGGAGGCTGTTCTCTACTACCAGAGGGAGTTAGGCTGTTCTCTGTACATGGGTATTCTTAGACTATCCTATGTTCAAAGATCTATCTGGATATCACACAGGAAAAAAACAGGAGACTATTGTTTCAGCGACTTGGTGTCGATTCCTCCAGTCCCACCAAGTAGTTAGAAACAAGTCTGTCCAGTCAGTCAGTATAGCCTGATATGGTAGCAGGAGATGCTGTCAAGTAAACACACAGAGATGGGCTCGTTCACACAGCGAGTTGACAACGGCTATCTGGCACCGCTTTGTCCCCTTTCTGTCGGAAACATTGTACTATAGGGAGCTCAACCAGTGAGCAAACCTGAATGGAGGAATACTAGAGGCAGAATGACAGAGAGATGGTCCCATTAAACATGCAGCCGACACAGGGCAGGAGGACGAGGAAGGAAGAGAGAGAGAGAGAGAGAGAGAGAGAGAGAGAGAGAGAGAGAGAGAGAGAGAGAGAGCATGGCGGTGAGAGACGAGGGAGGAGAAACAGAACAATACAGTACCTTTGAATCTTCCTAATGCTGCTTTTATAGGGACACAGATGACATAATGAGGACAGGAGTTTAAGATCACAGGGAGAATATCTCCCACAGCTTCACTCACAGCATCATTATCAGTATGCGACTGCAGGAGTTTGGCAGGTCATTGGAGCCAAGATGGTGGACATCAGCGGGGGGTGGAATGTGGGTGTGTTGGGGGGTTAGGGGGCTGTGAGGGATGCGGGTCATGCTGAGGGAGTAATGAGGAGAAGGACCGAAGGGGTGACATGTTCCTTCCCGGAGGCGTGTCATACCGGGGAGAGGAAATCATCGCTCCGTTTAGCACTAATCAGGACAACGTTTCTCGATGGATGTGGAAGAAAAGCCTAAGGAAGTTACTTGCAGCTAATTGTTCGTTAATACGCACTGTAACTTGCAGCTTGGTGGTGACATAATTTTACTTGCATGCATCACACAGGGAATTTGGCATGACTACAACACACATCCATCACAGAGTTACAGAGAGTGAGAAAGAGAGAGGGCGAGGCAGAGACCCAAAACCCCTGCAAGAGGGTCATTTCACATCATGCCCCACTTTAACATAAAGAGAGAGAGAGAGAGAGAGAGAGAGAGAGAGAGAGAGAGAGAGAGAGAGAGAGAGAGAGAGAGAGAGAGAGAGAGAGAGAGAGACTTAGAATTAGGTGTATATCTAATTATACAGTATAAAATCCAGTGAGAAAAGGCATGTAGCTCCTCTCTCCGTCTCAGTATCTCAGTCTCTCTGATCTGTCTGCTGGTTCTGGAGTGGTGTGTGTTTCTAATGAAAGCCGGTGCTCTATTGATCGGTCCTTACACAGCCTCAGCCAGGTTTAATTAGCTGGGCTTATGTGGTCCCTGGGCTAAAGGGGCTCAGCCTGCCTGCTCTGCTGAGCAGCGCCCCGATAAGACCATGGCTGTATTAAAGAGAAGGAGAGAGAGGGAGAGAGAGATAGAGAGAGAGAAAGAGAGGGGGGGAGAGAGGGATAGTGTGAGAGTGTGTGTGTGTGTGTGTGTGTGTGTATGTGTGTGTGTGTGTGTGTGTGTGTGTGTGTGTGTGTGTGTGTGTATGTGTGTGTGTGTGTGTGAGAGAGAGAGGTTTGATTGACTTGAAACTAATCCTCCACAGCCACAGTATTGCTAGTTCCAGACACTAAACTCCACCTCTCTGTTCCTTTCTCTATCTCTGTCATACTGTCTGTCTCTCTAACTCTCTCTTTCATCCCACTCACTTCCTACCCATAAAGCTTAGAGGCAGGTAAATAACGAGGGATGTGATATAATCCTCCAGGTCCATCTGTTACTCTGAACTGCTCTTTGACTTCACTTCACATGAGACTGTCATGACCCCCCCCCCACACACACACACACACGCATCACAGACATGACCCTGTCAAAAGTGGTCAGCTACGTGTTGTGTCTCTTTTCTGTCATCCTTGTCAGGCACAAGCCTGTGCTTATACAAGCTAAAACTGTCCGTATACACTTTTATTAAGCAGTCTTCAGTCTTGTTAGGATTCATGCTGAGGGGGTTAATAAGTACACTATGGAGACAGGGGGGGGTGTCAACAAGCAGACATTATTGTTGATTTCAGAGACAGGTTGACGTGACATGAGTGTGAGTCAATGAGAGGGGTTTAAATGAAAAGGGACAATGTGGACAAACACCAGAAGATGTCTTGAAACCATTAAATACCAAGTGCCTGGAGAGAGAATGTTACAGTGCTTCCTCTCAAGTGACAATCCACCATCACATCATTCAACTTCATCCTCCCGCTCTCTGCGGCGGCAAACCGGTTGGCGAATGTGGCGGAAAACCTTGTGGCGCGCGTCCACCCCGAGCGGGGCTGTTGAGAGGTCTTACCCATCCTTCTTGTAGAACTCCAGCATCATGTTGTCGGTGGCGACGCTCAGCGGCCGGCGGCTCTGGTCGCTCTGCTTGCGCTCCATCTGCTCCATGTCCGGCGACGGCATGGAGCTGTAGTTGGCGTTGTGGTTGGTGTGCACCGGACTGCCGTAGTTCCCTGTGACATTGAACTCCATATCTGACCGAGGTGAAACGGAGAGACACCAGGAGGTTTAGTCGCCCGATCCTTACTGCACAAAGACTATAGTGATGTGGTACACACAGGCGGTGGTGGGAGAAGTACACAGCTCCTTTACTTTATTAGAAATACCCAGATAATTGTAAGTATTGTCTAAGTGTTGTAAAAGAAAATTAAAAATAAATACCCAGATAAAATAGTACTATCTATGGTAAAAAGTAAAACTTTTATCTATTCTAAATTAAAAGTATGCATTCTATGTGATGTTTGTGTATTCCAGTGCTTGGGAGAATTCAAACCATTAACCTCTAAAGGTTATGTTAAAGTGGTGTGTGGTCCAGTTATGCTGCTCTGATTACATCCTCTTGAAGTTGGCAGGCTTCAGATTTGGAAAAAACATTGGGCCTCATTCACAAAGCGATATAAGAACAAATTTCCTCTTATTTTGTTCTTAACTAGCATTTTTTCTTATTTTGTTCTTACCTGGGATTCAGCAATGTTTTCTTATTTTAGCTTTTCTCTTAGGCAAGACCAAATTTTAAGAGTGGTCGAGAGCACTCTTACCCAGATAAGCAACTCTTACCCAGATGAGAAAAAGAAAAAAAAGCCTACCATTGGTCAATTGCCCCCAAATAGGACTCTAAAAACCCAGAACTTATTGCGTGCGTTCTGCTTCTGAAATTGATTATATATTGCTGTTAGAACAGTTAGATGCTCTGGCCGCCCAGGCCGTACACATAGAACGCATTATTTAGAGACCTCAGGGTTTTAGCCACAGGGACCTTTCAGAGAGAGATAGGTGACAGGTCAGGTATTTCCCAACACCTACTGCGCGATTGGCTCTTGACAAGCGTGCAGTCGTTCAGTATTGACAAAGCCTACTTTGCTGGAACGATAAATTTTGCACGTATACAGTACGTGTGTGTGTGTGTGTGTGTGTGTGTGTGTGTGTGTGTGTGTGTGTGTGTGTGTGTGTGCGTGCGTGTGTGTGTGTGTGTGTGTGTGTGTGTGTGTGTGTGTGTGTGTGTGTGTGTGTGTGTGTGTGTGTGTGTATGTGTGCGTGGTCGTGCACTGAGGCTGCCTCACTAAGCCGTTTTTTAATTAATTAATATTTTTTATTTATTTATGGAGCATGTATTTATCCACTCTGGTTGGATGGTGTATTGTACTTGTGCTGTATAATAACAATACATTTGAATCTAATCTCATTTTGAGATCAGTCGTAAATTGTTTCCTGTTGAATGGATCAGCATGGTGCAGATGCAATGCCAAACCTCTGCTGTTTTGTACACTGCCCTCGCCATTTTGCACACGCCTCATTCGCCTTATAAAGAGCTGGCGGGTGTGTCTGTATGCAAATGTATTGAATGAGAATGTGCATTTCAGTTTAAGAATGAGTGGGATTGGGCGGCTGATTGGGCGGCGCAGTGGGCAAGGCGCTCGCCTCTAACGCAGGAGACTCTGGGTTCGAGCCCAGCTCTCGGCGTTGCTACCGGCTGGCCGGTCGTACTAACACAATGGACCTGTCTCAAAACCCTGCCCTCTTTTCTTGATCCTCCAATCACAGCTGTCGCTTACCTCTGACTTCCTCGTACAAACAAAGTTTGTACGAGGAAGTCCGAGGTAAGCGACAGCTGTGATTGGAGGATCAAGAAAAGGGGCAGGGTTTGAGATAGGTCTATTGGCAAGTGTTAGAGGGTGGGAAAGCCGGTGGGTGGGGATTTGACATTGTGGACAGCGACTCCTACAGGTCGGTTTGGTGACGCCGGTGCGACGGAAGCAGGAAGTGACGGGGGCAGCGTGAGCCTCCCACGCGTTACTCCTCGCCACTGAGAGTTCTAGCTGCTGCGGCGAAAACATGCGACAGGCTGCCTCCTCGTGTACCGGAGGGGACACGTGATGCAAGGCTTCTGTCCTCACTACAACCGACCTGTGGGAGGCATAGTCTAGCAACGATCAAGACAGGGGAGGGAAGAATTGGATATACGAAATTGGGATGGGAGAAAAATAGAAAATGGGGAGAAGAAAGTGGAAAAAAATAAACAAAAAAAAAGAATGAGTGGGATTCATCATTCAACACACCTGGGTAAGATTTGGACGTTAAGAACGGGTTGATGAATGCGGCGGTGGCTTTTCTTATTTTTCTCTTAACAGACAGTTAAGAAAAAATGTAAGAGAGAGTTAAGAAAGTATTGGTGAATGCGGCCCATTATCTTTATACATCTTTGCCATGTTTTCTATGCAAAATCTTTTTCTTCAAAGTAGATACAAGATTCAAGAGGTTTAATCGTCACATACATACACAAGACATATAGTGAAATGAAGGTGGCCAGCATGGTCACTAGTAACTGATGGCTTTGGAGTAAAGTACAAAGTTCCCTAAAATTAAAACACAAAGTACAAGTACCTCAAAATGTTACTTAAGTACAGTAAACAGTACCAAAATAAAGTTACTTTCCACCATTGCACACAGGGGACACTGATTAACTTCTATAAGACGGTGGAATTATGCCTTGTGAAAAAGGCTTTAATCTCGTTGCACTTCACAGGTTTAGTACATCTCATTTGTGAATGACTGTATTCAGATTGCTTCAGGCATCGATATAAAACATAGAATGTTTTCTATGCATGGCTTCGGGGGACCACCAGTCACTGTCTCTGTGTCTAGGCTCCGACTTTCCCTCATAAAAAGTCAGCAGAAACTTCATATGCTTTTTGTCAGTAACACTTTCTCATGAAAGTTTTCCACCACAATTAGACATAGGGCTGGGTATCGACATTTCATACTTTCATGGTATCGATCGAATCACATCAATACTATTGAGTATCGAAATATTCTGTGTAAAAAATTCTAAATTCAATACCCGAGTAGTTAATCAGTGTCAGTGAGCCAATAGCCATGTTTGTTCAAAGATATAACATTTCTTCCTTTCAACCACAATCCAAAATCATAAAAAATGTGATAAAGTAGGGCGGCTAGGTGGTGCAGTGGGCAAGGCACTCACCACCAATGCTGGAGACGCTGGGTTCGAGCCCAGCTCTCCACATTATTTTCAGTTTGGCTGGTCGTCCGTACTAATACAATTGGCAGTATTAGGGGGAGGGAAAACTGAGGGGTAGGGATCGGACGTTGTGGACAGCGACTCCTACAGGTCGGTTGGTGCGCCTGCGCAGTAGAATCAAGAAGCGATGGGGGCGGCGCCCCTCCAAAGCGCAGACCCCTGACGCTGAAAGATCATGGCGCGCAGGTGAAAAGATGCGACGGCTGCTACCTCGAGTATCGGACGGGACTCGTGCTATGTATGGCTTCGTCCACATTGCAGCCGGCTTGTGGGAGGCAAGAAACAGCGTTCGAGACAGGGGAGGGTTGAATTGGACGATACGAAATTGGGGATGGGAGAAAAATTGAAAATGGGAGAAAAAGTGGATAAAAAATAAAAAATATGTGATAAAGCCTCCGGTTGGCTCAGGCACAGCATAGCACACCAAAGTAAGGTATTGAAAAAAGCATGGTTTTGGTATCGGTATCTAATCCCAGGTATCGGTATTGGCACTGGTATCGAAAACCCCCCTAATTAGACAGTTTGTTTTCAAGTACTTTCTTTTTCCACACTTGAAACATGATGGCTTCAAAGTATGTCCTTTTTATTATTGGCAAAGAGTGGCTCAGCATTTTCATTCACACTCCCTTGCTGAGTGAAGTGGGGGTGATGTGAGGACACTTGAGAATAGAAAGAGCCTTGAAGGGATACTTTAGAGTTTTAGTTGGGTTACTGTTCTTCACTAGTTTTAGTTGGGTTACTGTTCTTCACTAGTTTTAGTTGGGTTACTGTTCTTCACTAGTTTTAGTTGGGTTACTGGTCTTCACTAGTTTTAGTTGGGTTACTGTTCTTCACAATTTGTCACATTTGCCCTTCCAGGCGCATGGACTGCTGCCAGCAGCTGCAGAACTAACGGTAGCAGAACTTGAGAACAGTTAGACATGTCTGACCCTTGTCAGACTCTAGCACAGTGTGTACTATGACTGATAGGGTATACAGACCCTCATCTGCACCTTTCTGTTTATTGCTATTCATATATATTATATATATTCATATAACATTTTTGTATTACCTATAATACTGCCTTTCCATTACCCTGCTCATACCTGTACTCCTCCCCTCCCCTGTGCTGCTATGACACCTGAAGGGTATCAATAAAGCAATATCTTAACTTATCTTATCTTATCTTATCAGTTAGCATTAGCAATGTTAGCATGCTAGCTAACCAACCAAAACGTAAAATGTATCAATTTGACGTTATAATATTTTCCTGTCAATAAATCTTTTTAAGTGATCCACTTTTTTTCTCCTTATTTTTCTATTTTTTCTACCATCCCAATTTCGCCTCGCCAATTCTCCCGTCCCCTGTCTTGAACGTTGCTAGACTATGCCTCCCACAGGTCGGCTGCAGTGAGGACCAAGCCTTGCATCACGTGTCCCCTCCGGTACACGAGGAGGCAGCTGTCGCATCTTTTCACCTGAACAGCGCAATCTCTCAGTGGCGAGGAGTAACGCGTGGGAGGCTCACGCTGCCCCCGATACTTCCTGATTCTGCTGTACAGGCGCACAAACCGACCTGTAGGAGTCGCTGTCCACAACGTCCAATCCCCACCCACCGGCTTTCCCACCCTCTAACACTGCCAATTGTGTTAGTATGACGACTGGTCAAGCCGGTAGCAACGCAGAGAGCTGGGCTTGATACCAGCATCTCCTGCGTTAGTGGCGAGCGCCTTGCCCACTGCACCACTCAGCCGACTACATGTCAGAGTAATTGAACAAGAGTATCAAGAGTCATTTGATTTTGTCGACTAATTGATATAACTCATAAGCATAACTAATCGATTAACTTGGTTGACTAAGACCAAGCCGACCAATTAATCCACTAAGAGGGGAGAGCCCTAGTATTGACTTTTTTTGGGGGCCCCCTATCATCATGGGCACCCATATCACAGTTGGGGCACCCTCTGGATGTACACTACGCCCCTGTTCTCACCTCCAGGAAAGAACCAGTCGGCATGCTGGATGATGGGTTCAATGATGCCTACTATCTGCAGGGAGACCGTTGTCATCATCTCCGTAATGTTTCTGCAGCGAGGGGCGAGAGAGAGAGAGAGAGAGAGAGAGAGAGAGAGAGAGAGAGAGAGAGAGAGAGAGAGAGAGAGAGAGAGAGAGAGAGAGAGAGAGAGAGAGAGGAGAGAGAGAGGGGAGATAGAGAATGAACGGAGAGAGAATGAGGGGGGAGACATTGCAATGTGACAGTGAGAGTAAAATTGGCTGGCTGGAGAATTAAAATGAGATGGTGCTAATACATTTTCACAACATTAAAGAACCGTTAAAATGTGAAAACTTAAACTATCTTCTTACGAAAAGCAGGCCATTAAAATACTAATTAAAAGTTAAGGAACGTTAAAAGAAAAAGTTTTAAAGATTTACATGAGATTAAGATCGTCTCCTTCATCCTTCCTAGTTTGCTTAGTCATCATCATCCATGTCTAATAGCAACTGTCTCTGGTTAATTTGTGTGTGTGGGGGAGGGATCAGTGACAAGCGGACCCTCCAGCTTTCAGCCACACTTGGAAAACAAAACTATAAAAGAGATGATTCAAACTCACGTGTTTCAAATAGAAAACGGATGGTCTGAACACCCCAACTGTGGGTGAATATCTTCATTCTAATTTAACCCTTTCAAGGTACACAATCAAACCAGTCGCGATTAGGACTTTTGAGAACTGAACGTTCTAATGATGACGAGATCACAAAGGCTACATAATGGAAATGGAATTCGGAGGCAACGTTTGAAAAGATCTCACTCGCCAAAGGGTTAAAGGGTGCCTACCGGGTGGAACGTCCTAAAGCGTCACATTGAGCTTCAGTTTATCCTGTCGATCTATCTCAAGCCCGGCCCTCTTTTCTTAGTTTGTCTGGTTGTGATTGGAGGATCAAGAAAAGAGGGTGAGGCTTGAGATAGGTCAGTTGAATTGAGAGCGCAGGAAAGACTCTAATCACCCAAACAACTGCCTCTTTGAACTGCTGCGGTCAGGCAAGCGCTACCGGAGTCTTGTGGCCAGTACAGAGAGACTCAGAGGGAGCTTCTATCCCCAGGCCATCAGGATGCTCAATGACTCTATGTAACACCATCAACCAATCCATCTACACTCATTGCACACACATCCACATGCACACACTCACTTTTAAACAAACACTCACCTTAACACTCACTTTAGACACTTTAACACTACATTATATTTATCTATTATTAAAGAGATTTGCACTACATTCATACCTCATTTGCATGTGCACCTTACCTCAACGTTTTGTACCTCATTTTCTGCATTGTACCTCACTGTTTACTCATTTTTACTCACTGTACTTAGATTGCACCTAGGTTGTACTTTATATTGTATATTGTATGTATATTGTATATTCCTCTTTACTTACTTATTTTATTTACTTTTTTCTTTTACTGTATGAAGCACACTCTCAGGGGCTCATACAGAACAAAGCATTTCACCGTAAAGTATGTGTATTTTATTGTGATAATTAATAAACAAACTTGAAACTTGAACTTGAAAGACGACAGTGGAGGAGTCTTACCCTTCGTCATTCATCCACAGGAGATTAGGGCCC
Source organism: Notolepis coatsorum (assembly GCF_963971535.1). NCBI lineage: Eukaryota > Metazoa > Chordata > Actinopteri > Aulopiformes > Paralepididae > Notolepis > Notolepis coatsorum. The sequence goes on along the minus strand of NC_140174.1, from coordinate 57,259,042 downwards.
AGGACTATGGCGATGTTTCCCGGGGTCATCTTGTTCGCATCCTGGTACTCATCAAGCTTGGCGAGGAATTTGATCAAATACCTGTTAAAATTTTACAGAAAAACAGATTAATCTGTGAATAGAGTTGTTGTTGCTTTGCCCTTAACACATCCACCGCAAAAAACGGCTTACGACGGGTTTCAAGGTCATGCGAATTCCGCCATTCCACGGCGTACAACGTTATTGAGATCATATTTAATTTCCTCACCCAGCCTCGGCTGAGACAGTGGGACTCGGCACAACCGTGCAACGCTTCAATACCGCCGCCTGGTGGATGATCGGGTGAGTTACAACCAGAAATGGATCTCTGGTGATCTCCGTGCATCTGGGAAATGCGTCCGGCAGTCACATATTGTTGCGGGACTCTAGACACACATCCGTGTATATGGATCGCTGCCATAACTCAATAATCAATATGATTTGGGCGTTTATTTCGCCATACAAACCGGAAATGGATCTAGTCGATCTACGTCAAATAAGTGGGATCTTTTTCCTCCAGTCTCATCGGCGAACGGTAAGATGACAGTAACGTTACTTTCAGCGTGATTGTTTATTATTATTAATGCAAACCTCTCTGATCAATATATCACCCATACTACATAAAGCATTTACTGACGATCACGGAATTATAAACGACCCCCTCCCCCCGTTCATCCGTGCATGATGAGTCATAACATTTAGGATCATGTACAGTTAACACATTGGACGCCAAAAACGAGTATACTCGTTATTGCCCGCCATGCGTTGTGTGCCAGAAACTAGTTAACTCGTTTTTGGTATCAATATTTAATTTTTTCGCCATGGCATTCATAATTCATCCAGCCTCCCTCCGCTGCTGCAGTTGGACCCTGTCTGATATTACAACGCCTCAATACCGCTGCCTGGTGGATGTCGGGCGAGTTACACTCCAAGCCAAACCGGAAGTGGCGCTCGGTGCATTGAGGAAATTCCTCCGGCAGTAATATCTTGTAGCGTGGATCTTGATACACACTTGAGTGCATTGGGATCACTTTCGAAACGCAATAATCAATATGATTTCGGCGTTTATTGCGTCATACAAATGGGAAATGTATCTAGCAGATCGACGTCAAATAATTGGAATATTTTTCCTCCAGTCTCATCTGCGAACGGTAAGAGGAATATAACGTTATTTTCAGCCCGATTGTTTATTCATTTCACGGCAATCCATCTGATCAACGTATCAACTAAGGCTGACAAAGTTAACGCGGTATTAACGCGTTATCGCCCGATTCTAGTAATGCCACTATTTTTTACTATATATTTTTTTTACTAGGCTTCACTCAGGTGTATTATTGATGCTCTCATTGATACTATGTTTGTTTCTGAAGTGTGTGTGTGTGTGTGTGTGTGTGTGTGTGTGTGTGTGTGTGTGTGTGTGTGTGTGTGTGTGTGTGTGTGTGTGTGTGTGTGTGTGTGTGTGTGTGTGTGTGTGTGTGTGTGTGTGTGTGTGTGTGTGTGTGTGTGTGATAGAGAGAGAGAGAGGGGGGTGAGAGAGATGAGGAAGGGGAAAGAGAGAAAGAGATCTGGGAGAGTGTGTGTGTGAGAGAGAGAGAGGGGGGTGTGTGATTACTCAGCCCTTGTGTGTGTGTGAATGTAACAAGTTCCTAACGTTTTCTTTTCCCTATTATTTCATGCACACTTTATTCATTGTTTTAAATAATTATTTTCTTTTAAGTTATTTTGTGCATCACTCTGTTTTGAATTTGATGCAAATTTGCAATGCATGAGGGTCATCCTTTTGTGTTAAATGGCTGCATAAAGCAAGCATTTGTTGACTCTCATGTTGATAAGAGTATTAAAACTTGGAACTTGAAAAGGTAGTTTAAGGTAGATTATTTTTTTTTTATTAATTTGCGATTAATCGTGAGTTAACTATGGACAATCATGCGATTAATCGCGATTAAATATTTTAATCGATTGACAGCACTAGTATCAACCCATAGTAAGAAAAGAGGCTACTGACGATCAAGGAATTATAAACGACCCCCCCCTTTCCTTCATGCATGATGAATCATAATGTATACCGATCATATAATTTTTTTTGTATCCACTTCCAAATTCTCCCCATTTTCTATTTTTCTCCCATCCCAATTTCGTATATCCAATTCTTCCCTCCCCTGTCTTGAACGTTGCTAGACTATGCCCCCCACTAGTCGGTTGTAGTGAGGACAGAAGCCTTGCATCACGTGTCCCCTCCTGTCGCATCTTTTCACCGCAGCAGCTCGAACTCTCAGTGGCGAGGAGTAACGTGTGGGAGGCTCACGCTGCCCCCGTCACTTCCTGCTTCAGTCGCACCGGTGTCACCAAACCGACCTGTAGGAGTCGCTGTCCACAATGTCAAATCCCCACCCACCGGCTTTCCCACCCTCTAACACTTGCCAATTGTGTTAGTATGAACGACCGGCCAGCCGGTAGCAACGCCGAGAGCTGGGCTCGAACCCAGCGTCTCCTGCGTTAGAGGCGAGTGCCTTTCCCACTGCGCCAATCAGCCGCCCCGATCATATACATTTGAATTTTTTAATATAGCGTGTATAGGAAAGAAACGCCAATCGATAATCTATCATATGCGTCAGGGCCTATAACTCGCGTTTTAGGAATTACTGCAGAAAACCTTAAAAACATTCTCGACGGTACTAACACGACAATGCATGAATGAAAAAATATAACGTTCCCACATCCGGAACGATAGATACCCAATGTTGAATGGGCCATAGTAATGTCGATATAGCTATAATATTTAAAAAGTTATAGCCCTGCAAAGAAGGTAAACATCTCCATAGGGTTACAGCACTGGCAGACTGGGCATAAGGATGGGCATACTGCGTGGCAGACAATGTGTTAAACAATGGACTGCATTTTTGTATCTTAAGGCCCGGTTACATTGATCCATCACAAAACAGAGGTAAAAAAAACAAATGGAAGACATTACTTAAGGGTAATGTAATTGTGGGTTTTGCAGAAACAGCAGCTAACGGATGGTGAGGTGCCCGTCGGTTGAAGTTCGTCAAAGTTTGTCAAAACGGACATAAATCTGGCAGAGACAGACACATCGTCAGTGCTGTCCAACCAACGGATCCTCCTTGTTGAAAGATTATTAAAAACAGACATAGACGGATAGACATGATGGAAGGGAAAACGTTAGGTTATGACTATAACCAAGTTCTGTTAGTATAGCGACGCTCGGCGTCACTCTCTGCACTGTCCTCGCACACGTGCACGCGCACTGAATAAAGACCACAATGTACCTTTAATCCCAATATTTGTCTGACCACACCCCTATCAGCTTACCCATATAAGCAGGGGTGGGGCCACCCACTCGCCTCCTTCCCAAGCTTTCACCACAAGGCGAGATCAAGGGCTGCAGCGGCGTCGGACGCCGAGCGTCGCTATACTAACAGAACTTGGTTATAGTCATAACCTAACGTTCTGTATCGTATAACTCTCGCTCGGCATCACTCTCTGCACAAGGGAGGCCGAGCGAGAGCCATCGGCCGACAAATACACCCCGCTGAAAGCCCCCCACAACCATCAGAACAGGGAGGGCCGAGCCCCCCCGACCCACCCTAATGGAGGGCACCCCCCCTATTGGGGGCTTCACGGGAGGGCGACGGACCCGACCGTGCGAAGAGGCACTCAAGCAACTCAACGCACAGGGTGAGCAGACCGTGGCTTGACCCCACGACTACACACACGCACAACCCGCATGCCACCCGGGAACGAACGGAGGAAACAACCTCGTTACTGCCCCCAGAATCACGGGGTCAAGGGCAAACCCAACCCCGTGGCAAGGCCGTAGCAGCGGAGCGCGAAGGAAGACCCAGACCCACCAAAGGGACTGGACCCCCTGGAACGGGGGCCCGGAGAAGTCCATGATGCCAGCATCAAGACCCCACCAGGTGGGCACTTAGTGACCCCGCCCCCCACATCGCCAGCGTATTCGGACAAAGGCCCCTCAGCCGAGCGGGCCCAGTCCCCCCAACAGTACACCGCCTGGCACACTGACCCTGCAGAACAGGCAGTCAGCATGGCCGTAAGCACACAAAAAAGGTTAACCAATGGAAGCAGGCAGCGCACCGGGGAAAAACCAGGCAACAGGCTGTTAACCCTAGCCTGGAGACTGCGGACAAGACAGGCGCCAGAGGGGACAGCTGAACACAGCACTAACTCAGTAACTCAGCACTGTCATTGAATCCCCAAGGCGCCCAGGGGAATGACAAGAGGGGTGTGACACTTCCTAACTCCAACTCTTTTTAATAGAAAAGCAGGAAGCACCAACAGTATGTATCCCAGTCTACACAGCCGGGGGTAAAAATTGTTCACATTTTTACATCCCACCACCCTCCCATAGGAAGGAGACGGGAATCCCCAGAGAGACTTCCCACGCGAGCTGTACAGATTGAAAAGAATATATTGCACCTTGAGCCATGTAAAAAATTGGTTTTAGGGCTCTCCGGGGAGGAGGCACTGAACCCATACACACTCAATAATCGAATTGAATCGAATACATACACAATAGAGTAGGACTCCTTCTTGAGGGTCCACTCACCTTGACAATCTGAGGAGGAGGCTCTGTACTCTGAAGGAGGCTCCCTCACATGGAAGGAGGAGTCCCAACTCACAGAAGGCCCGAATAGGAGCTTGGTGAGGAGGAGCCCTGACCACCCCCCTGAAACAGATCCATCACATGGACCTGAACAGCACACGGAAGTCCTACCAACAGAGACGCGCACGGTGACGTACTCTATGGCGGGGGAATTTCTGCGGTGCACACGCCCAATATTCCAGGCCGTGGGACCAGGAAACTCCCTCCCCCCCCCCACCCCCCCCCCTCACCCTGTAACGTGCCGAACCGCAACGTGACAGGAACCTTGAAGGACAGGTGGGTTTACCCCTGACCAACAGAAAAAAGGGGGAGGAAAGGTTACCAGTTCACCCCTTTACGACCCCACACCCATGATACGATGTAATGACAAAAAGAGAGTATGACACAGTCATAGTCAGCTCTATGAAACGTCTGACAGCTTCACACAGCGCATGAGCTAACCTGCTATCTGATTTTTACTAAGGAAAAAACACAGAATAGAGAGGGCTCTCCAAGAGCCCCGGTACCAAACTTACACATGTGCTTCTGTGGCCAGTCCAACCCAGTTGTAGGTCACATGACACACACAACCCATCATCACCTACAAAAAATGGCAAAAACACTTTTTTCATAATGAGAGAATACATAATTCTCGATTAGTATCGGCCACAGGCCTTGCTAAGCACACACGAAAGCGACCAAACAATTTTTTCTTTTAGGAAAATAAAGTTTCTCCAGCAGTTTTAGCACAACCTCAGCCATCAAGCTAAGGGTTACATCGTATCCCTACCACACAGTGACACAATGTAGTGCAACAACATGTCTGAAAGGAGGATGAAGAAGTCCCCAGGGAACCGGGGGGAAACACAATCCTCCTACTTTACCCTTAATACGGCCAGTTAAAACAGGAAAACCTGTTAATATGTGAACACACTGTTCATTGTCATTACAGGCTGAGAAAAGAATCATTCTTTACTCATTTGTCACTAAGCATAGCTTTATAGGTTAGTTAACCCCCTTAGTTGTGAGTACACGGTACATATAAACACACATGATGTTTCTCAACACAACAAACCAGATCATTTTCACATCTGTAACAACAACCCGATTTGCATGGAGAAGCTAAATACCAGTGACAAGACAATTCACACATAACTCGCGTCGTATCCTAAATGTAGTGCAGCAACACTCGTTTTGGAAAACATCGTTATTTACAAAACATTTAGAAGGGAAAGCCAGAAGAAGTGTATAAGGTCTGGCCAAACCTTGCCTACCCGGAGCGTAGATCAACGAAGTGCAGTCTCAAGGCACCGTAGTAAACACAGCCGTTCTGTGTTGCCGACCCGGCCAGCGTCGCCGCTCCAACCCGTCGCTACGGTCCCCTTTGTTGACGCAGTCCTTGCCGTCTTGGCTCAGGGCAGGGTCGACGAACATCCTCTGTCAAAGATGACGTCGTAGTCAAGAGTGTTTAAAACATGTTATAATCGAAGCACGTTCAACAGAGTAGAATTAAGCTAACGGCCGCTCCAACCGTCGGTCGCTACCGCCCCTGCCCACGAGACGCCGAGCGAACGGTGCACGCGACCAGAGGGGAGCTTCGAATCCCCCCCCGCCTCTCCCCATGAGGGAGAGGGGAGTTGGGAACCGCGGCGGCGCGCGAGGGGCCGGAGCCACCCCGCGCTGGGCCTCGGCCGATAGCAGCAAGCTAACGTTTCATAGCCTAGCCAGGTAGGCCACCTAGTGATCACAGCAGGCTAGCGCCGCAGCTAACAGCTGACTGGCTAACAGTAGGCCACCACTAGCACGTAAGCCAAGCAGCGACAGCAGCAAGCTAACGTTTCCTAGCCTAGCCAGGTAGGCCACCTAGTGATCACAGCAGGCTAGCGCCGCAGCTAACAGCTGACTGGCTAACAGTAGGCCACCACTAGCACATAAGCTAAGCAGCTATCACCTGAACTTGTACACAATGATATAACACTCACCCAGACAGGCCGCCGTTCTGAAACCCTCCTCACTTTTTAAGAGAAAAGAGAAACAAGATGTCAACACAGTTTTACAACGGTGATTTTACCAACACCCGACGGAGCCAGCACAATACCCAACTGGCCTGTGTAGCTGACTTTGAACACAGATCTTCCGCTAATGAACATCTATGCCCATATCTCCTCGTGAGGGAATACTCTCATTTGGATATGAAAGATGGGGCCTAACACGGTGACAGAGAGACATCCACTCGTCCAGAAAACACAGGGATCACCAGTGTTAATGGTCGTGGCCCACTAGTTAAACTATAATGGGCTTCAGACCAAGGTCTTCTGTCGCCTAGGAGGCTGAACAAAGGACCCTAGTCTGGGGCCGGTTTTCATAAACATTGTCAACTAGCCCCCATAGCACTAACAGACAAGTGGAGCTTGCCAGCAAACATAACTCACCAAACCTGGAACCCACCGCTCCTCACAACAGCGACGCGTCCTACAGCCCAGCTGTGTCTTTACCGCAACCAGCACACAGCAAGGACTGCAGTTGGAAAAGCATGTAGCGGCGCGAACTCCCAATACGAAAACCGGTGGAGGATTTTTAGAATGATCATCATCTTCCAGACACTCCAGTACGAAGACAATATCGCCGTATTTTCTCAAAAATAGTGAGAGAGAAAATAAAGATATGATGTCAACGTATCCTTGTTTTCCAACTCTTCTCCTACCATCACATCACTTCAAGTGGGGATCTACCGAGGCACTTCCTTGTGGTGAAAGCGAGAAGGAGGCGAGTGGGTGGCCCCACCCCTGCTTATATGGGTAAGCTGATAGGGGTGTGGTCAGACAAATATTGGGATTAAAAGTACATTGTGGTCTTTATTCAGTGCGCGTGCACGTGTGCGAGGACAGTGCAGAGAGTGACGCCGAGCGAGAGCTATACGATACAGAACTCAAATTTAAGAATTCCTATTCATTCCTGTGTGGTCACGGGCAGTTCAATCAATATTTATGAACCAACAAACTCTCTCCATAAACCAGAAACAAGACAACTGAGACCTGTGATATTATAGAAATGTCAAATGTGGAGCTTCTCCATTGACAATGAATTGGGAAAGATGCTAAATGTGACTGTGACAGCAGACAGGGTGAACTGACAGGAAATAAGGGTACATTTGCTGATTTACAACTAGTAACTACTTTAGAATTACATTCATTCGAGTATAAAACAATCTGTGGGACCACAATATTTTCATTCTATCTATTTATAAAAAATATATATATGGTTCCTGTTTGTTTAATTGTACAGTTTCATCTGTATGAGGTGTGTTTGACGAAGCACTTTACTTACTGTAGCCATAATTGAGATTTGTATCACATTGTATCGGTATCGTATAGTACTAGTCCCATATTCATTTTAGGGAGGGTCGATACGCAAAGATATCCAAAGATGGCCACGTAGGTTTCTGTTGTTCTCAGTAGTGTTGCAGTTGAACTGAATGACTCATCCTGAGTTGAACACCAGCAGAGTGAGCATCAGTTAGCTGCTCATTCCACTGTGCAGAGAGAGTCGGGACAGGTTTGACAGGTTTTCACATCACCATAAAGAAGAAATCCTCCAAGTATTTTCGGCCCATATTGAGTTATAAAATCGTACTTTCTCCCTGTGTGAACCAGCCTCTCTCTATATGGCATGACATATTGCAAGCAACTGCCCGTTGTGTTGTATCACAGTATTTAACCAATTTTCAGTACCCTCAACCAGTACCAAAGGTTGGTAGACTTATACATGCCTTTGCTCAGGGGCACTGTTGGTATCGGGGATCAAACCATCATTTGACCTGACTCCCACTGCCATGCCTCCCACCCACAAAGCCGGCAACTCCTTGGATCTCATATTTTCCCGTAACTCCAGCATCATTAACACCACGGTAACTCCCCTACATGTATCTGACCATTCCTTCATATCCTTCTCACTAACTCTCATGCTTAACTGAAAGGTCTTCACCCCAACTCAAACCGTCTCACTTAGACGCAACCTGCACTCCCTATCCCCCTCCACCCTCTCCTCTGACATACTATCCGCTCAACCTTTGAGTGACACCTTCTCTGCTCTCCCCACAGAGATGGCAACCTCCACCCTCCTCTCAGCCCTTGCAACCACCTTCGACAAGCTCTGTCCCCTCGTTGAGAAACCTGCCCGCTGTTCCCCACCCAGTCCATGGCTGACAGATGCAGTGAGAGAACAAAGACAGGTCCTGAGAGCGGCTGAGAGGAAGTATAGAAAGTCACGCCTCACTGCTGACATCGACACATATCACAACCTCTTGTTAACATTCTCCATAATCATTACTAATGCCAAAGCTTCTTTCTTTCACCACAGGATCGAGGCCTCTGCCAAGAATCTTCGCAAACTGCATGCTACCATGTCCTCCCTCCTCACTCCCCCCCCCACCCCCTCCTCCCTCATCTTTCTCTGCCGAAGACTTCTTGCGATCTTCTTTGAGGAAAAAGTGGAGAACATCCGCAGCTCCTTCTCCCTACCCCCACCCATTCCAGACACTGAATCGAGAACCTCATCCTTCACTCTGTCATCTTTCTCTCCCATTACAGAAGCCGAGACCCTGACACTGGTAACGTCGAACCGTCCGACTACATGCCAGCTGGACCAGCTACCCTCCCCACTCCTCCAGACCATAGCACCGGACATCCTCCCATTCCTAACTGCAACCATCAACTCCTCACTCAACTCGGGGGTGGTCCCCACCTCCCTAAAAAAAGCCAGAGTCACGCCCCTCATAAAAAAAAAAACCTGAACTCCACCGTCATAGGCAACTATCGTCCTGTCTCTCTTCTCTCCTTCCTTTCTAAAACACTTGATCGTGCTGTATCCAACCAACTTACTGCTTATCTCTTAGAGAATGACCTCCTAGACCCTAATCAGTCTGGTTTCCGGACTGGCCACTCCACAGAAACGGCCCTCATTGCGGTCACAGAGGCACTTCACTTAGCAAAAACGAAAGGCCTCTCCTCTGTCCTGATTCTCCTAGATCTATCTGCAGCCTTCGACACAGTCAACATCAGATCCTCCTCGCGGCCCTCGCAGGAATGGGAGTGGCTGGCTCTGCGCTGACATGGCTGACATCATACCTCAATGACCGCTCCTACCAAGTGTCATGGAGAGGGACCCTGTCGGCCACCCGCCCCCTGCGGACGGGTGTCCCCCAGGGCTCGGTTCTAGGACCCCTTCTCTTCTCCCTCTACACTAAATCACTGGGTAACATTATCACGTCTCATGGCTTCTCGTATCATTGTTATGCCGATGATACTCAACTCTTCCTCTCCTTCCCTCCCTCAGATATCCACGTCTCTGAGCGGATCTCGGCCTGTCTGTCCGACATCTCCGCCTGGATGACGACCAACCACCTTAAACTGAACCTAAGCAAAACAGAATTGCTCCACCTGCCGGCCAAATCCTCCCCCCTGACCGACCTTTCCATCACAGTCAAGAATGCAGCTGTGACCGCGTCCCCGACCGCCAAGAACCTTGGTGTTGTCCTCGACGACCAGCTGAACTTCTCTGCTCACATCGCAGCGACAACCAGAACCTGCAGATTCCTCCTGAGCAACGTCAGAAGGATCCGCCCCTTCCTGACAAAAGAAGCCACCCAACTCCACGTCCAATCAACAGTCATCTCCCGCCTCGACTACTGCAACACACTGCTCGCTGGCCTCTTCAACTCATTCAGAACGCAGCAGCCCGCCTGATCTCAAACCTACCGAAGTTGGCCCATGTCAACCCACTTTTTAGGGACCTGCACTGGCTCCCCATTGCTGCACGTATCCGCTTCAAGGCCCTCGACCTAGCATACCGTGCAGCAAAGGGAACCGCTCCCGCCTACCTCCGGTCAATGGTCTCTAACTACACACCCTCAAGACCCCTACGCTCTGCATCTTCTGGCCGCCTCAGACCTACTCCTATCCAAGCTCCCGGAGGGTCATCAAAGAGAAGTCGCCTATTCTCAGTCCTTGCCCCACAATGGTGGAATGAACTACCCACCCCACTTAGGACAGCCGAAACCCGTCCAATCTTTCGCCATCGACTAAAGACGCACTTCTTCAACCATTATCTGAAATAATAATAAAAAAATAAAAAAGATCTAACCCTAACTAACCTTACTGTCATGCACTTGTCCTAATAAACTAACCTACACTGTAACACGCAACACTTTGATGAACATTGTTACTCAGCTGATAGAGTTGTACCCTTCCTGACGACTTGTCGTACAGAACTTGTAAGTCGCTTTGGATAAAAGCGTCAGCTAAATGTAAATGTAAATGTAAACCAGCAACCCTTCGATTGCTAGGTGGCCTTCCTAACCAACCTGCGACATTGTGTACAGTAGCTGTGTTTACAAAATATTATATTTGCACAACACCACTAGGTCCAGAGGACAGAGTCCTCCCTGCTGGACAACAACACCACCAGGTCCAGAGGACAGAGTGCTCCCTGCTGGACAACAACACCACCAGGTCCAGAGGACAGAGTGCTCCCTGCTGGACAACAACACCACCAGGTCCAGAGGACAGAGTGCTCCCTGCTGGACAACAACACCACTAGGTCCAGAGGACAGAGTGCTCCCTGCTGGACAACAACACCACCAGGTCCAGAGGACAGAGTGCTCCCTGCTGGACAACAACACCACCAGGTCCAGAGGACAGAGTGCTCCCTGCTGGACAACAACACCACCAGGTCCAGAGGACAGAGTGCTCCCTGCTGGACAACAACACCACCAGGTCCAGAGGACAGAGTGCTCCCTGCTGGACAACAACACCACCAGGTCCAGAGGCCAGAGTGCTCGCTGCTGGACAACAACACCACCAGGTCCAGAGGACAGAGTGCTCCCTGTTGGACAACAACACCACTTTCCCACAATGGCCTTGACCGGGGCTTGAACTGGTGACATTCTGATCATGTCCAGAGTCACACTGCCAGAAATACGATTTTTAAGTTCAATACAAGAAAAAAATATCTTGTTAAGACGTAGATTCTTTTTACAGTGTTTTCACAGAGGAGGGTGAACCAGAAATAAGCCTTATATGTAGTGATGTCCGATATTACCGGCCGATATTGGCATTAAAATGTGATATCGGAAATGATCTGTATCGGTTTTCAAATATATATATATATTTTTGTTTACATTTATTTAACCTTTATTTACCCACGCAAGCAAGTAAACACAAATTCTGATCAATCAATCAATCAATTGAGTTGGACAATATCGGTATATCGGTATCAGTAAAAAAGCCAATATCGAACATCCCTACTTATTTGTGCGGTTCAATGATGACGTTGACAAGCCTTTTGATTTCTCCCTCTCATCTCTCTCTCTTCTCTCTCTTTTCCCACCTCCTCCCTCCCTTCTCGTTTGATCATATGACAAGCTCTTCAACAAATATTCCATGCTCTGCCACATCCACAAGAAAACCCTCTCGCACATAAATCAAGTCTTATTTCTTCTGAAAGTTGCGCCGGCAAAAAAAAAGAAAAAGGCCCACCGCTCGGACCACACGGAAGCTGTGTGATGGGTTTTTCTTCAGTTCAATGGCACTGCTGCTGCGAAAGAATAGGGAGACGTTGGGGGGGTGAGAGGTGGTCGAAACTGAAATTGAAAGGCAGGCTTCACTACTGCGCCGCCTATGGGAGGAGGAGGGAGGGATAGAAGGAGGGAGGCAGAGAAAGCGGGAGAGAGGAAGGAGAGAGGAAGGAGAGAGGGAGGGAGATAAGGAGGGAGAGACAGAGGGAGGGAGAGAGAGGGAGGGAGGTGAGGAAGGGGGGGAGGGAGTAAGGGAGGAGAGGGTGGTTAGGGAGGGACAGACAGAGGGGAGTGGGGTTCGTGGGGTGTAATAGAAAAATGGTGACTCACTTAAAGTTGTTTGCGTTGGCCGGGGGTAGTTGCTCACAGGCGTTGAGTAGAGCCTGTAGTCTCTTGTCTTGGTCTTGAAGGCTGCAGGAGGACATAGAGGATTAGGAGGAATGCATATACCACGTTTACACTGATCAATTCATTCCTAAACCTTAGAGAAGCCTTTTGCCAATTTCTTTTTATCCATTATCCTTATCCGTTATTTCATTTCATTACATTTTTACTTGTTCCGTTTAGTTCCACATCTCATCTGCACACGCTATCCAACAGTCCCAACTCAAGGACATTTTTCGGGAGGCTGAGACACAAGAGCACATTGGTAAGTTTTATATCCAATTATCACGTGTCCTCCTCACAACAGAACGGTAGGATTCAGGTTAAAAATCTGTGATTGGAGGATCAAGAAAAGAGGGTGGAACTTGAGATGGTTGTGGTCCTGCTGCCCTGATTGGTGCTTTCTCTGGTGGGAATTCCTACTGAGCCAATCAACGTCCGTTACGTGGCAGTGTCTACTTAGGTATACCTATCAGGTCTGTTGACCAGAATAATAACATTGAGATTTTAAATGATCGAAACCCTTTCAGGTAAAAGTAAGGTAAATAAAAGCATTATCCACACACACTCACATACACACAGTGCCGTCTGGGAGAAATGCGAGGCCCTGTGCGAGATTTAAACGCGAGGCCCCCCCCCCCTAAAGGTAAAAAAAAACAAAAATGTATATAATATATATATATATTTTTTTTATTAATACATTTTTTGTTTTCTTTTTTTTTTGCATACAGTCAACGTATTCTTAAATAATAGCACTGCCCGAGGCTGGGCATACAATCAACATATTCTTAAATAATAGCGCTGCCCGAGGCAGGGCATATGATACAGTCAACGTATTCTTAAATAATAGCGCTGCCCGAGGCTTAGTGGCAATGCACCTGTACAGTCGTACACCTGGCAGTAACAGGGAAAATGCATAAAACACCCCTGGAACCTGATAAACAAGCTTAAAGCCAGGTACATTTTTCAAGCACGACATGCAGATTTGCAGTTTTGCCTTATTTGAATCGAACTCTATAAGCGTACAGTGTGAGCAGACCCTGTTGCATGATGCAACACACCGAGTGAGAGAGAGAGAGAGACAGAGAGAGACAGAGAGAGTGCGCGCGAGAGAGAGAGAGTGAGAGAGTGCGCGCGAGAGCGAGAGAGCAAGAGAGAGAGAGTGTTATGGTTTGTAACCGACCCCAATCGCACAACACAAGACAGGTATGAGAGTAAGCCAAAACAGGGCAAATATTTATTAAAGAACAAAAAGCGGCACAGTCCCTTTAAGGGAGAACACAAAAACACTAGAGTCAAGGAATATGGAAATGCGGCACTGTGCCTTTAAGAGGCGAACAGGCTAAGGGACTAAGGCTAAGGGCCAGGGCTAAGGACCAGGGCTAAGTGTCAGGGCCAGGACCAGGGGCACTGGAGAGGGGGACAGGGACAGAGGCCCGGGGAAGGCGGGCTGGAGACAGGGACAGAGAACAGGGTTAAGGCCTTGGACAGGGCGAGGGCCAGAGCTGCTTACAGGGATGAGGACAGGGTTCCGACGGCGGAGGCCTGGCACGGGGACAGGGGCCCGACGGCGGAGGCCTGGCACGGGAACAGGGGCCCGACAGTGGGGCCTGGGCACGGAGATCCTCCTCGGATGCTGCAGACGGGCAGCGCAGAACAAAGGGGTCCCAGGGGACCGGGGCGAAGAGACGCCATCCTCCCGTGGAAATAGGGAGCGATGCGCGCCGTCTTGACGTCTGGAGTGGGAACACCACTCCAGGCTTGGCACGGAGATCCTCCTCGGATGCTGCAGACGGGCAGCGCAGAACACAGGGGTCCCAGGGGACCGGGATGGGAACACGCCGTCCTCCCGTGGAATACTAGGGAGCGACGACGAGCCTCACCCCAGGAACGAGAATCACGATGAGACGCCTTCCTCCCGTGGAATCGGGAGCGATGACGAGCCGGCTTGACGTCTGGAGTGGGAACACTGGAAAACCTCCTGTAGAGAATTAGAGAGCGAAGATGGTGTCCCACTCCAGGCAAACGGCGACAGGTGGTGATGGCTGGCACGTCGTCTCACGCCGGAGACGCGGCAGGTGATGGTAACGTCCAGCACTCCATGAACACAGAATCCAGAACACAGAACGACCCGACCAGGACTGGAGGGGAGTCTGCAACCTATGTACTCTCCCGAGGTGATTGCAAACTCCCAACAGGTGCGTGAGGTAGAGGATCAAGGATGTCCAAGGGTGGGGGCTGGTGAAGAGTAGAGGAGAGTAAATCATCGCAAGGGTGGGGGCTGTTGAGGAGAGTAGACAGGGAAAACACAGGAAAAAGGTCCAGGGACAGGCGAATCCTCACAGAGAGAGAGAGAGAGCAAGAGAGAGAGAGCGAGAGAGAGAGAGCAAGAGAGAGAGCAAGAGAGAGAGAGAGAGAGAGCAAGAGAGAGAGAGAGAGAGAGAGAGAAAGAGAGAGACAGAGAGAGAGAGAGAGAGAGAGAGAGAGAGAGAGAGAGAGATCCACGGCGGGAACAGAATAGATTGCATTAAAAACTCACCAAACGTCCAAGAGGAAGGAGACAACCATGGAGATGACAAAGTTCACCAGTCCATATTGTCCCCCCCGTTGGGATGAACTTGGGAGTCTGTTCCTAGTTTATCTGCCACACGTTAGCACTCGATAACGTAGCTAACGCTAGTTAGTAGGGATGCACCGATATGAAAATTTGCCACCGATACCGATACCGATTGTTCAACTAACACAATCGGCCGATACCGATACCGATATTTGTGGCAAATTTTTTTTTTTTAATATTTTTTAAATGTTAATTTTTCTTGTAATATTTTTTTTTTTTTTTTTTTTTTTTAAACTACTGTATATTTGTCTTACAAATTGTGCTCACCGATATGAACATAGGCCTCTTTACTTACTTAAAAAAAGGAAACATCAAGAAATAGCACTATCTCTCTCCCAGTATGTTCTGCAGGGCTGCAGCTAGATACTAGTTCTCCCAGCATGGTCTACCCTGCTGGGCTGCAGCGAGATACTATTGTCTCAACCAATGACATTTTGATTGACAGTCGATTTTGCCAATTACGTCACACACCGCTTGCACCCGCCTCTGCTGTTACCACCAATCGGCAAGCGTGTTGCATTTTTTACTTTTGCTTTTGTCCGCCATTGATTTTGACGACAGAGCGAGGTTTTCTAGAACAACAACGCGGCGCGCGGCCGACGTTTAGCTTTTAGCTCCGCAGGATGACTTAAATGAGGCATAATGATTTTACTGCAACTAATGTTATAATAAAACAAAGCCTTTCTATACATGTGTCTGATTGAAAACGTTATTAACAGATTGCAGAATGGGTAAAACTCAGGGCTCTGTGAGCAACGGAAGGAACTGAGCTAGTATGAACGCTTGCTACGTTCGGGTAAATAATATGCTGATGTTATGAACGTGTAACACTAACTATATAATGTTAATGCCACAAAACGAATGCCTTGTTAATCATAAGTAGTAACTTTGATGCAGTAGCTTATGTGTGTGTGTGTGGGGGGGGGGACTGCCCGGACTGGGGACGGCAGCTAGTATGAACGCTTGCTACATTCGGGTAAATAATATGCTGATGTTATGAACGTGTAACACTAACTATATAATGTTAATGCCACAAAACGAATGCCTTGTTAATCATAAGTAGTAACTTTGATGCAGTAGCTTGTGTGTGGGGGGGACTGCCTCAGTCTGTGACGAGCTTTCACAGCCTTTGGGATCCTCAGCCTTCTCCCACAGGGGAGCAGGGTGAAGAGGCTGTGTCCGCGGTGGGACTGCCTACTGGGGACGGCGTTGTGGAGGTCGCAAGTGAACTTTTTTTTGTCTTGACGCTACACAAATTGATGGATATTTATCGGCTACTGCCATCGGCACATTCGAGCTTATCGGCCGATAGGCCAATTGCAGTCAACAAGGCACTTATCGGCCGATACCGATACCCGACCGATACATCGGTGCACCCCTACTAGTTAGCTGTCCCTGCCTTTAGCTAAGCCGACATGGCTAGCCTGACTGAACGTTCTAACACGCAACAACTTTCATCTTCAGTCCATCTGCCGAACGTCCTCTTCGTCTTGGCATAACCTAATCACTATACTTGGTATTGATAAGCTTACGGCACACGCCGTTATTTCTTCTGCTCCGATGCTGCACATTTGGTTTTCAAAAGTAGGATGCTCTTGGCCAAGACATCCACTCGCTCCCGTGGATAGCGCCGAATAGACCCCGTACCTGTACCCCCTCCCCTCGTGGATACCGGTCTTCTTCACATCTCTCTACCGACTACCAGACCGATGCCAACCAGCTGCCCCTAGTGTTAGTCCTCCCACGATGCTTTGCAAAAAAGTAAACGGGTCATTGAATGAAACCAATAGTATATCTGCAGAGCTGCAGAGCCCGGAACACTATTCTACAAACGTGTCTAATGTGAAATATATAAGCATGTAAGCAAAACTAGATTTTAGGTCTGTGATGGAAAGTGATTGTTAACATTCTATTTATTTATATTTTTATAAAAAAAATAATAATAATAATAAATAAATAATAAATCCCTGCAAGGCCCTGTGCGACCGCACTGCTCGCATGCCCCTTGAGACGGCCCTGCACACACACACACACACACACACACACACACACACACACACACACACACACACACACACACACACACACACACACACACACACACACACACACACACACACACAGCAATGAAAAATAAAACACTGAGTACTAGAGACTGACTTGGAAGCTTGAATCCATTCATCGTAGAGTTCAAAGGTCATTAAAGGCTCTGGCAGCTCCCGCAGGTATGACTTCAAAGCACCTGGCGAGAAATGAGAAGAATGAGTATGTGTGCAAGTGTGTGCATGCATGCATGCACGTGTGTTTGTGTGTGCGTGTGTATGTACACTCATCAGCATGTATACATGTGTGTGAGAGAAGGAGAGAGAGGAGAGGAGAGAGATGTACAGTAGGTGGATGAGACAATCTTTTCAGAGAAGAACGACAGTTGCTGGGAGAGAGAGAGAGACAGAGAGAGAGAGAGAGAGAGAGAGAGAGAGATAGATAGATAGATAGATAGATAGATAGATAGATAGATAGATAGATAGATAGATAGATAGATAGATAGATAGATAGATAGATAGATAGATAGATAGATAGATAGATAGATAGATAGATAGATAGATAGATAGATAGATAGATAGAGAAAGAGAGAGAGAGAGGGAGTAGCAACAACAAGAGTAAACCAACCTTATTAAACCTTATTAGAAGCTGAAGGGCTGAATACTGAATCAAAAGAATGAAATGAATGAATATATGATGATTTATATCTCTCTGGGAACAGTAAGAATCATGAGATAGGATAAGTATGAAATTCACATAACGTGAGAGATCACATTTTAGATTGTATTATTTATCTAGATTTGCTGAGGATGTATACTCTTCTTTTCTTTTAGCAACACCCTGCTACACACATTCACACCTGGGAGCTGACTAGTGCCCAGTGGAACTGGCCAATGAGAAGCTACGACTAGAGAGTTAAGTGCCTTGCTCGAGGGCACTTCAACAGTAGAGGGAAGAGAGAAGAGCATGATCGATTCACTTCTCACTGCCATGCCAGGTATCAAATTGGCCGCCATGCGTCTCTAACCTCTTAACCCCCGGTTAACCGTCTGTAGTGTGGTAGTGAGAGGGTTAACCTTCTATAGTGTGGTAGTGAAAGGGTTAAACCTCCATGTGTCCCAACCTGGAGGCGAAAGGGGCATTGTAAATATTCTGTGAAAGGCCTCCATTTAGAATGTACATACTCTCCTTTGTGCTGAGTCAGTTTAATGACACTCAAGGCAGTGAGAACCATAATATCAAAGTAATTGTAGAATGTGGGAATTCCATTTTTGCAAACCTGAAAATGAGGCAGTCTTTTTTAATTCCTGAAAGGTTGACCTTTCAGAGATATGAGATGAGAGCAGCACTATGGCGCCTACTGTACTATGTAATTGTCCAGTGCTGATGAAGAAGCCTTTAGTCTATTGACTGACCTGACTCTTCTTCTTCTCTTTTGCTCTGCTGTGTTTATTGACTGACCTGACTCTTCTTCTTCTCTTTTGCTCTGTTGTCTTTATTGACTGACCTGACTCTTCTTCTTCTCTTCTGCTCTGTTGTCTTTATTGACTGACCTGACCCTTATTCGTCTCTTTTACTCTGCTGTGTTTATTTCCCTTGGTGGTGTGGGGGTGTATGGTAAATGAGAAGGTGAGGGCATCCCTCCATAGAAGACAGTGTGGAGGAGGCTATGATAATCGATATACTTTTCTGTGTGTGTGTGTGTGTGTGTGTGTGTGTGTGTGTGTGTGTGTGTGTGTGTGTGTGTGTGTGTGTGTGTGTGTGTCTGTGTGTGTATGTGTGTGTGTGTGTGTGTGTGTGTGTGTCTGTATGTGTGCATGCGTGCGCGTGTGTGTGTATGTCTGTATGTGTGCATGCGTGTGTGTGTGTGTGTGTGTGTGTGTGTGTGTGTGTGTGTGTGTGTGTGTGTGTGTGTGTGTGTGTGTGTGTGTGTGTGTATCATCATGTCCTGCAGATGGGCTAAATAAACACATTAAATGCATATCAATGGCTACCTCAGGGAAGCCCTTCTAATTGGCTGCTGCTGACTTGATTGTGATGCGTTCAGACCGGGTGGTATGGAACACAGAACTACACTGATACAGCTCCCAAAAGCACACATGATATGTTGGCTTGGATTGGTGACTCTCAACCCCATTATGTGGGATCATTAGAGAGGAACAAGGCTCTCTCTCTCTCGCTCTGTCTCTCTCTGTCGCTCTCTGTCTCTCTCTGTCGCTCTCTGTCTCTGTCTCTCTCTCTCTCTCTCTCTGTCTCTCTCTCTCTCTTTCTCGCTGTCTCTCTCTGTCTCTCTCTCTTTCTCTCTGTCTCTCTCTCTTTCTCTCTGTCTCTCTCTCTCTCTCTCTCTCTCTCTCTCTCTCTCTCTCTCTCTCTCTCTCTGTCTCTCTCTCTCTCTGTCTCTCTCTCTCTTTCTCTCTGTCTCTCTCTCTGTCTCTCTCTCTCTCTCTTTCTGACTCTCTCATTCGGGTCATTATTATTGACAGACTTGACATAAATGACTCCACCTCCTGAGAGAGTGTGACGCAGCAGTGCCACTACTAGAGTGACCAAATCCATATGATCCAAGTGCAGGACATTTAAGGGACAGTAAAGTAATACTGAATAATGTTTACATATATATATATATATTAGGGATGTCCGATATTATCGGCCGACCGATATTATCGGCCGATATCGGCAGTAAAATGTGATATCGGAAAATATCGCTATCGAAAAAAAAAAAAAAAAAAAAACAATAACAATATATATATATATATTTTTTTTACATTTATTTAACCTTTATTTACCCAGGCAAGCAAGTAAGTATTTATTGTCAAAAGTATGCATGTTGGTTTAATTCAACAACAAGAGATATGTAATGTTAATTTTAACTTTTTTAATGATCATATTTTGCACAGATAATGCTTACATTTAGAAAGCCTTTTGAATGCATCCAGTGAAATTATTAGTTACCTGAAATTATTCCGTTTTTTGGGGGGGGAAACCCTGCATATATCGGTATCGGTTGATATCGGTATCGGAAATTAAGAGTTGGACAATATCGGAATATCGGTATCGGTAAAAAAGCCAATATCGAGCATCCCTAATATATATATATATATATATATATATATATATATATATATATATATATATGTATAAAGCATTTGATCTAAATAGAACCACTTAGATCAGGGTTAAAGGCAACTGCAGAGCGCAATAGAAATGCCGACGACCAACAGGGGTCAGTAGCTTTGGAGTTTCGGGCGAGATCCAACCTCTGCTCCGTTTGCCTGTAGACTTGTTTAGCCTATTTACAATTTTGTCCAATAAAGGTAAAAAAAGGTTTTGGCAGATGAGTGTCATGAGATTGAATTAACTATGATCATAGAGCAATAAGTAGGTAAAATAGGCCGAATGGCTAAGCAGCAGAAACACTGGAGAACAGAACAAACATTGTAGGCTGATATAAGTTGTGTCTTCATTACCAAAAGAACATTTGGTTTCAGCCCCATGGAGAGTGCAGTGCCTGTTGATGAATTAATATTTCTTGCTGGGGCATGCTGCTTAAGCCTTCTGATGAAGAGCATATTGATAAAACTCTTGGCATGTCACAGAGAAATTCGCTTTGACTTGACTCTCACTCTTCACAAGCTCCACACTTATCGATTTCTCTGGTCCATTTATGCACCGGTCATGAGGGAGAACAGCCTCTCCTCAAAGGCATTTAGTGAGAAGGAGACCAGCTGGATGTCCTTCAGCAGCATTCCCAACTTCACTCCTACAGTTGCTCCCATCTCCATTGTCCTTTGACGTGACAGACTGTCAAAACTTGCCATAGAGGGCGGCAGAGGTCAGTGAAGCTGAAAGTGTTGTGCCGTGACAACAACACAACTTGCAGTAGCCAGCAGTGCATCTCTCTGTCCCAGCGAGACATGGCACTGGCAAGTAGGGAGATGCTGGTAACACTTAGACCTGGTAACACTTAGACCTGGTAACACTTAGTAACACTTAGACCTGGTAACACTTAGACCTGGTAACACTTAGACCTGGCAACACTTAGTAACACTTAGACCTGGTAACACTTAGTAACACTTAGACCTGGTAACACTTAGACCTGGTAACACTTAGTAACACTTAGACCTGGTAACACTTAGACCTGGTAACACTTAGACCTGGTAACACTTAGACCTGGTAACACTTAGACCTGGTAACACTTAGTAACACTTAGACCTGGTAACACTTAGACCTGGTAACACTTAGTAACACTTAGACCTGGTAACACTTAGTAACACGTAGACCTGGTAACACTTAGTAACACTTAGACCTGGTAACACTTAGTAACACTTAGACCTGGTAACACTTAGTAACACATAGACCTGGTAACACTTAGTAACACTTAGACCTGGTAACACTTAGACCTGGTAACACTTAGTAACACTTAGACCTGGTAACACTTAGTAACACTTAGACCTGGTAACACTTAGACCTGGTAACACTTAGACCTGGTAACACTTAGACCTGGTAACACTTAGTAACACTTAGACCTGGTAACACTTAGACCTGGTAACACTTAGACCTGGTAACACTTAGACCTGGTAACACTTAGACCTGGTAACACTTAGTAACACTTAGACCTGGTAACACTTAATAACACTTAGACCTGGTAACACTTAGACCTGGTAACACTTAGTAACACTTAGACCTGGTAACACTTAGACCTGGTAACACTTAGTAACACTTAGACCTGGTAACACTGAGACCTGGTAACACTTAGACCTGGTAACACTTAGACCAACCTGAATAGTAATTGTGGATTAAAGCAAAAATGGAAGGTCTTTGACAAAAAGTCTAGTTACGCTGAAAAAACTATTTCGATTTTGGATATGGCATCTTAATCAATTCAAAAGGAAGAGAGGCCGGCCCAAGAACACCTGGCGCAGGGACTTGGAGACAGACATCACACAGAGCGGACTGACATGGAAACAGCTGGAAAGCAAAGCACAGGACAGAGGACCCTGGCGAACTGTTGTCGACGGCCTATGCTCCCCCAAAATGAGCGATAGGCGTAAGTAAGTAAGTAATCTTAATCAATTAACCTTAAATGCCAACACTCCCCATTGCTTCTAATGTGTGGTTATAGAGTAGGTCATAGGTGTCAAACTCACGGCCCGCGGGCCAAATCCGGCCCGCCACGTCATTTGATGTGGCCCCCCAAGAGCTCAGGTAAAAAAAAATTTATTTTTTTTTTTTTTACATTAATATTGGGTTAAAAAATAGCAGTGTTAAAATAATTGTGGGTTAATGCATTAATAAAGCTTTAACTTTGACAGCCTTAGTTATTACACATTCTTACACATACATGTATGTTGAACATCTGAGGTAACAAAGGAAAAAAGCCAAAAGCACTTACTCCTCAGACATTCTTTGACAATTTTACAGCCCAAAATACAAAAAAGATCCAGGCGGAATAGGTAACAAAGGGTTGAAGAAATATTGTCTGAACTGTCAGATGCAAACTGGCTGTGTGACATAACCGAGCATCTCGCTCAATTGAATAAGAAGCTGTAGGGACGCAAACAAGTCCCACCCAAAACTTGACCAATATAGTTGTGAACTGAGACAACCCTTATTTTGTTATTTTTGAGTACAGTTACAGTTGTGTGTTCATGCAGACACATAATAGCAATTTCATTACGAATTGAAAATAAGGGACCCTGATGTAAACAAGTCGAAAGTCTTTCTCTGGTCTGCATCCCCTTAACAATTGTGTGTATTGAGCTGTACTGTACTGTACCCATTCTGCAATCTGTTAATTAAAGTTAATTAAACTATCTTCCATTAGTTGGATGTATGGCCTCTGCAAGGTTGTGTGCAGCCATTTGTTTTTGTAACATCTGCTACATCTGTCCCACGTGTTCTTTGCAGCTCACAGTTGTTAGTTCTGCCCCTCTTGACTGTGACAAAAAGGTTTTGAACAAACTTAATGTCATAGCTTGTATTTGATGATATTCTTCTTTGTTATTTACTTGAATGGTTTGATCATTGATTGGTGGAGTAATATGGGGTTCTGATAAACTAAAATTATTTGTTAAAATAACATAAGCTAACATATATTTTTACATTTATGCAAATGAATATGCAATATGTATAACTTGAATACGTAATAAATACAGAAACACCATGTTTAACAATATGTAAATGTATAGCTACATTTATTTTACATTACATTAACATTTATACGGTCTTTGGCCCTTTGAGGGCAACCATAATGCTGATGTGGCCCTCTGTGAAAATGAGTTTGACACCCCTGGAGTAGGTGGAGAGAGAGCAAGTGTGTCATAAAGAGAAGAATGGTACACACTAATCACTAATTGGGGCTTTAAATAAATACACAGGAGCATTAGCAGCAGTGTGAGCTGCTACAAATGCTTACCTTTTAATTCTAGGCATTTACGCAAATTTACTTCAAAATGAACAATCAACTGGAGCTAATTCAAAATTGTACTCCTGGAGGAGGTGTTCTAGAATCTAGATGACCGGGCTGCGGTTGGCATGGCAACAGATTGACTGGATGGAGGGGGTGATGAGGCTGCAGTTGGCATGGCAACAGATTGACTGGATGGAGGGGGTATTGCCGGTGACTCACCTGCGATGGCATGTGGGTCTGCAGAGTATTCCTGCACGTCTAATACCCCACAGTCTAAAGACGCCTTGAGTTTCTTCAGCTTGGAGGCGGAGGGGGCAATTCTGAACAAGCCCTGAAAGACACACATCACGGCACGGGTAAGACATCGCTAGCGAGGGTCAAACCCAACGGAGTCAACTCCTTCCTTTCTTATTATACGCTGGAGGGTCTGGGGTTGATTTGCTCTTTGATGATTCTGGCAGAAAGAAGCCAAACACAGCACAGTCAACCCTCTGAAACCCCAACACTTTTACATTTCAATGCAGAACCACCACTTACCAGACAGAAGTAATTGGTTATTGATGTTAGAGACCAAAAGAGCAAGGCTTTTGGAGAGCGAAAGTCACTCTAGCTGAGCTAGACCAGCAGCAGCACTCTCAACTAAAATTGGCAATTTGTCCCTTTTTTTGATGCAGGGTTGGGGAATAGATTTTCTATTTTTAAAGCTCCCAAGCATCATGTCCGGAGCTGGAGTCGACTCGAGAAGGAGCCGTACACCACTAGACATTACTTGGAATCTTTGGATTAAATACAATGATCTCCCCCCTGTACTTTGCACTGTACTGCTTATAGATAATGGTTATAAATGTACAATAAAGGTTTGATACAGTAGAACATATGCTGCTGTCAGAATATCTATTCATAGCAGAGGTGGGCTGTCAGGGCCAGCAAGGCCTTCTCTGCAGGCCTAGATTGTCAGAATCAGAAAATATATTTTTAACATGTATTTCACAAAGTTCGTTCACATCAGTCTATTAACATAAAATCATTGCTCTCAGTTGGGCTGCTTCCAGGGCAGCTTACAGTATTTGAGCTGTTATCCAATCATATTTTCCTTTGCAAAATACATTAATAATGTTGTCAATATGATGCTGGTTATTATGTTTTAATCTGTGTCTGCTGTGCTGTCACTGAATATGTTTTTGTCTGTGTCTGTCTGTCACCGAATCATATGCTTTCATCTGTCAAGGTGTACCATCACGGAATCTGTGGGGAAGCCTGTTGAATCCTAATTGTGTTGTGTTTTATGGGACTTTTGCTTGCTTGGTGGTCGTATGAGTAAATACTGGTTGCTATGCATGTACATTTGTAATGCTGATGCAGCATCATGTCATACTGTGTAATAGTGGTGCATCTTTAATTCTTTAAGTCACCATAATGTCTCTGCAATTAATGTATTGTAACTCTCAAGTGTTGATCCTTGTGTTAAATCACAATCGATAATGTACTGTCACTGTGAATAATGGGGTGGTTACGTTGAATGACACAAGCCATTGTCATGAGGTTATTCAAAGTGGGTTAAATTGCTTAATTGTTAGCACCGAAGGCCTAGGTGTACATGTCCCGCCACTGATTCATAGTATTCCATGATGACTAGAATTATGGGGTCCCTTTTTTTGTGGCGCCCAGCCAACTGTGTCTTTGTCATGACTCGTCTTGCCTTTTGGGACACACACACTTTTTATATAATAGACAGATACCAGCTGATAACAGATAGCAGATAACAGTGGCTTTAGAAAATGCATGATGCGTCAGTGGAATTCTACTACTGATCTATTGATCTTTTCACTTCATTGATCATTAAACGTTGAACAATAAAGATGTATTAATTGTCAGGGAACACGTTTCTCTTTTGTGCTGATCATTACACACTGAGCTCAAGACTGGACTGGTTCCATGTGACGTTTAGCACGCTGACCTGTTCAGCTGACGTGCAGTTCTGTGACATACCGCTGGTCCCACTTTTCAGAAAGAAATATAAGCGTGGCTATGGGCTCAGTTAACATTCAAATGTGGGGTTTATCACATTCTAAAATAATTGATAGAAGCTACTACGCATGGGAGCAGCCGATGCACCAGGGGGGCGCTGGGTATCGTAGTTGTCTTGCTCAAATTCCGGTAATTATATATATTATTTTATTTGATTAAAACGCAGTGGTGTGTATATTATGTCTTTTGTATCGCAGATATGTCAAAGGTTAGTCCATAAAATGCAAGATATGAGTATCTTCCGGTTGTTTTCCGGGACCAGTCAGGGAAACGGGCGTAGTCGACTGCTAAGCTCTATGTTGTCCCTTTCTCATTAATTACAATCATTATACAACAGACAATACAATCAAGGCCTAATCATTTATGACCTTTCACCAGCTGCCCTGATGCTCATTAATCATAATGTTCACATTCGTTAGCTACAGTATCATTACACGGGGAACAATCTACATTGATTTTGTCCCAGCGAAAAGACTTTCCTCTGCCTGATGAGAGTTGAGAGAAGAGCTGAAATGCCATCAACAAAGTAAGATCCATTTGGCAACGAGAGAGGAGTGGACGTTTTGATTTGGGCTGCACTTCTCCTCAAGTTGTTTTTGGAGCAACGGGATTCTTTTTCTCTATGATAGATTACATTTCATTAGGATTATGACACTTTTGGAGGGAATGAAAATTAGCAACATTGCAACAACAGGGAAAGTGATTGCAAATGGGATCAAATCATGTGGATAGCATAGTTCACAATGAGGAATAAATCACAGTAAAATATCATCATCAGTTTTGTTTTGTTTAACAAAATGTTCCTCCATTTCTTCAGGCTGTTTTAACACTAAAAACACACTGATTCTTACTGTCTTCAACTATTGTGTACTATGCTACTATGTCTATATACTATTATACACTATCTACTGTGCTACTGTACTATGCCTATACTACTACCTACTCTGCTAATGTCTATACTACTATGCATTCAGAGTGTAGCACTCAACTGGAGTTCGACACTACTAGACGAACAATACCACTAACCCTTAGCGGCCAGAGGTGTACCCCTCCTGCTGACTTGTTATACACAATTTGTAAGTCGCTTTGGACAAAAGCATCAAAGAACTAAAGTATAATGGCCTTTATTGCGCAGATGTTGTGGTGCTATTGTTGCGCGAGGAGGAACGCTGTCTGTTTATGGGTTGAGTGTTCTGCTCATTTATGACTCAGCAGGGTGCAACGCGTTCTACTGAGAGATCAGCCTAACGAAACAGCTCTGGCTGGTTTGTGTTATAGCCTATGAACCGTTCCAACCGTTGTGTTGCTAGGGGAACAGCCATGGACCCAAGTTTACTTCTTGTCAGCTATTGATATTAGCAAACACGGCACAAGGAAATAATTTACGTTTATAGTTTATGCTGTCAAGCTGAAACCATCCTATGTGTCTACATTATTGGAATGGACCACTGGACCCTGTCGTACACGATCCAGTTTTTTGCTTACACTTAGAGTGCCTAGAGTTTGTACTGAACTTGGTAGATCTGCTTTTGGCTTCTCTGCCCCTACAGCATGGAATACCCTGCAGGAAACACTGAAACTAGACACTCTAATGTCTATGGGTCAGTTTAGAACCTTAATGACCAATCAGGTCACCACAATAGGCAATTTATTTATTTATTTTTATTTTTTTTTGCGTTTTTTATCGCTTTATTTCTACTGGGCAGTCCAGTAGGGAGAGACAGATGAGGAATGGGATACAGAGTGGGGGGAAGACATTCGGCAAATAACGACGGGTTCGGGAGTCGAACCCGGGTCGGCCGTGTCGCGGCTGAGCGCGCTATGTGGTTCGCCACTGGGGCGCCCAGGCAATTGTTTTTAAATGATTACCTCTGTTTACATTTTTAGATATTTTATTCTTTAAAAAAAAATGTATGTATTTTAAAATGTGCTCTTAACTCATTCTGCGCCATCGCTTAATGCGCCAGAGGGTGCTATTACGCCATCGCTTTAATCAATGGGGGGACTGCGAGATTTGCGAGTGCTTAAAATATATCTTATATTATAGCTATGGGTCTAATACACCCGTCGATTGTCAGTGAGTTGCTTCCAGTCAACATGTACAAAACGGATTGTTTTTTCATCCGTACATTTCCATTTTATACCGTTTTGAATACGAGTATAGTTTTGGTGATTCTTAGTAATCCCAGGAAAAGACGCGATAATAGCCCTTTAGTGGAATACACTAAACAAGTAGTCATTTTTCGCCTGATTATCGAATCTTCCTGAAATCAACGCTAGATTATCATTATTATCCTTCCTCATGCAAGAATTAAATGG
>NC_140174.1:57203527-57226027 GCF_963971535.1 Notolepis coatsorum | reverse complement strand
TCTCAATCAGTCAGTCAGTCAGTCACTCACTCACTAACTAACCAGTCAGTCAGTCAGTCAGTCAGTCAGGCAGTCACTCATGCAGTGACCCACTCACTCACTCACTCACTCACTCACTCACTCACTCACTCACTCACTCACTCACTCACTCACTCACTCACTCACTCACTCACTCACTCACTCACTCACTCACTCACTCACTCACTCACTCACTCACTCACTCACTCACTCACTCACTAACTAACCAGTCAGTCAGTCAGTCAGTCAGGCAGTCACTCATGCAGTGACTCACCCACCCACCCACCCACCCACCCACTCACTCACTCACTCACTCACTCACTCACTCACTCACTCACTCACTCACTCACTCACTCACTCACTCACTCACTCACTCACTCACTCACTCACTCACTCACTCACTCACTCACTCACTCACTCACTCACTCACAGTCACTAACTAACCAGTCAGTCAGTCAGGCAGTCACTCATGCAGTGACTCACCCACCCCCTCACTCACTCACTCACTCACTCACTCACTCACTCACTCACTCACTCACTCACTCACTCACTCACTCACTCACTCACTCACTCACTCACTCACTCACTCACTCACTCACTCACTCACTCACTCATTAATTTACATATACAGTACAGTATACAGTGTTGTGTTCTAGGTAGAAAATGTGTTTTGTGAATGTGCCTCTAATGGGCAGGTAGAGGAACTACCCCCTGTAGACTACTGTGTGCAGGTAGAGAGAAACTACCCCCTCTAGCCTTTTAATCTCTTTGCTCCATCCCTCCACATTTACGTAAATAATTAGTAGCCTGAAAAGTAGTAAAAACGGGTGTGTAGCAGCAGTGCTGAATGGGATTGGGAACGGTGTTTTGCACTGCACGCTTTAGCCTAATTGACACAATGCCATCTGCCGTGTGAACGAAATGCATGCGATCAGCTGTTTACATAATTGCATGGAGCTATGGGGAGATCCCTGCAGGCACTGAAAGGAGGAGCAGGGTGTATTCCAGCTGTGAGCTGGCAACTGGAAGGTACGGTAGCTAGCATTACATCTACGATCCCCACGCTGACTCCAGAACTGTGCCAGGGGCGTGGCTGCAAAGCAGGAAACCCTGAACTCTGACCTCTCTGATGAAACCCATGTGTAGGAAACTACATGTATGTGTTCCTTCATTCATTCAATCTTTATTTTGACGAGTCGAGTATTACATCATCAAGAAAGAAAGAGAAAATAAATAAAACTGTACTATAAGAATAGAAACATTTATTCCTTTAAAACATTACACACTCAAACATAATTAAAAAAGAATTACAGTTTGTTGTGACCTGCTTGGACATGTGTGTGTCCCGTATCTACACATTTCCAATTACCTATATCAAACCCTGCCTCCTTTTCTTGATTCTCCAATCACAACTGTTGCTTCCCCTCAGAGGGTTTGAGATAGGTAATTTGCCTTGTGTAAACTGACAATATTCCTCTTCTATTAGTGAGTTACTAGGCTGGATGTAAACATGGTCGGTCCCTTTGCTCATTCGTACCAAACATTCAGTCTCTCTATCCCCTGCCCCCACTCGTTCTCTTCCTCTTCCTCTATCTCTCTCTCCCTGTCTGTCTGGCTGTGCTGGTGCCGTGCTGCGTGTGTGCATGCATGCGTGCGTGCGTGCGTGCGTGCGTGCGTGCGTGTGTGCGTGTGTGTGTGCGTGTGTGTGTGTGTGTGTGTGTGTGTGTGTGTGTGTGTGTGTGTGTGTGTGTGTGTGTGTGTGTGTGTGTGTGTGTGTGTGTGTGTGTGTGTGTGTGTGTGTGTGTGTGTGTGTGTGTGTGTGTGTGTGTGTGTGTGTGTGTGAGTGAGTGATATCAAGCACTGCCAAAAATAGTTCAGCACTCACAGCGGGGCGATGGGAAAACTTGGCTCAGATTTGGGTCAGCAAAAGAAATAATAATAATAATAAGAAGAAGAAGAAAAATAAATCCCCCAGCCCAGCCCACTGCAGCCAAGTGGGGAAGATCATTCAAATCACATTTCCACATGTCACGACCCATAACTCCACTATAACGTGTGTGAGTCAGCAGCATGGGAAGAGACGGTGCTTGTTATAATGTCTAGGTCTCAGCCACAGCATGGAAGGAAACAGAGACAAAGAGGCACTGAAGGAGAGAGACACAATGACGTATTGAATAGTTGTACAGGTTCTTGTTTCCACAGCTGACATCATTTATCCTACCTGCATGCATAAGTCAGGTGACAGCCTACGGAGCGGTGCATAATTAATCACAGACAGTGAATTGGAAAACATATAATAAAATATTTGCCAAAGTGGAGATCACAAAAATATTTTGTGTACATACTGTACAGTATGTTGCAGCAAACCAGCTATGTTACATCTACACAAAAAGTGAAATCCGAGCAAATCAACAGTAACACATGCATCCTTGGCAGCAACACATAACGTTTTGTAATACAATTAGTGTTAGGCCTACATGTTCACCACATCTAGATAATCAAATATTTGCCACCTTGAATCCTGTCATGGCGCATAAGTTCGCCATGAGCACAGGGGTGATGTAGAACACAAAAAGAGTGCACTGGAGGCGTGTAAACATGCCCTTGTGCTTCAGTTTGATTGGTCGATAAGATCTCCCACAAAATCGAACAAGCTAACTGCCCGTCAATCAAAGGAGGTCAGACTCATTACAACTGCGCCAAACTAAAAGTGAAACTCAATGGGATGTAAACAACAGCAGACATGTACTTTGTAACCAAGTAGGAAATGTATTCAGATTATGGTAAGATTATATAACAAATATAGAAAACTGTGGAAACATGGACATGTGAATATAAACTAAATCGAGTTGTTTAACACGAGTTAAAAAGCTGCCAACTTAAACAGGATGTCTTGTAGGCAGCAGCCGCTTTATGCTGAAGATGACTCCTGACAACTTGAAGAAACAATCCTATTCATGAGTTTCTGAAAATTCTATATTATCATGTATCCGTTTTGAATGGGTTTCATGGGGCCGGTAGGGTAAGTTAGCACATGAAGAATCACTCCACCTCAGTTTGTATTTGTAACCATGATCGATCGATCTATCTATCTATCTATCTATCTATCTATCTATCTATCTATCTATCTATCTATCTATCTATCTATCTATCTATCTATCTATCTATCTATCTATCTATCTATCTATCTATCTATCTATCTATCTATCTATCTATCTATCTATCTATCTATCTATCTATCTATCTATCTATCTATCTATCTATCTATCTACAGTATCTATCTATCTACAGTATCTATCTATCTATCTATCTATCTATCTATCTATCTATCTATCTATCTATCTATCTATCTATCTATCTATCTATCTATCTATCTATCTATCTATCTATCTATCTATCTATCTATCTATCTATCTATCTACAGTATCTATCTATCTATCTATCTATCTATCTATCTATCTATCTATCTATCTATCTATCTATCTATCTATCTATCTATCTATCTATCTATCTATCTATCTATCTATCTATCTATCTATCTATCTATCTATCTATCTATCTATCTATCTACAGTATCTATCTATCTATCTATCTATCTATCTATCTATCTATCTATCTATCTATCTATCTATCTATCTATCTATCTATCTATCTATATATCTATCTATCTATCTATCTATCTATCTATCTATCTATCTATCTATCTATCTATCTATCTATCTATCTATCTATCTATCTATCTATCTATCTATCTATCTATCTATCTATCTATCTATCTATCTATCTATCTATCTATCTATCTATCTATCTATCTATCTATCTACAGTATCTATCTACAGTATCTATCTATCTATCTATCTATCTATCTATCTATCTATCTATCTATCTATCTATCTATCTATCTATCTATCTATCTATCTATCTATCTATCTATCTATCTATCTATCTATCTATCTATCTATCTATCTATCTATCTATCTACAGTATCTATCTACAGTATCTATCTATCTATCTATCTATCTATCTATCTATCTATCTATCTATCTATCTATCTATCTATCTATCTATCTATCTATCTATCTATCTATCTATCTATCTATCTATCTATCTATCTATCTATCTATCTATCTATCTATCTATCTATCTATCTATCTATCTATCTATCTATCTATCTATCTATCTATCTATCGTATCTATCTACAGTATCTATCTATCTATCTATCTATCTATCTATCTATCTATCTATCTATCTATCTATCTATCTATCTATCTATCTATCTATCTATCTATCTATCTATCTATCTATCTATCTATCTATCTATCTATCTATCTATCTATCTATCTATCTATCTATCTATCTATCTATCTATCTATCTATCTACAGTATCTATCTATCTATCTATCTATCTATCTATCTATCTATCTATCTATCTATCTATCTATCTATCTATCTATCTATCTATCTATCTATCTATCTATCTATCTATCTATCTATCTATCTATCTATCTATCTATCTATCTATCTACAGTATCTATCTACAGTATCTATCTATCTATCTATCTATCTATCTATCTATCTATCTATCTATCTATCTATCTATCTATCTATCTATCTATCTATCTATCTATCTATCTATCTATCTATCTATCTATCTATCTATCTATCTATCTATCTATCTATCTATCTATCTATCTATCTATCTATCTATCTATCTATCTATCTATCTATCTATCTATCTATCTATCTATCTATCTATCTATCTATCTATCTATCTATCTATCTATCTATCTATCTATCTATCTATCTATCTATCTATCTATCTATCTATCTATCTATCTATCTATCTATCTATCTATCTATCTATCTATCTATGAAAAATGTATTCTAAACAGGCCAACATGGGAGTAAGCACATTTTCACACGTCAGCAGTGGTTAGCAGGGTGGAGTGCTGGCTGCTCCAGTTCAGACCCAGGATGTTTAAACACCTCATGTGCAATAAAATCCCAGTGACATTCACTGGGAAGCCCCTAGATGGGCCACTTCACAGGATATGGAGTTTCTCTCAGTATCAGGATTCAATCAAGTCTTTCTCTCTCTCTCTCTTTCTCTCACACACACACGCACACGCACACACACGCGCGCGCACACGCACACACAGACACACACACGAACACACACACACACACACACACACACACACACACACACACACACACACACACACACACACACACACACACACACACACACACACACACACACACACACACACACACACACACACACACACACACACACACACACACACACACACACACACACACACACACACACACACACACACACACACACACACACAGACACACAGACCCCTTACCGTGTGCGTGCAGAGTCCATGTCCAGGACTAGTTTAGCTAAATGTTTCCTTTGTTTCTGGATATTTGGGATTTCCACCTGCGAGATGATGAGGACAGAAAGCACAACAGAATAAAGAGGTCTATTGAGTCTGTTGTCTCACAGTGTCAAGAGTGACAGGGCCAGAGACAGACTTAGTATTGTCAGAGGCGTTGCACCTGTCATTGCAATCAAGAACACCTCAGCATTCTACAGGGGAACTATGTTCATAGCTGAGCTGCCTTGTTGATGTTATCAAAACAGTAGACCAAAGGCAGCCCTTCTTCAAAAAAATAAATAAAAATGTACTTGTTTTTTAACCTTGTTTTACAGTATGTATTAATATGTTTTCTCTTTTAGGTAGTAAGAGGCTTTTATTTGAAATGTTATGATATTGTAAGAAAGGGAAAGGACTACAGTAGATAAGCTTTGCTTCCTTCTGCCTCTTTCTCGAACTCCTTGTTTCGTTTTTCTACGGATGAAGACAGACTCGTTTGTTTATGTTTACATTTTGTCTTCCCTGTGATTTGTATGCTTGTTGAGATAAATACAGATCAATCAATCAACAAACCTTCCTTGAATATGTAAAACGCCTTTACTGGTTCAGTTCATGATGGAACAATTCAAATAAAATAGATTGTATAGTTGGTCTCACACCTGTGTACGGAAATACTATTGTGATATACTATTGTGTTTTGTAGGCCTGCAGGCTGGGCATATATTGCAATGTAGGATACTTATAAACCATTCATTCATTCATTCATTCATTCATTCATTCATTCATTCATTCATTCATTCATTCATTCATTCATTCATTCATTCATTCATTCATTACTGTAACTAACATGGCTTTGTAATCTTCATCAGGTCAGAAAAGTTGCCATGTTGTTTGCTAAAGTTTGTTTATCAAAATAAAAAATAATAAATACAATCTCAGGAGAGAAATAAAAACTGCAAAAAAGGAATACAAGGAGAAGATAGAAGAGCAGCTGAACAGCAACAACACAAGGAGTGTCTGGAGAGGCCTACAGAACATCACAGACTTAAAGGGGAGGAACAACCACACAGCCACCATCGCTGCCTCCCTACCGGATGAACATGTTCTACACCCGGTTCGAGGTCAACATACCCCCCCCCGCCCGCCTCGCCCCCATCATGCCTGTCCCCACCACAGTCACCACTGAGGTGGAAGTGCGCAAGGAGTTGCAGCGCATTAACATCAGGAAAGCAGCCGGCCCGGATGGAATTCCAGGCCGAGTGCTCCGGGCATGCGCAACAGAGCTAGCGGGGGTGTTTACCAAGATATTCAACCTCTCCCTCAGCACATGCAAAGTTCCAGCCTGCTTTAAATCCGCCACCATCATCCCAGTGTCCAAGAAAAGTAAGGTCACTTGTTTGAACGACTGGCGCCCGTTGCTCTCACTCCCATAGTGAGCAAAAGCCTAAAGAGGATTGTGAAGAAGTCCATCTTCAATGAGATCCCACCCACCCTAGACCCCCACCAATTTGCCTACCGACAAAACCGTTCCACAGACGACGCAATAAACACTGCCCTCCACCACACCCTCATGCACCTGGACAAACCCAACACCTATGTGAGAAAGCTGTTCATAGATTTCAGTTCAGCTTTCAACACCATAGTCCCCTCCATACTAGACACTAAGCTCAGAGACCTGGGCCTCAACCCCAACCTGTGCAGCTGGATCCTGGACTTCCTGTCGGATCTGCGCCAGGTGGTGAGGATGGGCTCCAACATCTCTGACCCCCTGACCCTCAACACAGGAGCCCCTCAGGGCTGCGTCCTGAGCCCCCTCCTCTACTCCCTGTACACCCACGACTGTGTAGCCACACACAGCTCCAACCTGGTGATCAAGTTCGCAGACGATACAACGGTCGTTGGCTTGATCACCAACGGCGATGAGACAGCCTACAGGAGTGAGTTTGTAAACCTGGAAAAGTGGTGCCAGGAAAACAACCTCACTCTCAACGTCGACAAGACCAAGGAGCTGATCATCGACTACAGGTGGGGAGGAGAGGGACACGACCCCATCCACATCAACGGGGTCGCAGTGGAGAGGGTCGCCAGCTTCAAGTTCCTTGGGGTCCACATCACAGAGAAGCTGGACTGGGGAGTGCACACCGGCCACGTGGTGAAGAAGGCCCAACAACGCCTCTACCACCTCAGGTGACTTAACATTTTTGGCATGGGGCCACAGATCCTCAGGGCCTTCTACAGAGGCACCACGGAGAGCATACTGACAGGATGCACCACCGCATGGTTTGGAAATGCCAACCAAAGCGACCGCAGAGCACTGGAGAGAGTAGTGCGAACGGCCGAGAAGATCTGTGGAAGCAAGCTACCCACCATAGTCAGTATCTTCACCGAGCGGTGCGTCAGCAAGGCACACAGGATTCTGAAAGACCCCAGCCACCCCAACCACAAACTGTTTGAGCTCATGCCGTCTGGCAGACGATACCGGAGTCTCAGATCCACCTCCAAAAGAACTTTGAACAGCTACTTCCACCGGGCCAACAGGCTACTGACTGAGAGACTCTGAACCATCATGGTCACGTACAAAATGTCTCGTTAAAGTAATATTGTATAGTATAGGATTATTTTAAGTATATTTGTTGTATTGCAATGTATTGTATTTGTATGTATATAAAGTATTTTATGTATATAATGTATATTATTTATTTAATGTATGTGCACACTACTACGGTTGAGGAGCCTAGGAAAACAAGAATCTCACTTTTTCGGAATGTATATGGAAGCTGTGACAATAAACCTATCTATATATCTATCTATCATCTTCACAAAAGACCACCTTCTTCACCAGTATAACAGAGCACAGCAGCACTTTTTGTTTTTCTTTATCACTGAGTATGTGAATGTTGTTGCATATGAAGTTAAGGTACGTCTATAGTCACAGTGTTACACAATTTCATAGCAGTATATTATAACATAACATGTGCCAAATGGTGCTGACTTTAGTAATATGAGTGCAATAGTGCATACATAATTTTTTATCTAATTATCTATTATCTAATAATGCCATTGGAGCTACTGTACAGAACCACACATTACTGTACACAATCCTACAGGTAAGACTGCTATGTACCTCTGAGAGGTCGTATAGGGGCTCGATGACGTCGCTCTCGATGGTGAGCTCGAACAGGATGAGCTCCTGAGCCAACTTGTCCTGGGTCTCGCCACACAACTTCAGCATCTTTCTGCAATGCCAGGCAATGAGAAAAGACAATGTCAGGCAATGAGAAAAGACAATGTCAGGCAATTAGAAAAGACAATGTCAGGCAATTAGAAAAGACAATGTCAGGCAATGAGAAAATACAATGTCAGGCGATTAGAAAAGACAATGTCAGGCAATGAGAAAAAGGTATGTAAATGAACAGCCATTGAGAATGCATTGTGGATGATGCACGATTTTATAATTAATGTGTTTATATATATATTAGTTTATTTTAGTTTATTTATTTAGCACATTATTATAAAAAAAACAGTGCTAGGAGGGAACAAACCCCAAAGGGCTTGTATAAAGTTCCACTCCCATCCCATTGCCCATAAATATATATGGACTAAAATACATGTAAACATATGGTCTAGAAAATAAACTCAAAACAAGATCAGAGACATAAGGCAGACACTATAGCGAAAAAATTGAAGATTGACACGAGCCAATAACAAGAAAAAAAATTTGTTTCTGCTTCTGTAGTGATTATATAATGGTCATATAGTGGTCAGATAATGGTCAGTGGTCATATAGTTGTCACAGATAATGAATGAATTCTGGGTCACTGGGTGACAAAGCAATCGTTTTCTATGTCAACGATCTTTAGAATGTAGCAGATAATCAATCTGTAATTAGGGAAATTACTCTGTATGTGAGCATGTGTGTGTGTGGTTGTGTAGTTTTGTGTGTGGTTGTGTGTGTGTGTGTGTGTGTGTGTGTGTGTGTGTGTGGTGTGTGTGTGTGTGTGTGTGTGTGTGTGTGTGTGTGTGTGTGTGTATGTGTGTGTGTGCATGCGTGTGTGTGTGTGCACGCGTGTGTGTGCGCATGTGTGTGTGTGTGTGTGTGTGTGTGTGTGTGTGTGTGTGTGTGTGTGTGTGTGTGTGTGTGTGTGTGTGTGTGTGTGTGTGTGTGTGTGTGTGTGTGTGTGTGTGTGTGTGTGTGTGTGTGTGTGTGTGTGTGTGTGTGTGTGTACTCACCCTAATAGAGAGTCGTCTCCCAGCACTGCGGCACCCTCCACCATACATTGTGCTAGTGTTGTGAGGGGAAGTTTTTTCTAGACAAAAATACACACAAATACACACACAGACACACACACACACACACCTACTGTTAAGATGGCAAAAAGCGACATATAGTTCTATTTTATTTGTGTTATAGAGCTCAAGAAATGGGATTTGTGGATTCATGGTTAACGCTACAGGTTACAGCGGTGATACATTAGGCAATTTTCTACGCAATGTAGATGTAGATTGGAATCACTCCCCAACAGCAACATGAACCAATGTCAGCCATAGTGTCAAAAATCTTTACCATAATGCATCTTTTTGAGTGGATCCTACTGTACAAGGAGAGCAACTCGAAATAGATTATGCTAGTAAGCTAAAATGGGGACTATAACAGCTACTTGTTTTTTTTATTGGATCATTATCTCTGAAATTGCAGTTTACAGCTGTTATAAAATGTATTTGTATTGTGTGAATAAAGCAGACTAAGCGGATATTCAACACTAGTCGATGTGTTGCTTGTTATTGCGGTTCCGCTGCAATATATTAAGCTCAGTTCACTGCTTCAAAACAACTTCTGCATGCTTTGTAACTCACCAATTAACTCTGAAATGTATGAAATAAGTGGATATGGAGCTATTGAATAATTGTACAAGTACTGTAGGAGCAACAGAGCAATTGTTTACACATTATGAAACCTTTTAGTCATCAACCGATCATTATTTAGAGGTAATGTTACTTTGTTTTTTACATTTTGCTTCCTTAAAATGTCTTATTTCAAACTAGTAGCAATACAATATTGAAAACACACAATTAGTTGTTTATTTTACTTAATTTTGTCTGATTGTGTCCATAAATCACAATTACAATACAGAACTTTGAGGGTGTTTTCCAAAAAAAAAATGTATGTGTTTTTCTTACACGTAAGAGAGGAAATATCCAGGAGTTTGTTGATATATCATTCATAGCCTGATTTATAGTACATTTATACAAAAAACCTGGCGAAAATGTATTTATGAGTGAAAAAAAGACATACTGTAGCCACAATCCCTTCTGTAAAAAGTTAATTGCGTTATGTGTCAACATACTGTAATGAAACAAACATTTTGAATCTGGCAGCATCCAATGTTGGTGATTCTGTTCCTGGCGATAGATGCAAATTAGCGCATATTTAATTAGGTAACGCCTATTTTGCATATATAAACATCAAATCTCAGAAAACTTGCAATACATTTTTTCTTAGTTGTTATATACATAACAAACTGGGAAAGGTTCATAGTGATATCTATTAAAATATTTGTTTTGCCTATTCACCTATAGCCTAGGCTGTCTCGCCTTAAACACATTATGTGCATTGGGGTGAAACAACAGATATTGGAGGGAGTATGATGGAGGGACTCACACACACACACACACACACACACACACACACACACACACACACACACACACACACACACACACACACACACACACACACACAACACACACACACACACACACATACACATCACACACACACACACACACACACACACACACACAGACACACACACACACACACACACCCTCACCACACCTCCATCACTCAACACACAGTTAACTCCAGGGGGCCTTACCGATGGTGATCTGACAGACTTCTTTTCCACATCTACACCCTGCTGGCCCTGCAGACAGCCACTCAGCTTCTTGTGTGTGCTGTGAGACACCTGCTTCACCAGCTCCAGACGCTTCTCCACCTGGCACACCACACATACAGTCAGACAGACAGATACACACACACACACACACACACACACACAC
Source organism: Notolepis coatsorum (assembly GCF_963971535.1). NCBI lineage: Eukaryota > Metazoa > Chordata > Actinopteri > Aulopiformes > Paralepididae > Notolepis > Notolepis coatsorum. The sequence continues at coordinate 57,214,555 of NC_140174.1, read as the reverse complement.
ACACACACACACACACACACACACACACACACACACACACACACAGATATACCGACACACACAGACAGACAGACAGATAAAAAAAAACAGAGAAACAGATACAAAGACACACACACACACGCGCACACACACACACATACACACACAGAGATACACACAGATACACAGACACAATACAGACAGATACACACAGACAGATACACAGACACACACAGAGAGACAGGTGTGTGCTGTGAGACACCTGCTTCACCAGCTCCAGACGCTTCTCCACCTGGCACACCACAAACACACACAGAGAGACAGATACACAAACACACACACACACACACACACACAAAGACAGATACACACAGAGAGACAGAGCGAGATAGGCCTCAGTAGGCAGGGGAGAGGGGATAGCCCTTGGGACACAGCACAAACACACACACACACCCACACACACACACCCACACACACACTCATACAGTACTGACACTCACACATCAATACATGCATACAAAGGCAAGTGCATGCACACACACACACTCACACATACTCTCTTACACACACACACACACACACACACACACACACACACACACACGCACACACACACACACACACACACACACACACACACACACACACACACACACACACACACACACACACACACACACACACACACACACACACACACACACACACACACACACATGTGCGCTCATCGCATACTGACAGTATCCCTGTGGGCTTTCCATGCATATCTTGTGTCCAGCTGATGTCAGCTAGCTAGACAGAGCTAGACAGAGACAGAACCGCCTCATTGGCAGTTGAGCGTAGGCACAGAAGAACATGCAGACATGCATATACAAGCATACAGTACTCAGAGACCCATAGGCTAGAACAGAAACATATACAAGCATACAGTACTCAGAGACCCATAGGCTAGAACAGAAACATATACAAGCATACAGTACTCAGAGACCCATAGGCTAGAACAGAAACATATACAAGCATACAGTACTCAGAGACCCATAGGCTAGAACAGAAACATATACAAGCATACAGTACTCAGAGACCCATAGGCTAGAACAGAAACATATACAAGCATACAGTACTCAGAGACCCATAGGCTAGAACAGAAACATATACAAGCATACAGTACTCAGAGACCCATAGGCTAGAACAGAACCATATACAAGCATACAGTACTCAGAGACCCATAGGCTAGAACAGAAACATATACAAGCATACAGTACTCAGAGACCCATAGGCTAGAACAGAAACATATACAAGCATACAGTACTCAGAGACCCATAGGCTAGAACAGAAACATATACAAGCATACAGTACTCAGAGACCCATAGGCTAGAACAGAAACATATACAAGCATACAGTACTCAGAGACCCATAGGCTAGAACAGAACCATATACAAGCATACAGTACTCAGAGACCCATAGGCTAGAACAGAAACATATACAAGCATACAGTACTCAGAGACCCATAGGCTAGAACAGAAACATACAAGCATACAGTACTCAGAGACCCATAGGCTAGAACAGAAACATATACAAGCATACAGTACTCAGAGACCCATAGGCTAGAACAGAAACATATACAAACATACAGTACTCAGAGACCCATAGGCTAGAACACAAAATCAATGCTGTCTTTCTAAAATATGGGCTGAATTTGAATTCCCTTTCAAGCACTGAGTGCTGTTCAAGTAGGGATGAGTAGGGCTGTCATTCTTAAGAATACCATTGAAATTCTAATATTAATGATACAATTTAAATGTTATTATTACCATATAAAAGCAGACACGCAACAAGTTAATTGTGTGTATTTGCTGTTATAGGAAACAATCATTAGGCATCTGGCTTTGCTTTGAAACACCCATTTACAAATGTTGTTTTATTATTTGCACGTTCTTCAGCTCAAGGAAAATACTTACATTTAATTGTCACTGCTAAATTAAAGTGACGTTGCGTGTCTCCTGTCCGTCATGCAGCGCATTCAGGCCCATGCAAGAAGTCAAGAGAAAGTAATTTTTCACAATCAAATATACATTTTCACAATCGAATGTATGTTGTTTTTTACAATTTGATTATTATTTTTAACATTGAATATTCGTTGACAGCCCTACTGGAGAGTATTGGTTGGTAGTGCCCTTGAGCAAGGCACCGAGCCCCCCAAAATGCTCCTGGTGCGCTGCGGACAACCCTGACCTATGACCTCTCTCAATAAATGCATGTGTAGGGAACTACAGCCTGAAATGTAATCAGCATCTTAAAGTAGGAGTGCTGATCTGAGGCCAGATTGTCTCAAAAGTCATAGTGAGGTGAATATGGTCATGTGACCTGAACACTGATGCTAGATCAGTACTCCTACTCGTAGTACGCTAAATAGGGACCGATATGTATATAGGAGGGATATGTCTAAATAAATACCTATTTAAAATGCCTCTTCTTCGTCCTCAATGACCATTACCGTTAAACTTGGAGGGGCAAATGAAGGCTCTGAAGAAAGAAAGCTGTCTCTGACCTCCAAAAGTACAAGCTCTGAAATAAGATTCCCTCAGGTGGTCCGTAAACTAAGTAGTGTTACCTCATCAAATCTAGTGTTTGTGAACACAGTAGGATCTGTCCTAAGTCCATAATCCCTGCCTCTGTACACAGCTGGCCGCGCGCCAAGTCAAAAGAGTTCTGCATCTCAAGTGTCTCCTCTATCCATTAGAAACCAACTCAGTCGAACCGACGTCGCCGCCATCGACAGCTTCATTAATTTGATCAATTATAGCGCCGTACGCCCTGAGTCAATCTGAGGGGCCGTTCCATCTTTGTCTCCTAGCGAGAGACTCCATTCCAGGGCCTATTAACTTTACCTGGAGGTATTTCAGAAAAGCCATTTTACACACAGTGCTTTACTTTAGCTATCATTATTTCTCCTCTGAGAAGAACAGCTCACAGACACAGCATGGCACAGCACACCAATCATAGCCCAGACGTGTACTGTGGTATATACAAACCCACACACACACACAAACCCACATGCACATGCATGCACACACCAACACACACACACACACACAAACCCACATGCACATGCATGCACACATCAACACACACGTACGTACACACACACACACACACACACACACACACACACACACACACACACACACACACACACACACACACACACACACACACACACACACACACACACACACACACACACACACACACACACACACACACACACACACACACACACACACACACACACACACACACACACACACACACACACACACACACACACACACACACACACACACACACACACACACACACACACACACACACACACACACACACACACACACACACACACACACACACACACACACACACACACACACACACACACACACACACACACAACCTCATAATAGTTTATTTTACCAGTAATAGATCGTCGCTTAATACTTCAGTTTTTTCAGCCCTGTGGAGAAACGGAAATAAAAGAGAACATTAGACATTTTACACCTTTTAACATGTTACACCTTGGACAGTATTATAGAAATAACATTATGGCAATTCTATTTCAGGGTGGATTTTCCCTTTAAACGATGTACTGTACAGTAACAGTGTTCTGAATCAACGGAATTGCATCACTTGCTGAATTTCCATTCACATGATTACATGGTACTGATGGTGCCCGGAGCTAATCGTGTAACGTGTTTATTTTACAGTTTCCTGGAGCGAGTGCTGAGCAGTGGAAAAGCATACAGAACGTTCTACTGAGTGACAATCACAGCCTGGCAGTCGGATAGAATATTACAGCATAGTGCCATGAATACCATAATCCCCCCCCCCCCCCCATGACAGACATGAACCGATACAGAATTTTCACTGCCGAATCCGATAACCATCGAACCTCATCGATCATTGGACAAAAATTATTGACATCATAATCAATTTGTCTCCATTAGAGACACCTAACAAGCTTACTAACTGATACCATTATTGGTATTGGTGCATCCCTACCCTATGGTGTGTGTGTGTGTCTGTGTGTGTGTGTGTGTGTGTGTGTGTGTGTGTGTGTGTGTGTGTGTATGTGTGTGTGTGTGTGTGTGTGTGTGTGTGTGTGTGTGTGTGTGTGTGTGTGTGTGTGTGTGTGTGTGTGTGTGTGTGTGCGTGCGTGCGTGCGTGCGTGATTTGTCACAGTATTTGCATCAGCAACCTCGATAGCGGTGGCATTAGCAAAAACAGTGTGGAAATTATGTCTGCCATAACAATGTCGTCTAACCCTTATAGGAATACAGCCTGGCAGACCAATCTCTCTATTTTGATTGGCCACCACAGACATGGATTACTCCAATTTAAGGTATTTCATAGACTACACCTCTCTAAGAGCAGACTTGCCGAGATCTACCCGGATGTGGATCCAACCTGCCCCAGGTGCCATCAGGCTCCAGCCACTCTCTGCCATATGTTCTGGTCATGCCCATCACTATCCCGATTCTGGCTTTCTGTTTTTGAAACATTTTCATTCATGTGTGACAGGGAGATCAGCCCCAACCACTTGGTTGGAGTTTTTGGAGTACTCCCTGGCGAAATCAGGGTATCTGTCGCTCAAACAGATGCTGTGGCCTTCTCCTCTTTGTTGGCTAGACGCCTTATTTTGCTTAATTGGAAGTCAGCCATCCCTCCATCACATCGACGCTGGGTCGAAGATGTGATGGCACACCTAAAACTTGAGAGACTTAAATACTCCACCAGGGGCTCTACCCAGAAATTCTTCCAAGTTTGGCAGCCATTTCTGGATTATTTCAATCTAAAATTCCGGCAGAGGATGCTCAGGCATAGGATAGGCAATTTCTATATGGCAAGTGACAACCTCTTTGATTATTTTTACTATTTTTATTTTATTTTTGTCTACTTTATTTTTCATTTATTTTAGGTATTGTGCGGTTATATGTAGTCATGTATTGTATGTATGTTTGTTGTTGAATGTTTAAAAAACCAATAAAAACAATTTAAATAATAATATTTTGATTGGCCACCGCAATGCAACACATAGCCCAATCCATGAGTTCTCAGAGCATAGCCTAATCCGTTAGTTCTCAGAGCATAGCCTAATCCATGAGTTCTCAGAGCATAGCCTAATCCATGAGTTCTCAGAGCATAGCCTAATCCATGAGTTCTCAGAGCATAGCCTAATCCATTAGTTCTCAGAGCATAGCCTAATCCATGAGTTCTCAGAGCATAGCCTAATCCATTAGTTCTCAGAGCATAGCCTAATCCGTATAGTTCTCAGAGCCTAGCCTAATCCGTGAGTTCTCAGAGCATAGCCTAATCCATTAGTTCTCAGAGCATAGCCTAATCCGTTAGTTCTCAGAGCATAGCCTAATCCATGAGTTCTCAGAGCATAGCCTAATCCATTAGTTCTCAGAGCATAGCCTAATCCGTGAGTTCTCAGAGCATAGCCTAATCCTGGAAAGGTTCCTCAGCAAAATGAATCAAATCAAATAAAATCGAATGTATTTGTATAACGAATTGCCCCATGGGCTTTACAGATCACAATAGATCCAGAACAAAAACCACCATAAAATCCACATTTGCAACACCCCAGACTTTCCCCAATGAAGATGAGCAATGACTCCCTAAAACCTAGCAATAGGAAAAAAAAACTGAGAAACCTTGGATGAGCAATTCAAAGGGGATCCCCCATCAGGATGCCTGTGATAATATAGTGTTGCTATGGATGATAGATGGATGGAGAATAGAATAAGCAAATAATTGGTATGTATGTATATACCGGTATACATGTAATAAAACACATATACATGAATGAATGAATGAATTAATGGTAGTATGGTAGCAATATAAAAAAAGTATTAAAATAGAGCTAATAACAAAAAAGCATATAGGAATACAAGGCGCTGGTATGAAAAATAAAGATGAAGAACAGCTTATTTATTTCCTTGACAAGAATTCATCACAATGACAGAACGCAAGATCTCCTCCATCTGGACAGTAACTCTTTCAATGAGTTTTGCTTGGTACAGGAATCCTAGTCATCCTAGTAAAACATTTTTACTTCGCTTTGAAATATTATAGTGAAATATTTTGCATGGCCTCCCGCGCCCGCGCGCAGTTCCCAGGTAATCACACAGTGCTGCGGTTGCATTCTGTATGTGCCGTCTTTCATGATGGCAACCCCCGCTAAGAAAGTTAAAGCAAAGGAAATTCGGGTATTCCAGCCCTCGTGGACAGACGGGTTTGTGTGTCAGAAGGACCGTGCTGTGTGTACTTTATGTTTAGAAAATGTAGTTTGCAGAACGTCAGGTGTGAAACGCCATTTTGAGACGAAGCATCAAAAAAGTTAAGGCAGAATCGATTAAACGTGCCGTGGCCAGGTATGGAAAGCAAGCCAGCACCCTCAAAGTGTTCACGACTGCTAAAAACCACGCAACTGAAGCAAGCTATCGCATTGCTCATTGCATTGCGAAATGTGGAAAGCCATTCACTGATGGCGAGTATATCAAGGAGGCTTTTCTCTGTAGCTCAGATGTTTTGTTTGAAGGCTTGCCAAACAAAGAGACAATCAAATAAAGGATAAAAGATATCCCAATGTCAGCTTGAAGTGTCGAGCGACGCATCAACGAAATGTCAGAAAATATCAGAGAACAGCAAACAGCTGGATTAAAAGATGCTCCGGTGTGCAGCTTAAAGTGACCAACTACAGCCCCCAGATAACGGAGCTCAGTAAAGCAAAACTGTTTGTCTGCATTGCACCCCCGCCCCAACTCAGATTTAGGGTTGATACAACCATCATAATAATATTGTTAATAATAACAATAACAATAATGATGTAATAATGTAAAAATTATCATTAAAAATACCTGATTATGAGAAGAAAAAAAATACGATGCATGGAATATTGTTGATATGGCACAGGCACACTAGTTACAACTATATTTCAAACTGGCACTTCATGTCAAAAAGGTTGCTGACCCCTGCTGTATACCATGATTGCATACATGTGTGTGTGTGTGTGTGTGTGTGTGTGTGCGTGTGTGCGTGTGCGTGTGTGTGTGTGTGTGTCTGTGTGTGTGTGGGTGTGTGTGTGTGTGTGTGTGTGTGTGTGTGTGTGTGTGTGTGTGTGTGTGTGTTTGTGCTTGTGAGTCATCTGTGTGGGTGGATGTAGTGGGATGTTTGTGTTTTTGCGAGAGAGAGAGAGAGAGAGAGAGAGAGAGAGAGAGAGAGAGAGAGAGAGAGAGAGAGAGAGAGAGAGAGAGAGAGAGAGATGGCCAAAATATCATATCAATATGTTTCTTAGTTTTGACGGTATAACGTTATTTGGCAGTATTTCGTTTTGATATGACGTCCTTTTTATGTCTTTATCTTGTAAAACACTTTTCATGACACCATATCTATGGTCTATTTTCTTAAACTTTTTTAATACTGCTGCAAGGAACAATTCTTTCTTTGATTCACAGAAATATACAGTATGGTGCGTATGGGTAGTGTAGAGGTCTAAGCACTTGAACCAAAGAGACCCGGGTTCAATTCCCGGCAGCAGTACCCCCCGGCTTGGTCAGCCGTCCCTACGAACGGCAATGTTTGCGGGTGGGAAGCCGGCGGGGTATGAGTCCTGGTCGTTGCATTAGGCTCTTCCTGGCCTGTTCAGCAGGGAGGGGATCTGGGGGAGATAACGTGCACCTCTGTGCGTGTTAAACTCTCCCAGTGAAATTCCTAACTGGTGACTCCATAATGTCTATGTATCAGAGGAGGCATGAGGTAGTCTACACACCCTCCCCAGACAGACAGTATGGTAGCACAATGACCAGGAAGGGAATTGGCATAACGATAGGTAAAAAAGGCACACAAAATATATAAAAATATAAATATAAAAATAAACGTTTACAATATGTATTATATTGGGGACAACGGTACAGTAAATATCCATACCTTTGCATGGATCCATGATGGTACTGTAGCTATACACCGCCGAGCCCTATGCTGACCCCTGACACAGACTGGAAGGGGAAACAGACTCAGAACACACCCTGAATGACCCGATTGTGGAGCTTAGCACACATTGGGAGCCGCCTGCTCACCTGTTGTGCAGAACAGCGAGGTAATTTGTAATTATATATGTAACTTTATGTTGTCACTCAGCTAGCAGAGGGTTCCACAATTATGAAACAGTCTATCATGACTGCAGTTGCCAAAAAGACAACCACCCAAAGGTCTTGAATGACTACAGGGAAGTTGCCCTGAGGTCCCTGGTCAGGAGGTCCTTTGAGGAACTGATCAAACAGGAACTTCTGGACAAAACCCGACACCTTGATCCGTTTCAGTTTGCATACAAGGCCTGGCAAGGACGCTAGTGCTTGACCTTTCATTCAAACACCTAGAGGGCAGTGAAACCCACGTCAAGATGTTGTTTGTTGATTCCTCATCAGCTTTCAACACCATTCATCCCCACCCGTTGGATACTCTCTCTAACTCTCTAACTGCTGTTGACTCTAGTTTGGCTGCTTGGATCCTTGGCTTCCTCTCCAACAGATCCCAGAGGCTCCTCTACAGGTTCCCCCCAGGGGTGTGTCCTCTCTCACCACTCCTTCATATTCTGTATACAGATGACTGTCTGAGACAGTTTGAGAACCAATATCCTGACGTTTGCTGATGACTCAGTTCTAGTCAGTCTGCTCCACGATGATGATTCAAGTCATCGCCCTGTGGTTGATTTTTTTTTTAAACTGGTGCAGAATTCCTTCAACTCAATTCATCAGAGACAAAAGACATGTGTATAGACTCACAGCTCCGTCCTCCTCCCACTCACAGCTCCGTCCTCCTCCCACTCACAGCACCATCCTCCTCCCACTCAGAGCACCGTCCTCCTCCCACTCAGAGCACCGTCCTCCTCCCACTCAGAGCACCATCCTCCTCCCACTCACAGCACCGTCCTCCTCCCACTCACAGCACCGTCCTCCTCCCACTCAGAGCACCATCCTCCTCCTCCCACTCAGAGCACCGTCCTCCTCCCACTCACAGCACCATCCTCCTCCCACTCACAGCACCCTCCTCCTCCCACTCAGAGCACCATCCTCCTCCTCCCACTCAGAGCACCGTCCTCCTCCCACTCAGAGCACCGTCCTCCTCCCACTCAGAGCACCGTCCTCCTCCCACTCAGAGCACCATCCTCCTCCCACTCAGAGCACCGTCCTCCTCCTCCCACTCAGAGCACCATCCTCCTCCCACTCAGAGCACCATCCTCCTCCCACTCAGAGCACCATCCTCCTCCTCCCACTCAGAGCACCATCCTCCTCCCACTCAGAGCACCGTCCTCCTCCCACTCAGAGCACCATCCTCCTCCCACTCAGAGCACCGTCCTCCTCCCACTCAGAGCACCATCCTCCTCCCACTCAGAGCACCATCCTCCTCCCACTCAGAGCACCGTCCTCCTCCCACTCAGAGCACCATCCTCCTCCCACTCACAGCACCGTCCTCCTCCCACTCACAGCACCGTCCTCCTCCCACTCAGAGCACCGTCCTCCTCCCACTCAGAGCACCATCCTCCTCCTCCCACTCAGAGCACCATCCTCCTCCCACTCAGAGCACCGTCCTCCTCCCACTCAGAGCACCATCCTCCTCCCACTCAGAGCACCGTCCTCCTCCCACTCAGAGCACCATCCTCCTCCCACTCAGAGCACCATCCTCCTCCCACTCAGAGCACCGTCCTCCTCCCACTCAGAGCACCATCCTCCTCCCACTCAGAGCACCATCCTCCTCCCACTCAGAGCACCATCCTCCTCCCACTCAGAGCACCGTCCTCCTCCCACTCAGAGCACCATCCTCCTCCCACTCAGAGCACCATCCTCCTCCCACTCAGAGCACCGTCCTCCTCCCACTCAGAGCACCATCCTCCTCCCACTCAGAGCACCATCCTCCTCCCACTCACAGCACCGTCCTCCTCCCACTCAGAGCACCATCCTCCTCCCACTCAGAGCACCATCCTCCTCCCACTCACAGCACCGTCCTCCTCCCACTCAGAGCACCATCCTCCTCCCACTCAGAGCACCATCCTCCTTCCACTCACAGCACCATCCTCCTTCCACTCAGAGCACCATCCTCCTCCCACTCAGAGCACCGTCCTCCTCCCACTCAGAGCACCAACTTTTTTTTTTTATTATTATCTTTATTCGCTTTTTCCTGGTCACGCAGGGCCGACAGCTTTTTCTTGGCCACGCAGGACCGACAGAGGAGAGAGGGAGAAACGGGAGGAGAAGAAGGGAAGACATGCGGCATATGGTCACCGGGTGTGGGAAACGAACCCGGGACGACCGCTTCGCGACTATGTGGTGTGCTACTGGAGCGCCCTCAGAGCACCAACCTTGAGGGTCAAGAGGTGGACTTTGTCATCAGCTAAAGATACCTTGGTTCTGGGGCGCCAGAGTGGCGCACCACGTAACGCACTGCAGTGCAACACGGCCGTCCCGGGTTTGACTCCTGGACCCGGTGACCTTTGCCAAATGGCACTTGTTTTGCTGAAATGCATCTTAACAATAAGATTGTCTTTATCATATTGACTTACATCGGACCTGAAATGGTCTCAAATGGTCCCTGACATAAATAAAGCCTACACCCTGTATGAACATTGACCCTGATAGAAAAATTATGAATTTATTATTTATTCCTTTTGCCTCCTGTACAATCTGTCAGTCTGGAATAAACCTTACTGTCATCCAGGCTCTGTCACATCTCGAGTACTGTTCGGTCATATGGTCATCAGCAGCAAAAACACATACATACAGAAACTACAAATAGCTCAAAATAAGGCTTCCAGACAAGCTCTCCACTGTTCAAAGCGCACTAATATTGGAGTTATGCACAGAAATGTATCATGGCTTCCGGTTGAGAAACGTCTGCAATCTCGTCTCATTACTTTTCTCAGAAATGTTCAAGTTGTCAAAAAACCACAGTATTTTTATGATCATATAGTTTACACAAGAGAAGAACATGATGATA
>NC_140174.1:57170844-57195844 GCF_963971535.1 Notolepis coatsorum | reverse complement strand
GGGCTAAGGGACTAAAAGAAAGTTCTACTTTACTTGCGCCATATATATATGCGCTGTGAACAAATAGTACCATTCGTATTTCGCCAGACGTATTCCTACGCGGAACCGGGCTAGTAACGACATGTTCGTCGGCACGATTGAACTTGAACCAAGGGGCTTGGCTGCTGGCGCCAGGTTCTTGTCCAATGAGAGAATGAAACTATTATGGGCTGTTAGTAGACTAAAGGGATATTCAGTGTATATGTACAAGGAATATACAAGGGATATCAGACGATATACAAATACTATTAAATATATATCCATAAATAAATATATATATTCGGTTTAATCTGATCCTTCACAACAGCCGCCCCCTAATTAGTCCCACCTAATTAGCTAAGCAGAGACAGATTAACCGCACTGTCTACCACTCAAGGTCCGCTGTAAGGGTCAGTCAACTCACAAAGTCATGGGGTCATGGTCGTCATCGATAGTGTCTGGGAGTCTAGGCAGTTCTATCAGCCTCGCCACGGGTCGTGTGTAAGTTCGCCCTTGGACGAGCACTTCAGCTGCTCGGACCTTTCCATCGGCACCGGTGATCACTTTGCTTACGCGGCCAGCCGGCCACATAGCTCTGGGTAGTGACTGGTCGATAATCATGACGACTGTTCCTTCTGTCAAATTGTCTCTCTCTTTTACCCACTTCTGGCGGGTCTGTAGAGACGGTAGGTAGTGGAGTAGAAAGCTGTTCCAAAACTTGTCAGCTAGTACTTGACTGTACCTCCACATTCTTCGGCCGTTCGCTTCTTCAGGCCTGTACATTGTCTGGGGTAGCGCGGGGTCCAGCCGCCCCATCAAGAGTGTGTTGGGGGTGACTGGGTCGACATCTGCTATATCACTGGAGACGTAGCCGAGGGGCTTGGAGTTCAATACTCCCTCGATCTCCGTGAGGACTGTCATTAGGACTTCTTCCGCCACGGTCTGGGCCCCAAGCACGGCGTACAGGGCTGTCTTTATTGAACGTACTTCTCGTTCCCAGGTTCCACCGAAGTGGGGTGCGTTCGGGGGATTAAACTGGAAGTCAATCTGGGATGGAGCGAGGTGGGTCTTAAGTTCTGGGCCCATAGCTTGGAAGCTCTCTCTCAGCTCTCTTTCTCCGCCTTTGAAGTTTGTCCCGTGATCAGACAACAATGTAGACGGTTTTCCTTTCCGTGATGTGAATCTTCGGAAGGCCATAAGGAATGAGTCTGTGCTCATGGTCGGAAGGAGTTCGATATGTATCGCTCTGGTGGTCATGCATTTGAATACAATACCCCACCGCTTCTCGATTCCTCTTCCTTTCTTTATGTACAACGGGCCAAAACAGTCCATGCCTGTGGAGTGGAATGGCTTGTCGCCGAGTCGGAGGCGACAGGGAGGTAGGTCAGCCATCCGGGGTATGCTGGGCTGCGCGCGCCACTTTCGGCAGTCTAGACAGGTTCGCTGGAAGCGTCGCACTGCTTCTCTTCCTTGAAGTATCCAATAGCGACGTCTGATCTCCGCGAAGACTCTCTCTGCTCCTGCGTGGTGTACATCCTCGTCGTATTTCTTTATGATCAGCTCTGTGACCTTGTGTCGGCTGTTCAAGACTATCGGGTACTTAACGTCATCCGGTAGATCGGGGGCTCTCCGCAGACGACCACCCACTCTGATGAGATTATGGGCGTCGCTCTCGGGTGCCAGGTGGAGCAGTCTGCTGTCTGATGGGACGGGCTTTCCTCCCTGTAGACAGTCTAGCTTGTCGGGGAACGAGTCTCTCTGGGCTCGTTGTAGTAGAAGAAGTTCTGCTTCTTCGTAGTCAGCTGCTGAAATGTCGGCAGTGGGCTGAATCTCTGGGTGGTGCCACAGAAATGTCTTTAGCTGCGCACTCTGTAGGGTAATGCAATCATCTATGTTGGGGTCTGTGGAGGCGACTGTGCTCAGTCCACAGAACATAGGTTTCTTGTTCTCAGCCTCCTCTTTACTCGCTTCCCGTGGGGTGGGCGTAGGCCACTCTTCTTCCGGGAGCTTGAGGAACTCTGGTCCGTCACTGTAGATGTTGCGACGGGTGAGGTCATCTAGGGACATTCCCCGGGTGATGACGTCAGCTGGGTTGTGTTTGGTGTCCACATACCGCCAGCTCGCTGCTTCTGTTAACTCTTGAATCTCGGTGACTCTGACTCCCACGAAGACCTTGTATCTGCATGAATCAGACTTGATCCATGTGAGTACTGTCGTGGAATCTGACCACAAGATTGTTCTGTGCACCGGAATGGTGGGTTCACGTTGGATTAACGTGGCTAGATGCGCTCCTGCTAGGGCTGCGCAGAGCTCTAGACGCGGGATAGATTGTTGCTTTCGTGGGGCTATTCTTGAGCGAGCCAGGATGAAAGCAGTGTGTATCTCTCCTCCCTTCTCTTGGGCACGCAAGTAGGCCACCGATCCATAGGCTACTTCGGAGGCGTCACTGAAGACGTGTAGATCCATCTTGCATGTCTCTGGCCTCACTGTGGGTGGGAAGTAGCTGCGGCGTATATTGACGCCTGGGAGTGAGCGGAGCTCCGTCTCCCACTCTCTCCATGTGGAGGCAAGGTGTGCGGGTATTGGGTCGTCCCAGCCCTGGTCCTTGTCCCATAGTGCTCGTACAATCATCTTTGCCCTGGTGGTGTAAGGTAGAATACATCCCAACGGGTCATATTGTCTGGCGAGTGTTCTGTACACACTCCGTCTGGTGGTCGGTATCGCCGTCGACCTTCCCTGCTCCGTGGTCAGGGGTTTGTGTCTATAGTGGAGCGAGTCTGTTTTGAAGCGCCAGACTAGTCCTAGTGTCATTTCTTGGGCTTCTCCTGGGATTGTCGCCATCCAGGTCTCGCTGCTGGCAGCCTTGTCCGCGGGGGAGAGGCTGTGCAATACGTGCGGGTCGCTGCTGGCCCACTGCCTGAGATCAAAGCCGCCTTTGATCAGGGAGGCGCGGAGCAGCGCACGGCGTCGCCAGTCAATCTTCTTTACGTGTCCCGCTGTGATTAGCTTCTCAATCTCAGCGCGGTACACACTCTCTTGAGCGGGGTCTTTGGCTAGGCGCCGCTCTGTGTTCAATAGATACCGCTCCGTAGCGTCTTTCTTTGCGTGAAAGGTGGGCATTCCCTCTCGCCTCAGGAGTGGAGTTGCGTATCTCATCACTCCGCCGACTGTGACTCTCTTTGTCCCTTGCTCGAGGAGGTTTATGGCGTAAATGTCTTCTTTAGAACGAATGTCTTTCTTTTCGTTCTTAAAGGGCATTGTCTCTAGTGTCCATAGCCTCTCGACATGCTGCAGGAGAGTGGTGTCTTCTTCTGTCACTCTGGAGTGGAGGCAGCTAGTGGCTGCTGTTCGGTTGAGAGATTTAGCGAGGGGGCCTTGTAGTGTCCATCCTAGGCGGGTCTCGACTGCTGCAGGACAGCCTCGGGGTCCTGTATGGACCCGGTCTATCGGGACTATGAGGTCTGCATGGTCGGAGCCTATCAGCAGGGTCGGGGTGGCGCCGTCTATGAGCGGGATAGGTAGTTGACGCAGGTGCACATATTTATCCATCAGCTTGGCGATGGGGTAGGTGTACTGTGATAGTCCTATTTCTTGGCTGGTGAAAGCATTTGTAATCCTATACCGTCGCTCTGGCTGCCCGCTTGCTGCGATAGTGAAGGAGACATTCTCGCCCTTTATCGTCTTTAAATCTCTTCTTATTGTCCGAATCGTCATTTGGTTCTCGCTCCCCCGCAGTCCCAGCTGGGCCGCAGCGGACGCGAGCAGAAGGGTCTTCTCTGACCCGTCATCAAGGACGGCGTAAGTGTCCATGACTTTATCTTGGTAGCTCAATGTTACACGGACTACCTTTAAGAGCACTTGGGCGCCGCTGCTGCTGGCGGGGTCATACATGACACTTGCCTTGGTGCTGCTCGATGGTGCAGGTGCAGGCTTTCTTCTGTTACTGTCGTGTAGGACATCTAGGTGTGCTCCGTCACACCGACTGCACCTCTTCTTTAGGCGGCACTCGGCTGCCATGTGATTGCGCGCACATCGGTAACAGCGCCTGTTGGACTTTATCCATTGACTCACTTCTTCTGCATTCATCTTTGTGAACAGGTCACATTGTGACAGCCAGTGTTCCTTCTCGCAGTACGGGCACACCATCTTCCACTTCTCTTTTCTCGAGGGGGTACTGTGGTTCTTACTGCTCGGTACTGATTGGTGCATGACAGTCACCGATCTTCTTCCATCGTTTATTCTCCTGGGTCCCTCTCTGGAGCTTGGTGTGCTCCGCACGAACGTATCCAGTCGTAAGCTGCTGACTTCTCTCGCCAGGAAGTCGGCTAGATCGAGGAGGGATGGTTCGGGACCGTTAGGATCACGGTGGTCTCTCTGCCGCCTGAAGCGCTCTTGTCTGGCGGGTGGCAGCTTCTCTAAAATCCTCTCGACGTTAGAGTTGGCGTATAGCTCGTGCATACCCTTTTCTCGTTGCGCTCCCAGCATCCCTACCAGGGACTGCACTTTTATAGACAGGTCGTCTAATGAGCGATTGTCTGTTGCTGGGGGTAGGCGGTCAATATGCCTTATCTCTTGGATTACGTAATCCCATATACGTCCATATCTCTGGTCCAGCGCTGCTAGAGCCGCGGTGTATGGGGTCGTAGAGGTGGCATAGGCTAGCGCTATATTGTGCGCTCGCGGTACTTTCAGGTGCTTCAGTAATATTGCATACTTGTGGCGTTCATCAGCGACATCCACCATCATTGTCTCTAAGCACATCCGGAGCTCCGTGTACTGTGCTCGATTCTCATAGGTGAAGTCTGGAAACGTCGGTGTGGCAATGTATGACGCCGTGGATGGCTGATACATCGGCGAGCGTTGGGGGAGAGGCCTCCTAGGCGAGTCTCCTCTTGCGCCTCTCTGTGGGCTGGTACCGGCAGGGTACCATGGCCCGCTGGTCCAGGTGCTATTCCTCGGGGCTGGTCGTGCGTCGTGCTCACTCGTGAATAGAGTCGGGGGTCTGTAGCGCAGCGCCGCGGGGGTATAGCCTGGGCTGTACTGGACCTCCTGGTCCGGTGGAGTACTGTGCTGTCGTCGGGCTTGGTTCTCCTCCTCTCCCTCTTCTTCTTCTATCAGGTCCTCTAGATCCTGTAGTCGTTTATTTAGCTTCTCCGCAGTGTATGCCGCTCCTTCCTTGTAGCTGGGTCTCGCTTGGACCGGTCTGGGAAGGGGGTCTGCGGGGGGTATAGGCTTGGTCTGTTGGTCAAGTTCAGGGTCGCTTGCTCGGTTAGGAGACGCTGCCCTTGACTGTTGTCTCTACGAGTTCCTTGAACCCCTGGCGGAGGGAGAGGGTGTTGCCTTGAGGATCAGCTGCTCCATTAGCTGCGCTTGTAGTCTGTCGCGCTCGGCTTCGCGCTTGGTGAGATCTGCTTCTCTTTGGGCACCGGCAGCGGCGCGCTGGGCGTCGGCCCGGTCTCTTGCCATATTCTCTTCCGTCTGAAGGCGTCTCATCTCCAGGCGTATGCGCTCTTCTTCGCTCCGTTGCTGCGCTTGGAGTTGTTCGCGCTCGCTAAGCGTCTGTGCTTGGAGTCGATCGCGTTCACCCTGAAGTCGATCGCGTTCACCCTGAAGTCGATCGCGTTCGGTAGAGGCTGTCAGGCTGGCGAGGAACGCCTGTGATAGCATCCTCTCCGCTTCGCTGGGGGAAGACGGTTGTAGAGGTGAGCCGCTCCTGGCTGTACTCGTTGGGGAGTCCTGGAGCTCTATTTCCTCGGCGCTCTCCTCCTCTTCTTCCGTGCAGAGTTCTCTCTCTGTAGGGTTGTCTTCCTCCCGGGGCTGGTCGGGGACTACTTCTTCGGTATTGGCGGGGGGTAAAGGCATGTCAGCTCCCTCCTGGTCCCCACCGTGAGCTTGGTCAGTTACATTAGAACCAGCTAGGGCCTCTGTGGTCGGGGTAACCTGGTCGTTAAGGTCAGACATAATTTTACTTTCTACTTTTACCGCGTTTACCGTTTGTCGAAGGCTAGGTAGTTGACTGACAGCGTAATCCTCTAAGTACTGAGGTGTCTGTCGTCTGCGCCGCGGGCGTTCTACGTTAGGAGGACCGTTTCGTGGAGTGTTCATCATAGGCCATTTCAATATTAATAACACTATATTAATATTACACTAGTTACCCTCCGGCTCGAAGGACCAATTGTAACTGAGGGGTACAATTCCCTGACTGTATTGATAAGTATGGTATCATTAAACCACTACCGATTATGTACTTTAACTACTGGCCACACAGTACATGATATAGATATGATGAACACTTTCCCACCATGAAACGAAGTCCACACAAATGTATAAATCGAATATTTTATATAGCAAAGGGTATATACAACGTTCACTTAATGACATTTATGATTTGAATGCACTTGTAAGGCAAATGAGTATTCGTAGGCAAATCAACATTGAATGTCCAATCTCTGGTTACGCAGGGAGCAAGTATGCAACCTGGTTCTTTAGGGAACTATAGCAATGGTACTTAAATGATTATAGCTGGATATACTAAAAGGGGGTCCCGCTGGTTGTAAGTCAGTAGAGGGGGGGGGGTTAGGAGAGCCGCTGGCGATATCCCATCTGGCCAACGATTTCTTGGGAGAATTCAGAGTGCTGAACACGGTGCCCACAGAACCTCGGTCCACAGATGAATACAGCTGGGCCCTCTTGTAGACGGTAGCTGCCGGTCCACAACGAAGAGACGTGAGGCGACCTCACTCGGGGTAGAGCGCCGTCTCACCTGGACTCCTCTCGGGGGGTAGTTCCAACACTCACCAGTGTTGGCTGTTATCCATGGCATAAATCAAAGCACCCAAAGCAAGTAGATAATCCAAGCCGTGTAGGGCTCGCCGTCGTCCGGGTAAAGTAATCCAATGTGCAGGTCCACTCGTCCTGGCCCAGAACTCCTCGGATGAAAGCACCACACGTGGTCTGCCCAGCCTGGTTAAGACTCTAGATAACGCGAGGAACGATGGGGGTACTGCTCACTTTATAACTCTAACCGAACGATGCACCATACATAATAGACTATTATTAACTTAATAGAAATACGTCCCACTCGACGGTATAGTGCCAAACTATGACAATTCAACTATTAATCCACACGATGTCTCAATGCCATTCTGAGGCCAAGTTGACCATACTGCACCACACGTGTATCGTGGGTGAGGCTTAACGTCTTGCCACTAGGTTGGAGGGTAAAGAACTAAGGGCTAAGGGACTAAAAGAAAGTTCTACTTTACTTGCGCCATATATATATGCGCTGTGAACAAATAGTACCATTCGTATTTCGCCAGACGTATTCCTACGCGGAACCGGGCTAGTAACGACATGTTCGTCGGCACGATTGAACTTGAACCAAGGGGCTTGGCTGCTGGCGCCAGGTTCTTGTCCAATGAGAGAATGAAACTATTATGGGCTGTTAGTAGACTAAAGGGATATTCAGTGTATATGTACAAGGAATATACAAGGGATATCAGACGATATACAAATACTATTAAATATATATCCATAAATAAATATATATATTCGGTTTAATCTGATCCTTCACAACAATAATAATAATAATAATAATAATAATAATAATAATAATAATAATAATAATAATAATAATAATAATAATAATAATAATAATAATAATAATAATAATAATAATAATAATAAATAATAATAATAATAATAATAATAATAATAATAATAACTTTATTTGTATAGCACTTTTCATACAGAGGTTGCAGTTCAAAGTGCTTCACAACAGTAAAAAATACAGGCATAAGCGAGCATAAAAAGATAGACAGGTAGAATCACAGTGTTTCACATTAGGATCTAGCAGGCTCTCCGCTTACAGTTTTCAGTAACACAAATAGTAAAAATAGTTTAAAATGATTCAGTTTAAAAATAGTCAAAAAATTATAAAATAGAACGGACATAAAAAATACAGGCATGAGCGAGCATAGCAAGGTATGGCAAATCACAGTGTTTCACATTAGGATCTAGCATCCTAATAGGCTCTCTATTCAGTAATACAAATAATCACAGTGTTTCACATTTGGATCTAGCAAATAATAAAAATAGTTTAAAATGATTCAGTTTAAAAATAGTCATCAGTAAGAAGTAAAAAGTGCAATAACCGACACATGAATTTGATAGGCAGTGTATAAGAGTAGGCAGGGTAAGAATAGTGCAGGTAAATACAAGTTGTGTCAGGATATCCCTGATGTTTCCTCTTACATAACGTAATATATCCGACATAAAGGGCCATGTGTAACATGTCAGAAATCAAGGGAGGGAGGAAGAGGTGGGGAATGCTGAGGAGGGAGGAAGGGAGGAAGAGGTAGGGAATGATGAGGAGGGAGTGAAGGGAGGAAGAGGTGGTGAATGATGAGGAGGGAGTGAAGGGAGGAAGGAGGAGGCAGAAGAAAGATGAAAGAGGCGTGGGGGCTAGGGGCTGGGTATCGGAATTCGATACTTGGTATGTTATCGATCATATTGCTTCAACACTATTTGACACTGAGTCATTCGATACCATATTATGATACCTAAGTAGTCAGCGACCCAATAAGCAATATTTGTTCCAAGATATAATATTTCTTTATGTTCAACCACAAACCAAGATCATCCAAAATGTAACAAAGTCTCCGATTGGTTCACACAGCAGCAGCACACGCAATACACATAACTCAGCAAAGTAAGGTATCGTTTTGGTATCAATATCGAATCCCAGGTATCAGTATTGGCACCAGTATCAAACATTTACGATATACTCAGCCCTAGCTGCAACAGCATCTCAGCTTGCTAGTGCGGTAAGGGATAGTATGGGATTCTATTATCATTTCTATTATCATAAATGTTCCTGTTCTGTACCCCCCCCTCCCCCCCCCTCCCCCATGCTACTGCTATGACACCTGGATTTCCCCCAAGGAGATTAATAAAGGAACACTTGACACTTGACTGGATAGGTACATACACCAGGTATGCATTAGCAGTGGCTAAGACAGCCTTAGTGGGGACATTAAGGTGTGCAAAGTTGAGTATGATGAATCTTTAAAGCTTTTTGCCGTTCTGCATTAGAGAGAGAGAGAGAGAGAGAGAGAGAGAGAGAGAGAGAGAGAGAGAGAGAGAGAGAGAGAGAGAGAGAGAGAGAGAGAGAGAGAGAGAGAGAGAGAGAGAGAGAGAGAGAGAGAGAGAGAGAGAGGGAGAGAGAGAGAGAGAGGGAGGGAGGGAGAGAGAGAGGGAGAGAGACAGAGAGAGAGAGAGAGGGAGAGAGAGAAAAAGAGAGGAGACACGTACACACACACACACACACACACACACACACGTACACACAGAAAGAGTGAGAATACACGTTGTTCTTTGGTATTATGGTATTAATGGTATTATGCAAAAGCAGCAGGGTGGTGTAGTGGTTAACACTGTCGCCTCACAGCTAGAAGGTACTGGGTTCGATTCCCGCTTGGGGACCAGGTTGCCGTGTTGCCAGTTACCCAGGTGGGGTATCTCCCGGGCCTTTCTGTGTGGAGTTTGCATGTTCTACCCGTGCTCGCCAGGATTTCCCCTCCCGATAAGATAAATAAACCCAATGAAAAACCCATGCACAACAGATCGCTAACGCTGTTGTGTCCCTAGGGGGGAAGGACGACGGGATGGGAGGTGCAGAGAACATTTCATCAGCGACATGTGCGTGTGTTTGTTCCTGTGAGTCGCCCATCGCATGTGTGTGCGTGTTAATCTGATGACAAATAAAGACTTCTACTTCTAACTGCTGGCACCGCTCCCCACTCCTCCCTAGGCTCTGGTTCAGGGCCCAATAGGCAAGACAGCCAGGCACCTTAAACATACAATACAATGATGTTTTAATTCGGTCATAAATTCGGCTTCTTGTGGAATGTAAGTATAATTTTTTTTCAGCATCAGAAGTACCATTTGTAACCGCAAGTGTTTTAGGTCACCATCTCTGAGCACATCAAACTCTCAGTAGGCTGAGGGGGTGTGGCTTTCTGTTCACTAGGCACTATATAGATGCTTGATACATGGATACTAGGGGTGTAAAGGTACACAAAAACCACGGTACGGTACGTACCTCGGTTTTGCAGTCAAGGTTCGGTACGGGTTTTCGGTACAGTGGGCGAAGGTTTGGTTTTCCATGTTCCACTCAGGGGTGATGTAGTGTGCAGTAACTAATTGTACTTGTAGGGCTGTCAACGAATATTCTATATTGAAATTAATAATCGACTTGTAATTTTTTTTTTATAATAATTATATTAGATTGTGAAAAAAACAGCCCCCGGTGGGCGGTCGTTAGTGGTTAACATACCGTTGTATTTGTTCGGTACACAGCCAAATCGGTACGGTACACACTGAAACGGTGCGGTACGGATACATGTACTTTTACACCCCTAATGGATACAGGATATGGTTGCACCACTCAGCTAGATGTGACGAATGGACCAATTAGAGTAGCTAGATGTGACTGATGGGCCAATCAGAAGCCTGTGTGTATTGTGTAATATTTCAGAGGAAACAGATTGGATATCATCTGAAATATCATTTTCACAACCACAGCTCTAATATTTTGGATAATGTTACCTCAACATACCTTGAGATTGAAATGAGATTGAAAAACAAGATTTTCATTGTACTGTATCCATAAACGCTCCCCTCTAAACCGTTTTGCCCCTATACTCTCTGATGCATTGTTGGACCCTCGACAGAACTACTGAGAAGATGACAGAGAAGTCTATATTCATATTCATAATCCTTTCTCATCGATACATTGCAGTAACATTCTAAATGCTAGCAACAATAAAACAAGACTATTGCCATTACAAGCAGCAGCACAAATTATCAATTTAGGAGTTCCCAGGTTCGATTCTGTGTACCTTCCGCTTGGGTATTTAAAAATAGAATCTGTAATGTCGTCAAGCTGGATTAGGGGAGAAGGAGTTGCTACTGGCCACACCTCAGGCTCTGCCAAGAGAGGTCTGGAGAAAATGTATAATAAGTTACTAAACTCCAACCCAGACATCAGACCAAAACTAAAAAAGTTAAAAAAAAAAAACGCAATACCAAGCGGGGCTCTTTTGCCGAGAGGTCGCTGTTTGACGGCATTACAGATTCTACCTTTAATTTAGGAGTGAGTTTACACCAAGGGGCTACTGCTGCAAGGTTTCAACCTCGTTACACTCTAATAAACTCGCTCCACAGTGACCCCAGCTGGAGAGCTGGGCTCAACCATTATTATCTGAGTTAAGTGGCACCATTGTAACAGGCAGTCTCTGGCTACTGGCAGACACTTTGTGCTCGGCACCTGTCATCTGACCGGACTCAAACCACCAACCCCTCTGCTTACCAGCACCACGTGGCCCAGAGAGTTAAGAGCATGGTGGTAACCGGTCCAAAGCAGGAGGTATTTACCTTAGGAGTGAGTTTAGACCCAGGGGCTGCTACTGCAAGGTTTCAACAGGTTTACAAAAAGGCAGGGTTGGAACATGCTAACCGCAACAGATCGGGAGATCTGGGAGATCTGCTAGATCTGATCTGATCTGATCCATTAACAATCTGAACTGGACTCTTTTTCGTCGTATCTGTTTTACTGCTCTATTTACTATGTCTTTGCCTTGTATCTTCTTATTCTAATGCTGTTGTTGCTATGGACACCTGAATCAATCAATCAACCTCGTTACCCAGGGATACAGCTTCTATTAGCCGCTGCTCAATGCATTTCTACGGGAAATCACGCCCCCAGCCGTGACTAGCCACTTAATTCCATAAACCACATTAAGCACTGACAGACTCCCACAACAAGTGTATTGTTGTTAAATAGGCCGATAAGCTGTAGAATGTAATGCTCGTAGAGAAGCAAGGAATTATTCTGTTTGTGCAAACTGAGGGGAATGTAATGTAGTGTGTGTGTGTGTGTGTGTGTGTGTGTGTGTGTGTGTGTGTGTGTGTGTGTGTGTGTGTGTGTGTGTGTGCAAGGACAGGGCTGAAAGGGTTATTGTGTATTTTAGTTGATTGTTAACGTTTTAACAAAATACTCTGCACTCCTTCGGTTTCCCTAGAATGTGAGTGTGAGCATTGTATACATTTTTCCATGTAAAACATGGGGGCCCGGGCACCCAAGTGGCGACCCATGTAACGTGCTGTGTCGCGAAGCGGCCGACCCGGGTTCGATTCCCGGACCTGGCATCCTTTGCCGAATGTCTTCCCCCCGCTCTGTCTCCCGTTCTTCCTCTCTCTCTCCCTCTACCGGACTGCCCGGTGGAACAAACAAATACAAATCTACCAAAAACATGTAAAACATGGGGGCCCAGTGAGCTCCAGGTCTTGTAGCAACCCGCGCCCCGTGGCTTCAAAGAGGAACACTAACAACGCCGACGCCGTGGGGTGATTTTATGGAAAACGGAAGGTCAATTTGAGAAGGTTTTCCTCACCATGTGACAAGTGTTTGGTAAACAACTATAATCAATTAAAAAAGTGCCCCTTCAAGGCTAAGCTGATTGATTGATTGAAAACTTTATTAACAGATCGCAGAATGGGTACAATACAGTACAGCTCAATACAAACAACTGCTAAGAGGATGAAGACCAGAAAAAAACGTCCGTCTTGTTTACATAAGGGTCCCCCATTTTCAATTCATCAAGACATTTATGACATACAAGACATACAAATATACGGTACTGTGTAAGAAAGAGAGAACATCATAAAAAAAAAAATTATCCGAAGGGGAAGAAACTGTACATTAGAGGGGGTTGGGTGGGGTGGGAGAGGGGGGGGGGGATTTTGACATTTACAGGGGCCAGTTTCTAATTGCAGCTCATAGCTACACGAAGGTGGATCCCATCATTCCATTCCCCTGTAGACGTTCCCTGGGGGCCCTGGGTGGCCGGGCCAGCGGTGTGGCAGACAGGAACTCTCTTTAAAGTGGAGCGTTTTTTTTTGTGTGCCAATTTGTGTCAAACGTCTGAACTCCGGGTCTCTGCGGCACAGCTATTCACTGACCTTTTTGCTCAAAGCGGGACTCAGACATTTCCCCCCAAACTGTCACCATCACCGTCGGCTCAACAATGACAACAAAGTCGTTCTAGAATTATTCTACTGCATAGCGGCTTCTCCATTAAGCCAACCAACCAGACCACTGCTGTTGTTATGGATTGAATAGGCTGATGAGATCAACAGAAGCCCGGCTGACGAGCCTGTCAGCGACGCAGGGTCAGGGCCCGCAAGGCGCTCTCTCTGTTCTGTCAGGGTCAGGGCCCGCAAGGCGCTCTCTCTGTTCTGTCAGGGTCAGGGCCCGCAAGGCGCTCTCTCTGTTCTGTCAGGGTCAGGGCCCGCAAGGCGCTCTGCTCTCTCTGTTCTGTCAGGGTCAGGGCCCGCAAGGCGCTCTCTCTGTTCTGTCAGGGTCAGGGCCCGCAAGGCGCTCTCTCTGTTCTGTCAGGGTCAGGGCCCGCAAGGCGCTCTCTCTGTTCTGTCAGGGTCAGGGCCCGCAAGGCGCTCTGCTCTCTCTGTTCTGTCAGGGTCAGGGCCCGCAAGGTGCTCTCTCTCTCTGTTCTGTCAGGGTCAGGGCCCGCAAGGCGCTCTGCTCTCTCTGTTCTGTCAGGGTCAGGGCCCGCAAGGCGCTCTCTCTGTTCTGTCAGGGTCAGGGCCCGCAAGGCGCTCTGCTCTCTCTGTTCTGTCAGGGTCAGGGCCCGCAAGGCGCTCTCTCTCTCTGTTCTGTCAGGGTCAGGGCCCGCAAGGCGCTCTCTCTCTCTGTCAGCAGGGTCAGGGCCCGCAAGGTGCTCTCTCTCTCTGTTCTGTCAGGGTCAGGGCCCGCAAGGCGCTCTCTCTCTCTGTCAGCAGGGTCAGGGCCCGCAAGGCGCTCTCTCTCTCTGTTCTGTCAGGGTCAGGGCCCGCAAGGCGCTCTCTCTCTCTGTTCTGTCAGGGTCAGGGCCCGCAAGGCGCTCTCTCTCTGTTCTGTCAGGGTCAGGGCCCGCAAGGCGCTCTCTCTCTCTGTTCTGTCAGGGTCAGGGCCCGCAAGGCGCTCTCTCTCTCTGTTCTGTCAGGGTCAGGGCCCGCAAGGCGCTCTCTCTCTCTGTTCTGTCAGGGTCAGGGCCCGCAAGGCGCTCTCTCTCTGTTCTGTCAGGGTCAGGGCCCGCAAGGCGCTCTCTCTCTCTGTTCTGTCAGGGTCAGGGCCCGCAAGGCGCTCTCTCTCTGTTCTGTCAGGGTCAGGGCCCGCAAGGCGCTCTCTCTGTTCTGTCAGGGTCAGGGCCCGCAAGGCGCTCTCTCTCTGTTCTGTCAGGGTCAGGGCCCGCAAGGCGCTCTCTCTCTGTTCTGTCAGGGTCAGGGCCCGCAAGGCGCTCTCTCTCTCTGTTCTGTCAGGGTCAGGGCCCGCAAGGCGCTCTCTCTCTGTTCTGTCAGGGTCAGGGCCCGCAAGGCGCTCTGCTCTCTCTGTTCTGTCAGGGTCAGGGCCCGCAAGGCGCTCTGCTCTCTCTGTTCTGTCAGGGTCAGGGCCCGCAAGGCGCTCTCTCTCTCTGTCAGCAGGGTCAGGGCCCGCAAGGCGCTCTCTCTCTCTGTCAGCAGGGTCAGGGCCCGCAAGGCGCTCTCTCTCTCTGTCAGCAGGGTCAGGGCCCGCAAGGCGCTCTCTCTCTTTGTTAAGTACATCCCCCGAAAAGAGTATTTCAACCATACACCTTAATTTTAAATAGAATAATCGAAAAGATCAACTAGTCCTCAAAAGTGTCCGTACACTTACAGTACATGTATATCCCAATATTGGGTGGGGTGATTAAATATCCAGTTACTGAGTTAACTACTGTAGACACCCCTGGGTTGAAATAGCTGTGTGCAGCATAGTGTGCCTTGGTTTTCTTTTTATTTATTCATTACGTAATTGAATTCACCCTCATCCAACAACAGGCTGTGTATGAACAGTATGTGTTGTTTGTTGAAATCATCTCTCGTCTACACCAATCTGACTATGAACAGTATGTGTTGTTTGTTAAATGCATCTCTCTACAGTCTACACTACAGTAACACCAATCGACCAGTCACACTGCTGCTGCTGCTGCTGCTATAATAGAGTGAGCTAATGAGAGTCACGTAGCCACAAGGCTCTCCCACAGTGAAGCACAGCGGCATCTGACAGAAACAGGTTAATTTCCCCGTTGGTGACATCATACACAGCTTTGTCAATGACTTGGCTCTGCGCCAGGATCACACTGTAAGACATGTTCTACCTGTGTGGGGGATATTATGTCATCATAACGTTATTTAATGAAATGCAAACTACTTTTAGAGACAAACGGTTCAATTTGATTTAGCCCACGGCAAAGCCTATACTGTTCCTCGATGTCGACATAACCTCCAGTTTCCAAATGTAAAGTTAATATTCCAGACTTGCCAGTGTTGGTGCCACGCTGCTCAGAGTAGGACTGGGTGATATGGCCAAAATATCATATCACAATATTCTTCTTAGTTTTGATGGTACAACGGTATTTAACGATATTTTGTTTTCCAGCACAAACAGATATGACATCCTTTGTCTGTTTTTATCTTATAATACAATGGTGCTGTTTTATTCAAAATGGTATATATATATATTTTTTTTTAAATACTACTTTTTCATTAACTGAAAAACATACCATATGTACTGTATATATTTTTCTATATATCATGGATGAGGTTATAGTAAAAATTAGGGATGTCCCGATCCGATCACGTGATCGGGATCGGGGGCCGATCACGTGATTTTCAGAAGATCGGGATCAAAAAAAATAATAATGAAATCGGGATTTTTTATATATTTTTTTACTTTTATTTTCTATTCAACAAACATGACCATGTTCACGTCTTAAACTCATACTGAGGCCTTAGTTTTGGTTTTAAATTGCATATCATCATTCATTTATTTATTGTCACACAGAGCAGAAGAATTTTGCCAAAACAAACGCATTTCCTTTGATTTAATTATACATCAAATGATTTATGTCAAGGATGAGGGACATCCACTAGTTGCAGAACTTGCAGTCACCTGATTTTTACAGACGTTGGCGCCATTGCTCTCATGAAGCAGCAGGTTGGAGGTGGAGTTTTTAGATTACTCCGGTTGCAATGCCTCGCTTGAATGAAGTTAACTTTTCACCTGGATAACGTCAACCTACAGCCGACCAGTGGGAGGCATAGTCTAGCAACGTTCGAGACAGGGGAGGGGAGAATTGAAGGAAGAATTGGCAAGGCGAAATTGGGATGGGAGAAAAATAGAAAAATGATTTTTTTTTATTTAATAAAAAATAAAAATGTAAATGTTTTTATTTTCACTTTTTCAAAACATACATAGAACAAGACATCACAATACAATACATTTACGGTAATAATAATAGAGACACTAACAACAATAACACTAACAATAATAACAACAGAAATGATAGTACAAATAATAAAGACATAATATAAACTATAAAAGTACATTATCAGACATGACAAAAGACAAACAACAAAGACATGGCTCAAATATTCACATGTTGTACTATACAGTAGAAGTGGCGGTTAGGGAGTCAACTCCTGGTCCACGATAGCACCCAGTGTACTGATAAACTGTGTTAGGACCATTAGACAAAGATAGATTGTGTGTGTAATAATAATAATAATGGATTGGATTTATATAGCGCTCTTCTCTGACTGACTGTTGCTCTGACTCAGAGCGCTTCACAGAGTCCATTATTCGTTCATACACAGTCATACCGGTGGTGGTAAGCTACAATTGCAGCCAGAGCTGCCCTGAGGCAGACTCACGGAAGCGTGGCGAATAATCAACGCCTACGGCCCCTCCGACCACCACCAACATTCATTCACATGCATACACATTCATACGAGGCAAGTAGGTTAAGTGTCTTGCCCAAGGACACAACGGCAATGGGATGGACATGGGCTTGAGCGGGATTCGAACCACCAACCCTTCGATCATTGGACGCCCTGCTCTACCCCTGAGCCACGCCATAGACGCCACGGAGTGTATGAGTGTGTGTACTTTGTAGATGCGTGTTTTACCTATGTGTGCTTTATATATGTGTGTTCTACCCATGTGTGTGTGTGAATTACCTATGTGCATGTTTTATGTGTGAATGTTTAATATGCCTGTGTAATTTACGCGTGCATGTTCTATGTGTGTGCATGCGTATATGTGTGGTGTGAGCGTGTGTATGTGTGCGTGTATATGTAAGCACAGTTACAGTAATTATGGTTCCCTCAGCAACGATACCAGCACAATCAGACAAAAACAAGGCAGCATTGGTCTATAGGGGGGCTATGGGTAATGGGGAAACCCACGAGTACAGTGGCAGACAGTGCAGGTCCGATACGAGACAGATAAGGGTCCCATATCTCATAGAAAGTGTCTAGTTTAGAGTGTAACATGCACGTGATGTATTCACAGGGAATGCAGTCCATAATAATGTTGTGCCATGACCTCTTTGATGGGACCTCGTCCTTGATCCAGAACAACAGAATGTTTTTCCTAGCAGCAAATGTCTTTATTTAATTTTTTTAATAAATTATATTTTTTATTTATTTTTTATCGGTTACTAATGTGAAAGATCGGATCGGGAAAGATCGGTATCGGTAGATACTCAAAATCACATGATCGGGATCGGATCGGGAGCAAAAAAATGTGATCGGGACATCCCTAGTAAAAATCCATACCTTTGCATGGATCCATGATATACCTTCATGTGGTATAGCTCTTAGCCCTAGCTCAGAGCACCACGCACTACTCTACCCATTGGAACTGCACAGGGCCACATGGCGATGAGGAGAGGACAGTTCCCAGTTCAAGGCTGTTCGGAGGTCAAGTGCTGAGCACAAAGTGCAGAACAGCAGTCCATGACCGTCAGTTTCACTGGAACAGCTGAAAGTCTCGCCAGTAGTCATCAGCCTTCACAACCATGGGCATGGACTGCGACTGCTATCAATAGTTGGAGAACCAATGGCTGGAGAACTTGAGAATTGTTAGGACTCTTAACTACTAAACATTATATGGACTCTGGCGCAGTGTGCTATTACTATGTATACCATGTATAGTATTATCGATAAATATTGAGTATACATTGTCTACAGCAGCGGTTCTCAAACCAAGGGTCACGAACCAAAGTGGGGTCGTGGGTAGGTGACAGTGGGGCATTGGCAATTAAAAAAAAATTAAAATAAACTTTTTTTTAATCAATATATATATAATTTTTTTTTTATGATCTGGCAACATATTTTGGCTAAATATGCCTCGTTTTATAAATGTGTATTGATAACATAGTGCTGTAATAAAATCTTCTAATAAATATGCATGATCAAGTTCAACAACGTGTGCTTTTATTTTGATATTCCTTAATTCCACATACGCGATACATTAAGTGTGGGGTCGCCAAAAAAAATCCTAAATAAAATGGGGTGGTGGTAAAAAAAAACTTTGAGAACCCCTACAGTGTATTGCTACTCCATTATTATTATGTTCTATTCTAATATTACTATAATTGACATTATTAATATTTTTCCTGTCCGTACCCCCCCCCCCCCCCCGCCCCCCTCCCCCATGCTGCTGCTACCATAGATATATATAGAACACTAGATAGCTTAAGGCGGAGTCACCAGCGTCGCTGAACCGCCGCCATCTTGCCCCAGTCAGCCTTGAGTGAGGGTGAGTGATCTGCACAGACAAAAATACTCATAACTCGCTGAAATATTGACGGATTTACAAACGGTTTCGTTTATTACAAGCATTATTAACGTGGCTATGATTCAAGCGGTTTGTAAAAAAAAATATTTAACATATATGCAGTATCATAACTACATCTTTGATGTTTATAGCAAACCAACCCGTTTGAAAATCGGTAAAGAATTGAGCACTCTATGGTTATTTAAATAGTACATGCACCATAGACATTAATGTTATCAGTAGCTGAGCTGCCTGGGGCAAGATGGCCACCCTACGACGACGTCGCTCTCCATTGGCCGGCAGCGCGGGTAAGCTATCTAGTGTTCTATATATATCTATGGCTGCTATGACACCAGAATTTCCCCACAGAAAATTAATAAAGGAACACTTGACTTGACTTGACTTGACCTCCTTAAGCCCACACACTTCTTCCCCGTGACATCACAGCACGACGCCACCAACTACAGACCTGTCTGAGCCTCTGAAGTGTGACAGCTCTCCCAGGCTCCTCCCACCCACCTGTGTGTCTGCTGTATCCAATCAATACAGCAGCGCTCAGGTCTGCTTGGCTTTGCTCGGTCAAGCAGCAGGATGGTGACAGAGCTGCAGGTTAACTCTCTCTTTAAATGCATGAAAATGACTAATTAACTGACAGCTCCGCTGGAACTAAGAGGGTTATTAGGGAGGACGTAGTCTGGGCACAAATTATACACATAGCGGAGACCTTGGGAAAATGGCCCAGAAAAATAAAGAAGGTAATATGACTTGAAATAGCACAGCATCAGCAGGATGTAATACAATTCCATGCATATGCAATAGTCTCTATGACAGTGGTTCTCAAACTGTGGTACGCGTACCACTAGTGGTACTTGGTGGTACTGCTGGTGGTACTTGAAAACATTTACAAAAAAGCACTTTTTTTTTCCAGTCAGGCCACTGAACTTAGAAGCAGGCCAGGCCAGTGTTTATGGTTGCGGCGGCGCGATAGTTAGATAACCTAAGTGGGGAACAACCAGGAGATCACTGTGACAGAGAGTAATTCAGTCTAAACAGTCATAAATCTTTAATTCAACTTCAGCCCTGATCATAACTTTTTTTTTTTTTTTTTTTTGTAATGTCAGATAAAAAATGAAATACTCCCACTTTTCTGAAAAGAGTTGGTGTTAAATCTGACATTACAAAAAAACCATCAAAATCTGTGTTGCTGCTAATCATTGACACATGCCTAGCCTGTAATAATCCCCCCCAGAAAAATGTACTTTGCATTTGATATTGAAAATATTTTACTTTACTGTTTTTTTTAACAATAATTTGTGATGCCATCACACAAACTGGCATTTAAAGGGTAAAAATTCAAAAATGTATTGAATATGTGTTTTCTTTTCTTTTTTACAATAATTTGTGATGCCCATCACAAACACTGGCATTTAAAGGGTAAAATTTCAAAAAGTCATGAGAATGTGTGTATATATGTGTGTGTCTGTTTATGTGTATTATGTGTGTGTGTGTGTGTGTGTGTGTGTATCTGTGTGTTTGTATATGTCTGTTTATATGTATGTGTGTGTGTGTGTGTGTGTGAGGTTTCTGTCCTTGCGCTCTCACTCGTTCTGTTCCTTTAACCACCCTCGCTATGTTTTCATTCAGTTTCTGTCAATTGGTTCTATCCCCTCGTTCACACGTTTCTCCCCGTTGACGTCATCAGAGACGTCGCTGATTGGTTCTCTCACTTCCCCACGCTTTTCAATCACATTCCCCAGCTGTCACTGCTTTCTCCCCGTTGACGTCATCAGAGACGTCGCTGATTGGTTCTCTCACTTCCCCACGCTTTTCAATCAATCGATCCCTCATTATTTATACCCTGTTTCTCCCCACCCTAAGTTGTTGGATCGTCTTGTTTTGTCGCCTTGATTTGTCTCTGGATATTTTTCCCCGTTGCTGTTGCTGCTGCTTTTTTCTCTGTGCTGTTCTCCAGGAATTCCTAGAAGCCTTCGCTTGGATACCTGCTCCCGTGGCGCGCGCTCGCCTCCACTGTTGATCCAGTTCCAATTACGCATCTCGTCTGGGTGAGTTATCTTTTTGACTGTTCTTGACCTATTCCATTTTTCGTGTGTAAATTTACACTGAAGACTACCACCTTTTTGTCAAACAGTCACTCACCCAGCCATTATCTATTTTTGCTATTTCCTTTATGGAATAATATTTTGGGATCTACCATCTCCCTCTGTGTGCTTGCTCACACCGAAGATATTATTTCACAATTGGACTGTGTGTTTACATGAAGAGATTCACTGTGTGTTTGCTCACACCGAAGATATTATTTCACAATTGGACTGTGTATTTACATGAAGATATTCACTGTGTGTTTACATGAAGATATTCACTGTGTGTTTTACATGAAGATATTCACTGGGACTGTGTTTGGATTTAGCTCTCTGTGTTGTTAACACGAAGAGTTTCACTTGGGCTGTTTTTGGAATTGTGCTCTCTGTGTTGTTAACACGAAGAGATTCACTTGGGCTGTGTTTGGAACTGTGCTCACTGTGTTGTTAACACGAAGAATTGTACACCCTGTTCTCCTGCTCGTTTAAGACTGCTCTGTCACTGACTCGTTCCCTCTCTCCCTCTCTCGGTCTCGCAACAACATCTGAGAACCCACCGAGAGGATTCTGCAGAGCGGTTCAGAAGTCAACACCTGCTTCCCAAGACAACCCTCACGGGAGAAGCTGCAGAGCAGCAGAACTTTGCCCCTTGATCATTGTACCTGTCTTGTTTGACTTGCCTTCCCTGTTTCTCTTATTCCTAGTACCAAATAAACAAGCCCTCGTATTTGGCAACTCTGAATCCTACTCTCTTGTGTCGTTGCGTTTGGGGTCGGTGTCAAACCATAACAGTGTGTGTGTGTGTGTGTGTGTGTGTGTGTGTGTGTGTGTGTGTGTGTGTGTGTGTGTGTGTGTGTGTGTGTGTGTGTGTGTGTGTGTGTGTGTGTGTGTGTGTGTGAGAGAATGATGGACAATTGCTTGCTGTGTGAGAGAGAGAGATAGAGATAGAGAGAGAATTAAGTACATTTTCTGAAATACAGTTGTTCTTAATTTTCTCACTTGCTATGTGAGAATGTTCGTTATTATGTTCTCAATGCCCCTTGCATTGTATGAGTTGTGTGGAAGCGTTTGCTAGTTCTAGTGCTATCCCTTTGTACATTGTGGCTGTGTCTGACAAAAGTTAACAATAAATAATGGTATTAGGAATACATTTGCCTCCTGCGTGAACTGTGCATAGCTGAATAGACTGTATTTTAACGCCGGTCATATGGTGGTACTTGGAGAGCCAGCTACATTCTCAGGTGGTACTTGGTGTAAAAAGTTTGAGAACCACTGCTCTATGATATAGGCCTAGATTTTAAATACCTCATTATAGACTGCATATAAAAATTAGGCCTTTTTAGACATCACAGTTACAAATCACAGCGTTAAGCATTTTAATCCGTTCAAGGACAGAAGCCCCCCCCCCTCAGGAGAGACGTACCAGGTGATGTCAGATTTACCCAGCATGCTTCACTTTGACTACTGCTAAGTGAGGGGTGGGGGTTGGGGGTTAGGTTGCCATGGTAGCAGGTGTTCCAGCAACAGAATGGGTGGATGAATCATCAAACGATGAAGTAGAGATGTGGTGTGAAGATGAATGCAGCACTGCAGGAGTAAAACTCTTATTCTAACCAACAGCCAGAACCCAACCCAACAGCCACCAGAACCCAACAGACACCAGAACCCAACAGCCAGACACCAGAACCCAACAGCCAGACACCAGAACCCAACAGCCAGACACCAGAACCCAACAGCCAGAGCCAGAACCCAACAGCCAGACACCAGAACCCAACAGCCACCAGAACCCAACAGCCAGACACCAGAACCCAACAGCCACCAGAACCCAACAGCCAGAGCCAGAACCCAACAGCCAGACACCAGAACCCAACAGACAAACACCAGAACCCAACAGACACCAGAACCCAACAGCCAGACACCAGAACCCAACAGACACCAGAACCCAACAGACACCAGAACCCAACAGCCAGACACCAGAACCCAACAGACACCAGAACCCAGCAGCTGGACCCAACAGTCAGGTCTAAGTGAGTGCAGTGCCAGGTGGCCAAGCTTTCATTTGTCACTGGAGCAGCACTGAGAGGAGATCTGTATCTCTCTCTCTCTCTCTCTCTCTCTCTCTCTCTCTCTCTCTCTCTCTCTCTCTCTCTCTCTCCCTTTTTCTAGCTCTATCTTTCTCACATAAACACACACGCACACACACACACACAATTTCCCTACCCCTCCCTACACACACACACACACACACACACACACACACACACACACACACACACACACACACACACACACACACACACACACACACACACACACACACACACCTTCACACACACCTCTTCTGTGCCTTCAAGGTCGTCCTCTGCTCTTGGATGAGTGAGGGAGAAGGGGAGGAATAAAACATCATCATTGAGATTTCAAACGCCATCCGTGTGGCCTTGTGAATGGCAATCTCAGTCAAATGGTAATGTATGCATGAGAATGTGTGTATATATGTGTGTGTCTGTTTATGTGTATTATGTGTGTGTGTGTGTGTGTGTGTGTGTGTGTGTGTGTGTGTGTGTGTGTATCTGTGTGTTTGTATATGTCTGTTTATATGTATGTGTGTGTGTGTGTGTGTGTGTGTGTGTGTGTGTGTGTGTGTGTGTGTGTGTGTGTGTGTGTGTGTGTGTGTGTGTGTGTGTGTGTGTGTGTGTGTGTGTATCTGTGTGTTTGTATATGTCTGTTTATATGTATGTATGTGTGTGTGTGTGTGTGGGGGGGGGGGTACACACTCTCTTCTCCCTCTCTCTTTCTATCTATCTATTTATCATCTCCCTCTCTCTCCATCTCTCTTTATCTCATCTCTATTTTCTCTCTCTCTCTATCTTTATCTCTCTCTCTCTCTCTCTCTCTTCTGGATCTCTCTGTGGACGTCGTCGAGACGTTCGTTCCCTGACTCTTTCAATAAACACAGAGAGGGCCAGAGAAACAAACAGACACGAACCCAGCAGGCTGTTGCAGACAGATGTCTGAGAGGAGAGTCATCAGGCAACAAAGATATCTGTGTAAATATGAAAAATATTGGGTTTCCTGGTTCATTCCAACAATTAAGTTGAACAAACGTACTCACTGCTGTTGAGTGAAAACCTTCACGTTTCAGGAATGAAGAAAAACAACCTCTTCTATAAATTGACCACCATGTATTTTTGAGGTTCTACAGTACATTGGGAGTTTTTAATGGGTTTCTTGGGTCGTATCAGTTTCAACTTGACAACATTAACATTCTGAAGGGACCTAAGTTTGATTCCTGTTGCAGTGCTTTGCTAATATACTGTATAAATAAACTTGGGCCAACGCTGTTCCCTAGCAACACAATTCCAGAGAGAGAGAGAGAGAGAGAGAGAGAGAGAGGGAGAAATAGATACAGAGAGAGAGAGAGAGAGAGAGAGAGAGAGAGAGAGAGAGAGAGAGAGAGAGAGAGAGAGAGAGAGAGAGAGAGAGAGAGAGAGAGACAGAGAGAGAGGGAGAAATAGATACACAGAGAGAGAGAGAGAGAGAGAGAGAGAGAGAGAGAGAGAGAGAGAGAGAGAGAGAGAGAGAGAGAGAGAGAGAGAGAGAGAGAGAGAGAGAGAGGGAGAGAGAGAGAGAGAGAGAGAGAGAGAGAGAGAGAGACAGAGAGAGAGACAGAGAGAGAGACAGAGAGACAGGGAGAAATAGATACAGAGAGAGAGAGAGAGAGAGAGAGAGAGAGAGAGAGAGAGAGAGAGACAGAGAGAGAGACAGAGAGAGAGACAGAGAGACAGGGAGAAATAGATACAGAGAGAGAGGAGAGAGAGAGAGAGAGAGAGAGAGAGAGAGAGAGAGAGAGAGAGAGAGAGAGAGAGAGAGAGAGAGAGAGATTATATTTATATTTATATTGAAATCACGATTATTAAACATGATTACTAGGGTGTAACGATGCATCGATTAATCGAAATGTGTTGTTTTTATTGGCCTATAGTCCATTCATGCTGAGTGAATCAGTTCCCCCAGCCACATTTGTGTATTAGAAAATGTATCGAAGATTTATCGAAAATGTATCGAATCGAATCGTGGTCAAATGAAGAGATTTCATGATGCATTGAATCGTTGCCTGAATAATCGTAATCGAATCGAATCGTTGTGAGGTCGCATCGTTACACCCCTAATGATTACTCATTGA
>NC_140174.1:57160844-57168344 GCF_963971535.1 Notolepis coatsorum | reverse complement strand
TACACAACCAGTGTCCTCTTGACACGGACAGGCCGTCCACAAGACATCAGCCCCACGGCTTTATCCTGGTGTCTTTACACAGCTGGTGCGGAATGCTGTCTGACTTCACACCACAGACAGTGAAGCAGCCAGGGATGAATGGCTGTAGAGGCACGGTTCACTCTTTAAAAAAGACGTGTTACAGGCAGGGGTGTGGACTCGAGTCACATGACTTGGACTTGGAGTCAAACCCGAGTCACACATTTTTATGACTTCAGACTCAACCAGGCAAAATCATAAAAAGACTTGCGATTTGCCTTTGACTTTTAACATCAAAGACTTGTGGCTTCACTCGACTTGAGCCTCATGACTTGAAAGACTTGATACCACCAAGCCCCAAAATGTAAATAATTTTTATTTATTTTTTAATAATCCATACAAAGTGTAAAGCGAATCAACTTAATTTCCCTGATTACAGTTCCACTTTGGACCAATCCATCAGCCGCCAATCAAGTTGCATGTGCAGAGAAGGAAGTTGTGTGTCAGTGCAGAAAATGTTATATATACAATTAACTATTACTCTGTTGGCTTTGAAATTACATTACATAGTACAGTAAATAACCCATTAGGACTTGTTGGGACGCGAAACACAAAGTTTCATACTTGGGACTTGCTTAAGCTTGCCTGCCGATTTGGTCCCACCTCTGGTTACAGGTGAGTTGAAAAACAACATGACACGTGTTAATAGCAACCCACTTTTAACCCAGGTTGTGTTTTTTTTTGTTAGGGACAACAACATTCTGTGTGATTTCAACACATTATTTTTAAAAGTGTAGGATACCTGCACAGGGCAGTTCAAGAAAAAGCTC
Organism: Notolepis coatsorum; assembly: GCF_963971535.1. Classification (NCBI taxonomy): domain Eukaryota; kingdom Metazoa; phylum Chordata; class Actinopteri; order Aulopiformes; family Paralepididae; genus Notolepis; species Notolepis coatsorum. Next base: position 57,167,496 of record NC_140174.1, on the reverse strand, counting down.
CATTGTACCTTTCAAGGGAAAGTAGCAGATTTTCCAGCACCTTTTCCATAAACGTTGACTAGCTCGTACCAGTAGAATCAATGTTAACCCTTGTTGAACAGTAGGGACTGAGTACTTTCTGGCGATAAATCACATTCACACTCCAAGTGATTTGGATTGACTTTACAACTGACAAATAAATGGGTTGTATCCAAAACATTTCAAACTGAGTTATATGGTTCTTCTGTGCAAGTGTAGAAGGGTGGATTAATTAACAAGGGTTCAATTATATCAAAATGCTGCACAAGTACAACCCCTGTTGAGCTGTTAGCTGCTCTGACACCATGTGCCAACATGATACATGAGGCTTTAAAGGAACAGCTTTCTTTTTATTAAGTTGAACCTAAAATATGTTTCTGAAAACGTTTTTAGTGGCAAGTTTGAGATGATATTGCTGAATCTTGAGTCATTATTTGATCTATATGCCTAGTTTGACATTTTGATCAGAATCTCGTTCGACGGTACAGGCTCGTACAGCACTGCTGGAGGTGTGCTTATTATCACTTGTATATGATCAAGGTGGCATGCTTGTTACATACTCAGAACAAGACCATTGAGAACAAGACTGAAACAGAAGGGTATAGAGGCTGCTAGAATGCATAATCAATCGGAGTGGTTCTTTCAACAGAAAACTTCAAAGACATGTTTAGGGGACCTCAAAGACCTATTTAATTTGTTGAAAAGGAGTACAATATGGGACCTTTCAATTATTTATTTTGCTGTAATTTCCTTGTTGAGCTGCCTAGTGAGATTACTTTGATAGCGTTCTCCCCAAAAGGTTTTAAAGCGCGCTCTCGATGAATGCGCAGTCATGAGTACAGTGTGGGCTTTTTTCTAACATGTTGTATTACCCCCTAAACAATATACACCCCCCCCCCCCCCCCCCCCCCACAGGTTGTTTCCCTGGGGGTAGAGAACATCTGGTCATGGGGCTGTTTTCCAGCCTGCTAGAGAAATGCTCTGCTCAGCCAGACTGTTTTGGAACGCCCTCCCTCACTATACCACTCAAACTCCTCTCTCTCACCAATCAGTGTTGAATCACTGCCAATGTTGACATACTGGAGACACACACACAGTTTGAGTTTGTAAATCCTGGCCAATGCTCTGACGCTGTGTGTGTGTGTGTGTGTGTGTGTGTGTGTGTGTGTGTGTGTGTGTGTGTGAGAGAGAGAGAGAGAGAGAGGGAGAGAGAGAGCATGTGCACGTGTCTGTGTGCCTCTCCTTCCTGTTCACTTGCTCCCTCTCTTTCACTCTCTTTATCTCCCTCCAACTCCAACCCTCTTTCCTCTCCTCTCTCTACATCCTTCTATAATACTCCTGCTTTTCTCTCTCTAGTATCAACTCTCCAAATAGCTCCTTCTCTCCCCTGCTTAGAGATGCAATGTGTTGTGTTGTGTTGCTCTTGTGCTGTGTTGTGTTGTTCTCATATTGCATTGCTTTGTGTTGTGTTGTTCTCATATTGCATTGCTTTGTGTTGTGTTGTTCTCATATTGCATTGCTTTGTGTTGTGTTGTTCTCATATTGCATTGCTTTGTGTTGTGTTTGTTGGAGTTGAATTATGTTGTGTTGTCTTGTATTACATTATATTATATTGTGTTGTGTTGTACAGTGTTGGGAAAGTTCACTTTCTACATGAACTAGTTCAGTTCACAGTTCACAATTTTTAAAATGAACTAGTCCAGTTCATAGTTCATAATTCAAAAATTTGAACTAAAGTTCATGGTTTCAAAAAAGAACTAATTTATAGTTTCTAGTTCTTTTATTTTTAAATTTGTATAGTTCTTTTTTCAATACGTTGCTGGCTGCAAGCTATTATTTGTAAAAAATTATTGAACCACAGACAGCAATCGGAATACTGGCATTTGCATTTTTCATTTGTCATATATGTCCTGATGAATTGAAAATGGGGGACCCTGATGTAAACAAGACGAAAGTATTTCTCTGGTCTGCATCCTCTTAACAATTGTGTGTATTGAGCTGTACTGTATTGTACCCATTCTGCAATCTGTTAATAAAGTTTTCAATCAATCAATCAATCAATCAATCAATCAATCAATCAATGCATTTCCATAACGCTTTGCTGTCGCCCATTCAGTCCACACTAGTAGCAGCTGCAGCTTTCATCTCTACAGTATATTTTCAAAAACATGAGGAAAAACTTAGCTTGAATTGTCTTTATTATGAAAACAAAAACAGGACGTTTGCTTATTCTCAATGTCTGACTCTGAGCGAGTGCTGCTCTCGACCTGCTGCTCGGCTTCTGCTCGCAGATTCCACTGTTCCGGTCTGGTCTGTTTGTTGTGATGAGTCTGATGACGTAACCAGGGGGTGACAGGCGCGTTGCCAGATCGGGTGGTTTTCCGCATACTTTTGTAGCCTGTTTACGGTGTGTTTTAACTGGGTTTTCGGCTGAAATGCATATGAAATCTGGCACACCTTTGAACGCCGTTTGATTTGATTTTTGATTTGAAGTCTTTATTTCGAACATGCAATGAATACAACAAACAATAACAAAAAAGCAAAACAACTCAATCTGCATGTCCGTTATAATAGAGTGCTGAGAATGAACGCACATTTGAACGCCGTTATACAGCGCTGATAATGAACGCGTTCTCAATAACGTTCATTTAGCGGATAATCAGTACGTTCAGTTCACGTTCGCATAAAATACGAACGCGTTCATGAACGATCGTTGTATTACATTGTATTGTATTATATTGTGTTGTGTTGTATTATGCTGTGTTGTGTTGTATTATATTATTGTGTTGTTTTGTTTGTTGTGTTGTATTGTATTATATTATATTGTGTTGTTTTATGTTTGTTGTGTTATATTATATTATATTATATTATATTATATTATATTATATTATATTATATTGTGTTGTGCTGTGTTATATTATTATGTTGTGTTGTGTTGTGTTGTATTAGTGTTGTGACGTATCAGGCCGGGGAGATTCTCATCATACTCAACACTGTACTCCACTAAACATTGTGTGATACACAGAGGAACTTCTGGACAACCCTGAAGGGCAACACTTGTATTCATCTTGTGTTTCACCCTGAAGGGCAACACTTGTATTCATCTTGTGTTTCACCCTGAAGGGCAACACTTGTATTCATCTTGTGTTTCACCCTGAAGGGCAACACTTGTATTCATCTTGTGTTTCACCCTGAAGGGAAACACTTGTATTCATCTTGTGTTTCACCCTGAAGGGCAACACTTGTATTCATCTTGTGTTTCTAGGCAGCCCACACACTGCCAGCTCTCCACTTTTCCACCAAAGGGGGTAAAGTAAAGGAAGAGGGCAATCACTGGTAAGAATTATGGGAGGCGTCATTCTCACTGAAGAATCAACACCACATCCTTCATGAAACTCACATTTGTACTATCTAAAATTCTCTGTGGAATGCCAATCAACTGCTTAAACATCAGCAATGTCAATTTCAATATTGTAGATAAAACATTGTCTAATTTTGATGTCAGAACTAGCCAAATAACCTAGCCTAGCTTACCCACGGTGTCTGTACATTGTCAAAAACATCATCAATCTGCACCCAAAGTACAACTAAAGTCTCTTTTAAAAGAAAAAGGATTAGCTGAATGGCATTCTGAGTTTAAAATGCCAAACAAAGAGCCTAAACATTTCAAAGCTGTTGCTCAATCAAATAAGCCTCCTGTACTTTCACTGGTAGAAGCATTTCTATGTCCCACTCTATTCATTCCGGGGCTCTCAGTTCTGCAGGAAAGTGGGCAGGGAGATAAACGTGTCACTTCCTCGTGTCTCAGATTACACTTCCCATGTGTGCGTGACACAGTATCCAGAGAGGGATCTATTAGCGTTTGAGGTCTGTTGATTCTGAATGAAAAAAGAGCAAGCCGCTGGTTGTTTTTCTTCATGAGTCTTTGTTATGAGGAGAATGAGCTAGCTAAGCTGTTTTGTCCATGTAGATGTATTATTTATTCGGTTTGGGAATATCCACACTAGCAACCGGAAATAGAACTACAAAAGTGGGTGGGGGAAAACTTGGTGAATAGTAGTAGTAGGCTACATAGAGGGGTTTCCTGTTTGTAAACACAATGTGTTCGAGCCAATCAGTAATACCCACTGACCCATGTGACTGAGTTGCCCCCTACCTGTGTTGAGCTGCGGCGCTAAAAAAGTACAACAGGGCTCTATGGAGAAACCATGCATTCCCCTGACTAAAAGTTGTTTCAAGCTAAAACGGCTGGATGTCATTTAGCCAAATCAGCATCACCTTGTTTGTTTAGATCACTAGCATGGCTAACAAATTACAATATATTGTAGTCTGCATTGTTGTTCTGACCAGGAGTGTTGGCAGGAGTGTTGTTCTTCCATGTTGCCCAGAAATATGCCTATGCATATTAATATTAATATTAACATGAATATGAATATGCCTATTCAAATAGTACATATATATATGCAAATGAAAGTGAACATAGCATTGAACGGTACTGTGATGCCAGAGACATGCTCAATGTCAGCAGTGGAAAAAAAACGACTTATCAACAAAAAATTACTTAGAACACAAGATAACCATCAATTTAAACCATAACGACTGATCGGACTAAACGGCGGCGACTCCTACCCCCCTCAACCTGTATGGAAGTTAGAAAGTGCGCCCTTTGGGGGAAAATGCCCCCCAGACAGAAAGTTCTTTATATTCTCTGGAGTGATGCAGGTGACAGGCGGGACGGGCGGTAGGAGGGTGTAGGTGACAGGCGGGACGGGCGGTAGGAGGGTGCAGGTGACAGAGTGACAGGCGGGACGGGCGGTAGGAGGGTGCAGGTGACAGGCGGGACGGGGCGGTAGGAGGGTGTAGGTGACAGGCGGGACGGGCGGTAGGAGGGTGCAGGTGACAGGCGGGACGGGGCGGTAGGAGGGTGTAGGTGACAGGCGGGACGGGGCGGTAGGAGGGTGTAGGTGACAGGCGGGACGGGGCGGTAGGAGGGTGTAGGTGACAGGCGGGATGGGGCGGTAGGAGGGTGCAGGTGACAGGCGGGATGGGGCGGTAGGAGGGTGTAGGTGACAGGCGGGACGGGGCGGTAGGAGGGTGCAGGTGACAGGCGGGACGGGGCGGTAGGAGGGTGCAGGGGAGCTGGAACTGTGACCACTGTCAAACTCACACGGAGTTGGCATTTGAAAAGTAGGGAGGGGAGGGTGATGTTTGTTCCAATGAACGGCAATGATGATGAGAGAGAGGGAGGGAGAGAGGGAAGGAGAGAGGGAGAGACAGACAGAGGAGTGCAGAGGAGTGGGCCACTGCTCACGGTACACTGGCTCTCTCACACCCTCCTCTCCTCTCTCCTTCTCCATCTCTCACTCTCTCTTTTGGTCCCTACCCCTCTCCTCTTCCCTTCTTTCGTTTAGTTTCCCCCTCACTCTACCCGTTCTCTCTCTCTCTCCTTCTTTTTCACCCTCCTCTTTCTTTTTTATCTTGTCTCACTTCTCTCTCTCCCCCCCCCACAATCCCTCCTTCTATATGAGAGGATACAGCTGTGGCCTTTTGCAGTGCCACAGGGGGGGGGGGGGGGGGGGAGGGAGAGTGAGAGTGAGAGAGAGAGTGAGAGTGAGAGAGAGAGAGAGAGAGAGAGAGAGAGAGAGAGAGAGAGAGAGAGAGAGAGAGAGAGATGCTGTCACCACTGGTCTCTCTATCGGCAGTCAAACAGCCGTCTCCTCACCACCGCTCGCTCCAGACCCCATCTTGTCGTACGTCCCCCCCACCCCTCCCAGAGTGACATTTACAGAGGACACTCACTTCATGTATACAGACAGACGGACAGACAGACAGTAAGACAGCAGGGTCAACGAAAACAGATGTGTGTTTGTTCTGAAGGCTCTGACTAAAGCCCTGATACACAGACAGACAGGAGATAGATGCGACACACTTCTAAAGGCTCCAAAACGCAATGAATAGACAGAGAGACAGATGTCTATCTCTCCCTCATGGATGCTCTGTTTGAAATCCACAACACACAGACAAGCAGACAAGATCGACAGACAGATTGACAGAGAGATAGACCCACTTCAAATATACATATAGATAGAAAGACAAATAGACAGACAGACAGACATATAGACAGAGGGAGCTCCACAAATCATTCGATTCGGCTCAAACAAGGGACTAAACACGTTTCGCAATTATGCCACATCAATGTGGAACGCCCTACCCAAAGCTGTAAAGGAATGTGAATCACTACCCACTTTCAAAACCACTCTCAAGGAACACCTACGGGAGACTGCAATTCGAAACTGGCTCCTGTAAATGTCCTAACCCAACCCCCTCCAATGGACAGTAATTTACCTAGTATGGTTTTGTCAATATTCCAATGTACAGTTTTGCTTGTTTGTACAGTGTTTCCCCAACCCCACCCAACCTCCTCCAATGTACAGTTTTCACGTCAAATGTATATACTCCCTTTTCTGGACTCTTTTTGTATCACAAACAGTACTGTATTTGCAAATCTGGTATGTCATAAATGTATAGATGTAGCAGTACTGTCTATCTGTATGTCATGTACTGTATGTCATATATGTCCTGATGAATTGAAAATGGGGGACCCTGATGTAAACAAGACGAAAGTCTTTCTCTG
>NC_140174.1:56928344-57155844 GCF_963971535.1 Notolepis coatsorum | reverse complement strand
ATGTTGTGACAGTGTGTCCTGGTGGTTTAGAGAGACCATCCTCAAATGTCACAGGTTCAATCCTTGCAACAGAACAGTCAAGTATGTCTGTTGACGTGTCTTTGAGAAAGATGTTCCTGCTAGCGCTGGCTGACATGGCCAAAATAACATATTACAATCTTTTTTAATTATGAAGGTATTTCACAGTATTTAATTTTCCAGAGCAAATTACAAATTGAAATTATTCTTGAAATACATTTGCCATAGTGCTTTTTAATAAAAAATTGTTGTCTTTGTATTTTTTTTTAAATAATGTTGCAATGATTTTATTTATTGATATAAAAAAGTATACAGTATGTACAAATAATTCCATAAATTTCAAAAAGAAATATATATTCCATGATATTCGGTATACGTCTCAGGCCTAGTTGCTGCCTTCCCCAGAGGTACCAAAAACAGCTGTTCTTTGACTGATAGAACACATATTTATGTATTGTAAATGTGTCCTGTGGGTATATCATATGAACAAAAAATGGAATTCCTTACTATGCTGTAATGTGGCAATTGGGTCTCTTCAAAAAGATTGTTGTGATGGAGAGTTCCAAGATTGAAGATGCCAAACAGCGCAACGCACCAGCTCGGGTATAAAATAATGTTTCCCTGCACCCTGAAGTAAAACAAATCATCAGAAGCATATCGTTAAGGAGACTTCGGGAGCGTGTATTTCAGGACGACAACCCAGACGTTGAGAAAAGTCCTAAAAGTCCTAAAAATCAGTGCCGACCAACTGGCCCCGGTATTCACTGACATATTTAACCTGTCCTTGGAACAGGCTGTCATCCCCACCTGTCTGAAGAAGTCCACTATTATCCCTGTACCCAAAAAAACCCAAGCCTGCTTGCCTCAACGACTACCACCCTGTAGCTCTCACCTCCATAGCCATGAAGTGCTTTGAGAAGCTAGTAAAGGGCTACATCTGCTCCTCCCTCCCCATCAACCTGGACCCCCTGCAATTTGCATACCGCCCTAACAGGTCCACGAAGGACGCCATAGCCCATGTGCTGCACACAGCAGCATCACACCTAGACAAGAGGCAGGGAAACTATGTGAGAATGCTGTTCATCGACTACAGCGCAGCATTCAATACCATAGTCCCCTCCAAACTCATAGCCAAGCGTGAACTATGACCTCTGCCAGTGGGTCTTGGACTTCCTGACGGGCAGACCCCAGGTGGTGAGAGCAGGCAACTGCACCTCCTCATCCATCACTCTCAGGGCTGTGTTCTGAGTCCCCTCCTCTACTCCCTGTACACACATGACTGTGTGGCACAGCGGAACAACAACACAATCATCAAATTTGCTGACGACACAGTAGTGGTGGGCCTGATCTCTGCAAACGACGAGAGGGCCTACCTGGAAGAGGTCAAGGTCCTAGCGGGATGGTGTCAAGAGAACAGCCTCTCCCTAAATGTCAGCAAAACAAAGGAGATGATTGTGAACTTTAGGAGGTCGGGGGTCAGGGACTACAGCCCCCTCAGCATCGACGGGGCACTGGTTGAGAGAGTGAACAGTTTTAAGTACCTTGGAGTCCACATATCCGAGGACTTGACATGGACCACAGTCACCACACACATTGACAGTGTTGTGAAGAAGGCACGGCAACGCCTCTACTTCCTCAGGCGCCTAAGGAAGTTCCAAGTCAGTCAGAAGATCCTTAAGAACTTCTACTCATGTACAATAGAGAGCATCCTGACTGGCAATATCACCTCCTGGTTTGGGAATAGCACCGCACAAGACCGTAGCAGACTACAGAGAGTGGCCCGTTCAGCTGAACGCACAATTGGAGGGGGGCTTCCCACTCTCCAGAACATTTACAACAAGCGGTGCATCGGTAAGGCTAAGAGAATTATCAAAGACTCCAGCCACCCAAACAACTGCCTCTTTGAACTGGTGCGGTCAGGCAAGCAATACCGGAGTCTCATGGCAAGCACAGAAAGACTCAGAAGAAGCTTCTATCCCCAGGCCATCAGAATGCTCAACAAACAATAACACTATGTAACAACCATCAAATGCACTCACAGCACACACATCCACACGCACACACTCACTTTAAACAAACAACTCACTGCAGCACCCACTTTACACACTTTAGAACACCTAAACACACTTTAGATTTATTGGTAAAGAATTTGCACTACAACCCATACCTCATTACACCTTACTGTAAATTGTACCTAAATTGTACCTCATCCCATTTCTCCTTTGCACTATATAGTATATTGTATATTAGTATATTGTATAGTATTGTATGGTAACTCAGTTTTCTATATGAATTGAAAATGGGGGACCCTGATGGAAACAAGACAAACGTCTTTCTCAGGTCTGCATCCCCTTAACAATTGTATGTATTGAGCCGTACTGTATTGTACCCATTCTGCAATCTGTTAAATAAAGTTTTCATTCATTCATTCATACTTCTACTCTGCATTGAACATTGTACATAATGTACATACTGAACACTTGTGCCTACGTACGTGACTTCTATTTTATACTGCTATACTTATTTTATTTTATACTTATCTATTTTTGTCTAGCACAGTCTCTGGAGCATAACAGAAAGAAGCATATATATATATATTTTAACAAATGTTTTTTATTTTCCCTTTTTTTACATGAAACAAGACAAACAATACAGTAACAGTAATAATCAACGATAAATCACAGGACAATAACAGAAATAATAATAACAATAATGACAGTTCAGTAATTAAATCAGAATGAAAGTAGACTAAAAGACATAAAAATTATAAATACAATACATGGGCTCTTGCTCGTGTCTTTGCTGGCATCTATCACATGCAGTTATCCGTGATCAGGCGGCCTCTTATGAAGCCTGTCTGATCAGGGTGAACTAGAGATGTCATATGCTTTTGAAGTCGGATGGCTAGTACCTTAGCGTACAGCTTGAGATCGGTTCCAAGGAGGCTTAAGGGTCTATAACTGCCGCATTCGGTGGGGTCCTTATCTTTCTTAAGTAGGACAGATATGAGTGCCATATTGACATCCCTGGAAAAGTTTCCCTCTTTGACTGAGTGTAAAATTATATCAAGTAATAGGGGTCCAATTACATCCCAGCATGAGAGGTACAGTTCGGGCGGAATACCGTCCCAGCCAGGGGCCTTACCACTTTGCAAGTCAGAAATCGCCTCCCGAAGTTCCTCTAGTCTAGTGTAATAGGTGCATCTAACCGTTTAGCGTCTTCCTCTGAGAGTTGTGGTAAGTTAATTTGATCAAGGAATTTGTATAAAAGTATTCTGTACTTCTGTATGACAACTAATAAAGAAACTTGAACTTGAGAAACCCCTTCCTGTGAATACGTCTGGTGGTTCTCAAAGTGGGTTCCCGGGGACGCAGAGGGGTCCTTGAAGGGGCTGGATAGCTTAATTTCACAATTCAATTTTGTAAAGGTTGAGGCCAACGAGGGAATATGTAAGAGTGACTATTCTGATCATAGGTTTTACTTTCTCCACAGATCCTCTCAACTACTGTTGTATAGACACAGTTATGGAATTCTGGATTTAATCACATCTAACAACAGAAATCTGCTCAGATCGGGGTCCCAGAGGCATAATCTCATCAAATGGGGGTCCGTTTCCTTATGTGTATCAATTTGGGGGTCCAAAGAAGAATTTTGGAAGAATTTTCTCAATGGCCGTAGCCTCTGAGATTAACCAGAATAATTTTAATATGCAACATAGAAACCCAGGTGTCTCTGAGATGATAAAAGAGTTACATAGATTTATCTTGTCAGTGTTTTCCCTATATGCATTTTGTGTTTTGAGCACTGCTGCTGAATTTTTTTTCAGGGGAAACACTGCGTGCATGTTGAATCCAGAAAATGGGTATTTAAAAATGTTTTATGTTGTGTGGTAAAATGATTGTGACAAATTTTGGCCAGAGGCAAGAACCACCCATGATCATCAAGATCACAAATGACCTCCTCCTTGCTGCATACTCCGGACACATCAGCCTCCTCATCCTTCTCGACCTCTCTGCGACGTTTGATACAATATCTCACTCAGTCCTCCTCAAATGCCTCTCCGACAACCTTGGCATCAGCTCTGTCTTGGTTTCACTCATATCTTGCAAATAGATCTCAGTTTGTCAGCATCAGCGGCTCATCCTCCCCCCCAGCCCCAGTCAACCACGGTGTCCCCCAAGGCTCCGTGCTGGGTCCCCTACTATTCACCATTTACATGCTCCCCCTCGGTCAGATCATACGTCACTACGGACTCAACTTTCACTGCTACGCTGATGATACTATCTCAGCACCTCACCATCCTCCCAGCTCCCCCCACAGTCTTTAGTCTACTGCCTCCATGCCATAAAAACCTGGATGTCAAACAAACTACTCAAACTCAACAGCAAAAAGACAGAGCTCATGGTTGTGGCCCCCAAGGCACTGCTCCGGAAGGTTGGAGTTCTCCTCCTCCACGTTGACGGCTGTTTCATCTCCCTGTCTCTCGAAGTCCGTAACCTGGGCGTCACCCTCGACTCCACACTTTCATTTCACTCCCACATAAAATCCGTTACCAAGTCTGCCTTCTACCACCTCAAAAACATCTCCCATCTATGACCCTCACTCTCAGATTCTGTGGCTGAGACCCTGATCCACTCATTCATCACCTCCCGGTTGGACTACTGCAATGGAGTCCTGTTCGGGGTACCCAGCAAAGCCCTGGACAGGCTCTAGTATGTACAGAACTCAGCTGCCAGGGTTCTCACTCACACCAAGCCCTGGCAGCACATCACCCCCACCCTCATCCACCTCCACTGGCTCCCAGTCAAGTTCCGCATCTCTTTCAAACTCCTGCTCCTCACCTACAAGTCCCTCCATGCCCTCGCCCCCCGATACCTGTCTGATCTCCTCAACCAGCACACTCCATCCCGGAACCTACGATCGTCCGGGGTCTCCTCTCCATCCCTCGCACCAGGTTGCGGACTTTCGGTGACAGAGCCTTCAGCGTGGCGTCCCCTACTCTCTGGAACGTTCTCCCCCCTGAAATCCGCAACGCCCCAACCCTGGACACTTTCAAAACTGCTCTCAAAACACACCTCTTCACCAAGGCTTTTCCCCATTAGTTAGTTTAGATTAGATTAGGTTCATTATCCCTTACCTGCCCTAATCCTCCCCTTTTTTTCTCCCTTTTCCCTTATTGCCCCCTTTCCCTAGCCCTCTTGATTGTAAAGCGACCTTGGGTTTCCTGAAAGGCGCTATAGAAATTAGATTTATTATTATTATTATTATTATTATTATTATTATTATTATTATTATTATTATGATAATTTATCCATTGTGTCTGTGCGTCTACGTCTGTATGTACGTTTTAAATTATATTTAAATGAGGAGTATCTGTTTGTTGGACAGGGCTGACGATGAGTCCATCTCCATCAGAGTTGTATCCATTTTGACGGACAAAAAAGTTTGGAGAGGATAAACTTTTGGAACTGACGGATACAGTACATCACCGTTCTGTTAGCAAAGCTGTAATTTCTGCAAACGCACGATTACGTTGTAGGCTCTAATTTAAAAACAAACCAATGGACAGCAATACTTTCCATCTGTTTTATCTCCGTGTTGTGATGAATGCATGTAGCCGGGCCCTCAGGGTTCTGGCTCCTTGTTCTAATGGGTTGTGTACTGGGCAGGGCAGGGACTCAGATGTTTGCTAAAGGTTTGTTATCTGGTAACTCAACAGGGACTCGTTTATGATGGAGAGAAATAAAAACGTATTGTTAACATCTTTGCCTCCCTCTGTTTCCTGTGTCAAATGAAGCGTCCTGCAGCACAGAGCATTACTTCCTGCTTCATTATGGCAATTTTGTTTTCACCCAGAAATGTAGTGATATCATTTCACTGTAATCCACACATCCATCACTGAGCTGTCTGACTCTGCTGCACTCTTTCTTTCTCTCTCTCCCCCTCTCTGGCTATATCTCTATCTCTCACTCTCTCCGTCTTTCTCCCTGTCCCTCTATCTACTGTATATATATATATCTCTCTCCCTCTCCCTCTCTCTATGGCTCTCCCCTCTCTCTGGCTGTATCTCTGTCCCTCTCTCTCACTCTCTCTGTCTCTCTATCTTTATCTCTCTGTCTCTCTCCCTCTCTGTCTCTCCCTCTCTCTCTCCGTCTCTGGCTATCTCTCTCTCCCTCTATCTCTATCTCTCCATCTCTCCCTCTCGCTCTCTCCCTCTATCTCTATCTATTTGTCCCTCTCTCCGTCTCTCTATCACACACACACACACACACACACACACACACACACACACACACACACACACACACACACACACACACACACACACACACACACACACACACACACACACACACACACACGAACACTCTCTCTCTCCCTCTCTCGCTCTTTCTTTCTCTCTCTCTCTTATCTCACTCTCTCTCTCACTCTCAGATCTCATTACTTTAAGGGGAGTGCTCATAAAAAAGTCACAAAACAAAATATATAAAATGTATGTTTTTGCAAGGGCATGAATGCAATACAACAGCAGAGAAAGAAGCACACACACACACATTGTAAATGCTTTACTTGAATCCACCAATCAACATAAGATTCAATATATCTTATCTTATCACACAAAAACAGCATTTACTTCAAGGGCGGCAGCTGCTTCAGCTTCATACTACACGCATACTAGTACACACATACACACGTGCGCACACGCACACACACACACACAAGACAGCAGACTCACAGCAGTACACACACACACACACACACTCTCTCTCTCTCTCTCTCTCTCTCTCTCTCTCTCTCTCTCTCTCTCTCTCTCTCTCTCTCTCTCTCTCTCTCTCTCTCTCTGTCGCACACACATATAGCCTACATACAAACCCTGCCCCAACCATCTGTGGGAGCAGGATGATGTTTAGAATGTGAGCTCAGATGTGTAACAGAGTAACCTCTGTGTGTCTTCAGGCCTGCTGCTATCTGTCAGTGCCCCATATACTGTACATCCTATACCCTATACCCTACAGAACTAACCCTAGACCCTACAGAACTAACCCTACACCCTAAATCATACAGCAGTGTGGTACTCTATATACCCTGGCCTATACAGCCCTAACCATACCTCCTCTATATACACCCTACAGCCCTAACCATACATATACTGTATAGACAGTTTCACTGGAATTATGTTGCTAGGTAACAGTTCAGACCCACATGTATTTCCTGTCAACTACTGCATTAGCTAACATTGCAAGTGCTACTGCTACATCTATCACACACACACACACACACACACACACACACACACACACACACACACACACACACACACACACACACACACACACACACACACACACACACACACACACACACACACACACACACACACACACACACACACACACACACACACACACACACACACACACACCTACACACACACACACACACACACACACACACACACACACACACACACACACACACACAAACACTCACACACACATACCCTACAACACTAACCATACATACCTACTGCTACATCTATCACACACACACACACACACACACACACACACACACACACACACACACACACACACACACACACACACACACACACACACACACACACACACACACACACACACACACACACACACACACACACACACACACACACACACACACACACACACACACACATACCCTACAACACTAACCATACCTACTGCTACATCTATCACACACATACACACACATACTCACATACTCACACACACACACACACACTGCAGCTTGCATCCTCATTGCGGTAGGGGTTGGGGAAATATCTGAACAGAGGAAGAGGGAGGAGGAGAGGAGGAAAGGAGGAGAGGAGGAATGCATCCTCAGGGGCTGATAAAAGAAACCTGGCAGAAGTGAAGCTACTGTGGAAGAAACAGTTCCGTTTGCTGATGGGACTTAATCCAGAGCTGAGAGGAGTTTGTGGAGGTTACTCAACGGATTTATAAGGTTACTCAGCAGAATGATGAAGGCTAGTCAACAGATTCAAAGACGACTCAATAGAATTATGAGCATGTTTGTCTTGGCTGCCACTGCTGGTGATAGTGCTGTAGGTGTACATACAATGCAGTAGTACCTTTGTGGCTGTAGTAGTAATAGTAGTAGTAATAGTAATAATACATTACATTTATAAGCGCTTTTCATGATACTCAAAGTAATTTTGCAAAGGAAAAGAAACAAGTCAAATCAAAACAGAGGAACAAAGTAGGGAAAGCAAAAAGGCACAATGATGGAAAACAAAGTAGAAAATAGAAATACAAAATAAATACAAAATATGATCAGAGACTAAAAGCAGATTTGAAGAGGTGAGTTTTGAGTGGGTTTTCCAAAAGAAGGGAGTGAGACGGAGTCCTTGATGTGGGCATGCAGAGAGTTCCACCGGGTTGGAAAATACCTCTTCACCCCTGTTCCTTGTTGGGGTGAGGAGGTTGGCTGATCTAAGGCTGCGTGGGGGAGTGAGGAGAGGTAGGAGGGGGCCATGTTGTGAAGTTTTAAATGGATTTGTTGTTGTATGGGGAGCCAGCGGAGATTGTGAAGGACAGGGGTGATGTGGTCTCTGGAGCAGGTAATCATGCATCTGGCGGAGTTCTGGACATATTGCCGTTTGTTGAGGAGTTTGGAAGTGATACCATAAAGTAGGGAGTGAATGAGAGTTTTAGCAGCAGACATAGACAGGGATGGGCGGAGGTGGGTTCAAAAGAGAGGGATCAAAAATGACAACGAGACTGTGAATATTAGATTTATAAATGTATTGCAGTTGAGTTTGAGGCTCGTGTGTGTGTGTGTGTGCGTGTGTGTGTGTGTGTGTGTGTGTGTGTGTGTGTGTGTGTGTGTGTGTGTGTGTGTGTGTGTGTGTGTGTGTGTGTGTGTGTGTGTGTGTGTGTGTGTGTGTGTGTGCGTGCGTGTGCATGTGCGTGTGCGTGTACAATCACTTATAACAAGGACCTGGAAGCTTTTAACGGGCATGGTTTGAGTCTAATCCAAGTATGAAATGTTTTCAAAGGAAACCTTTATTGAAAACCCAGAGAGAACAGTGGTTATAGAGGTGTTCCTTTTAGCACAGTATAACCACTGTTATACTGTGGTTATACTGTTATTCTTAAATCACTTTTATTAATTCAGATTTATTCTGATAATTAATTCTTAATTCATTCTTAATAAGGCTCATTAAACAAACAACATACACTGGATACATACAGTATCAGAAAACCAGCAACAGAGTAACAAGAGGACAGTCACACACCCTGAGTGGAGCCAGACTTCCTCTTGCAGGTATATCAGGTTGAGGGTGTGTCTGTTTAACAAGGCAGCTGTTAACTGCTTGTATACTACTATAATGTTATGTATGTATGTACTGTTTTTGTTGTGTGTGGACCCCAGGGAGACTAGTTGTTGCTGCGGTGATGACTAATGGGGATCCGTAATAAAGATAAAGGTATATCAGAAGAGTGACAACAGAGTGGCATGAGAGAGTGACGCCCACACACACACACTGTGAGGGATGCCTCTTTGAGAACAGCCGAGCCACATTCCTGGCAGGGGATGTGGTTTTACACAATTGTGCTATTAGCACAGGCATGGAGATAAAACAGCTACCTGTTGTAGTATGCTTGATGACTGTGTGTGTGTGTGTGTGTGTGTGTGTGTGTGTGTGTGTGTGTGTGTGTGTGTGTGTGTGTGTGTGTGTGTGTGTGTGTGTGTGTGTGTGTGTGTGTGTGTGTGTGTGTGTGTGTGTGTGTGTGTGCGTGCGTGTGTGTCTGAGGACAGTGCTGTGACTTTATCTCTCTCTCCCCGGTTTGGTTTAACTAACACACACACAGAGAATAGCAGGTGGAACCCGTCTCTCATATCCCGGTCCCCAGGGCGATGATAGGTATATTCAGTTCAAGTCTAATATTTTATATCCAGCTCCCATGAGTGCATAGGTCTCTGGAATGTGGCCAGTAGTGGGTCGAGTGACCAGGCACCCACAGATGTCACGCGATTCTAACACAATATCGCTTGCAGTGTTGGGAAAGTTCACTTTCTACAGTTCACAGTTCACACATTTTAAAATGAATTAGTTCAGTTCATAGTTCATAATAAAAAAGATTTAACTAAAGTTCATGGTTTCAAAAAATGAACTAGTTTATAGTTTATAGTTCTTTCTTCAATATGTTGCTGCAAGCTATTATTTGTCAAAATTATCACCACAACCCATATAGAACCACATACAGCAATCAGAATACTGGCATTTCCATCACACTGTGATTATTTATCAGTGTTTCCCCTACCATTGCCTTGAAGGAGCGGCCCATGTCGTGCATAACGAGTCTTTCCGCACGCAACACGCACACACCAAAACCAGGCAGGCACCCAGAATACATTGACCTGATGACCTGTGTGACCTAATGTGCATGCATGGCTATATCGGCCTCCGGCCACAGGCCACTGAGGAGGAGCAAAGATGGACATATGATCAGATTCAGCAACAGCTCACATATAACCCCACATATGACCATATACGACCAAGCCTGATCATCCCATTTTAACCAGTGGCTCGGTAAATTTGGAACCCACATAGTATAAAAGCATGGTTGTGTCATCATTCGGGAGCCTTGCAGCCCCCATGGAGGGCTGTGGTCTCCAGGACTGTTCCTCGTTCTCTGTGTGTTCCTGTCAATAAATACCATCGATTGACTTCACCTTCGTCTCCTGAATATCTGTCCAGCTGGCTCATCATATCAATCCAAATAACTCAGTTTTATACTATCAGGGGGGGGGTCAGTGTATCCAGGGGGGGTCAGTGTATCCCGGTTCCCACGGGGGGTCAGTGCCACTGCGACACCATTGACAGACACAGGTGTTTGGTATTAAACCACCACCCGCAAAGTCACTAAAGCTCACCAGCGATGATCAAGAGTCACAGATGTCACGCGATTCTAACACAATGTCGCTCGCAGTGTTGGGAAAGTTCACTTTCTACAGTTCACAGTTCACACATTTTAAAATGAATTAGTTCAGTTCATAGTTCATAATAAAAAAGATTTAACTAAAGTTCATGGTTTCAAAAAATTAACTAGTTTATAGTTTATAGTTATTTTTTCAATATGTTGCTGCAAGCTATTATTTGTAAAAATTATCACCACAACCCATATAGAACCACATACAGCAATCAGAATACTGGCATTTCCATCACACTGTGATTATTTATCAGTGTTTCCCCTACCATTGCCTTGAAGGAGCGGCCCATGTCGTGCGTAACGAGTCTTTCCGCACGCAACACGCACACACCAAAACCTTTCGGTGTGTGTGTGTGTGTGTACGCCCGTCCCAAATCTGGCACACTTTTGAACGAAGTTATACTGTGATAGAGCGCCGAGAATGAACGCATTCACAATTACGTTCATCTAGCGGAAATACAGTACATTCAGTTCACGTTTGCCCAAAATATGAAAGAGTTCATGAACGATCGTTCATTGAACGCGTTCAGGTACATCACTGATCGTTTGACTTGCAACAAACTGACTGTTCTGTCAACAGAACATCTATAAAATGTGTCAATAATGGCTGTGATTTTAAAGAGGAATGCTACTCATTTTAAGAATTCACATTATGTTCTGCCTGTGCTCCAGGACAGTTCGGTCGGTATTTGTGAAGGATTGATTGATTGATTGATTGATTGAAAACTTTATTAACAGATTGCAGAATGGGTACAATAACAGTACAGCTCAATACTAACAACTGCTAAGAGGATGAAGACCAGAAAAATAAGTTTGTGGCGGCTAGGTGGTGCAGTGGGCAAGGCACTCACCACCAATGCTCGAGACGCTGGGTTCGCGTGTTCGAATCAGCTCTCCACATTGTTTTCAGTTTGGCTGGTCGTCCGTACTAATACAATTGGCAGTATTAGAGGGTGGGAAAGCTGATGGGTGGGTCCTGGGCGTTGTAAACAGAAAAATACTCCTACAGTTCGGTCGGGGCGCCTGCTCAGCGAAGGAAGGATCTGGAGGGAGGTAGTGTGAGGATAGCATGTGATAGTCTCAGGCCTCTCGGACCAACAGTAGGGGGGGTGCGCAACAACCAGGAAGGGAGTTGGAATTGGCATAACGACTAACAGTGTGATGGGAGAAAATCGGAAAAAAAGGAGGGGGAAAAAGATAATAAAAAAAATTTAAAATAAAAAAAGAAAGAAAAAGAAGTTTGTCTTGTTTACATAAGGGTCCTCCATTTTCAATTCATCAAGACATTTATGACATACAAGACATACTGTACAATATACGGTACTGTGTAAGAAAGAGAGATCATAAAAAAATATACATCCGAAGGGGAAGAAACTGTACATTGGAGGGGGTTGGGTGGTGTGGGGGGGCGGTGTATTTTGACATTTACCGGGACCAGTTTCTAATTGCAGCCACCCGTAAATGCTCTTTGAGAGCGGTTTTGATATCACTGGGATAATAATAATAAACTTTATTTGTATAGCAATACTGCAATAGCAAACTGCAGCTCAAAGTGCTTCACAACAGAAAAAAGACATAAAATGAGCACATAAAGTGCAGACATAAAATCACAGTTTTTCACATTAGGATCTAACATCCCAACAGGCCACATTGTTTATGGTTTGATTCAGTTTTAAATAGACAATAATAAAATAAAATAGACTGAGTAAAATAGTGCAATAATACAGTGCAATAAAATAGTTCTGGATTACTGTTCAACAGTTCAACAGGGATGTCAAATGCGAGGCTGCTCCATAGACAATGAATGGGGCTCTGACTTTATGATGCCATGAACACCCACATGAGGGTTTAATTCTGGTCCACGCCTTCTAGTAATGCTAGAATAATAAACCTCAGATGAGTGTAAAAGGCTCTTAACACTTTCTCTGCCAAGGACGCCTAAACTCGTCATTCCCCGCCATGCTAATTCTGCCAATGACGCCGTAACACGTCATTGAGATAAAAAATCTGTGATCGCAATCATATTTCTCCCCCGGAGACTTGAGATCTACTGTTGATCCCCTCTCAACTCTCCAACGGTTCAAGAGCGCCATCTGGTGGCCGATCGGCGGATCGCCCAAACCGGAAACCGGAAACGGAAGCTGGTGCTCATTCCAATTCGGTCCGATCACTCGCTAATAGTCCCGGGACTCAAGCTAGACACAATGGATAGCAATCCGTTACCAATAACTCGATAAACAACATGATTTGGACGTATATACTATTATACAACCTGGAGATGGATCGCATATTTCAACATCCCATAATAGGAATATTTTTGCTCCACGCTCATCGCCCAATGCTACGAGGAAGCTACGGTGAGTTTCAGCGTTTTTTTTTAACGTGTTCGATATAAACTGCTCTAATGATCATATCACCCACACTAGATGAATCATCTAACGTTGGCCACAGAATTATAAACGACCCCCCCCCCCCATCCGGTCAACATCAGATGATAAGTAGTAACTTCTAGAAGCACGTCCATTTGAAATTTTTTATCTCGCGCAGATCGCTGTATTTGATCATCAATATAATGCATTTAGGGCTATAAATCACGTTCTGGAGAAAGCTGCAGAAAACGATAAAAACATATTTATACTTTAGACCGTATTTTAGTATGAATATGTGAATGAAAAAGTATAACGTTCCTACGTCCTGAACGATAGATAATTGACGTTGAATGGGCCATAGTAATGTCAATTTAGCAATACAATTTAAAAAGTTATAGCCCTGCAAAGAAGGGGAACTTCTCCATAGACAAATAGAGCTGGCAGAGAGGGGTATAATGATGTACATAAGCCTGGCGAAGAAAGTGTTAATACAATTCAGTGACTAGAGAAGTGAAGGAAAGGGAGGAAAATCTCTCCCACTTTAACCCAGTATTTCTGTCTTTATCACACACACACACAAGGGCATGATGTTCACTTACTCTGTCTTTATGTCTCTCTCACACTCTCTCTCTCTCTCTCTCTCACACACACACACACACACACACACACACACACACACACACACACACACACACACACACACACACACACACACACACACACACACACACACACACACACACACACACACACACACACACACACACACACACACACACACACACACACACACACACACACACACACACACACACACACACACACACCAGATTAATTCCCCCCCCAGCCCCCCCTAAACGCTGACAGGATGAAGGAGAAATGGGTCCTGCTGAAGGCTGTAGATAAAGGCCCCACGCTAGTCCTCGGGCGACTCTGAACTCCTCTGGGTTTCCTTGTACCTGTTCCCACAAACCTGAACAGACCCACTGTTTTTTTTTTTGGATCCACTTTTTCTCCCATTTTCTATATTTTCTCCCATCCCAATTTCGTATCATCCAATTCAACCCTCCCCTGTCACGAACGCTGTTTCTTGCCTCCCACAAGCCGGCTGCAATGTGGACTAAGTCATACATAGCACAAGTCCCCTCCGGTACTTGAGGTAACAGCAGTCGCATCTTTTCACCTGCGCAGCTCGATCTCTCAGTGGCGAGGAGTAACGCGTGGGAGGCTCACGCTGCCCCCGACACTTCCTGATTCTACTGCGCAGGCGCACCAACCGACCTGTAGGAGTCGCTGTCCACAACGCCCGATCCCCACCCATCAGTTTCCCACCCCCTAATACGGCCAATGTGTATTAGTATGAACGACCAGCTAAACTGAAAGCAATGTGGAGCGCTGGGCTCGAACAGGCAAGCCCAGCGTCTCCGTCATTCGTGGCGAGCGCCTTGCCCACTACGCCACGTAGCCGCCCCAACAGACCCACTGTTTTAATAAAACACTTCCAGTAAAAACACAGGAGATATTTATCATTCACGACCCCCTCGCAAGGCTTCACCTCCTCGCCCTGTGACCCGCATTCCACTCTGTTAAGGCTGCAATATCAATTCCTGCATCGGCGTTGATGAGGATGCTTCGACAAGAAGCACGGCCGCTCCTGAATATTTCATCTGATAGTGAACGCCGTGTCGGTCTGTCATGTTCCTCTGCGTCCAAGTCTCACTTGTCACCGCACTGCCGGGGGGGGGGGGGGGGGGGGGGTCGGGGCTTGGTGTGGAAGAAGGTCATCTAAGTCATCAAACCTCCTGTGGAGGCTGATTCACATTACATCTCTGCTGGATGATCTCTGAGGGAGGAGGGAGCGAGGAGTTTGGAGGAGGGAGGAGGAAGGGAGGGAGGGTGGAGGTTGTATGGATGGACGGGAGGGTGGAGGAGGGAGGGGTGGAGAAGATAGGGAGGAAGGAAGGAGGGCGAGGAGGAGGGAGGGAGGCAAGAAAGGGAGGGAGGGATGGAGGGCTGGGGTGAAGGAGGATGGGAGAGAGGGAGGGTGTAGGGGGGTGGAGCTGGGAGGGGGGGTGGAGGTTGTAAGGGTAGAGGCAGGGGAGAGTAGGTGTGGAGGAGGTTGGGGTAGAGGAGGAGGGTAGGGGAGGAGGATTTAGGGGTGGAGAAGGAAGGAGGGAAGGAGGTTGTAGGTGTGGAACAGGAAGGAAAGAAAGAGAATCTGGGCTCAGGACCAAACGTTCCCCTGACGGTGTCCTACTCTCCATGGGCCTCATCTACTCTTCTGGACACACTCTGTGTTTTCAAAATGTCAGCTGTGATTTTCTCTGAATTCTGAAGCTCTCTGGGCAACAGATGCCTTAAGAGGCCCTGGGAGAGGCAGCAAGCATCCAGGCCCTCAGGCTACACACTGCATATCCCTGGCCTGGTCTCTCATCTGTTTTCATACTGTATATACACACACACACGTGCGCTCGCACGCACGCACACACGCCCTAGATAGTCTGGTTCTGTAGAGGACCACTTTAAAGCGTAACACACCATAGAGAGTCTGGTTCTGTAGAGGAACACTTTAAAGCGTAACACACCATAGAGTCTGGTCTGTAGAGGAACACTTTAAAGCGTAACACACCATAGAGAGTCTGGTTCTGTAGAGGAACACTTTAAAGCGTAACACACCATAGAGTCTGGTCTGTAGAGGAACACTTTAAAGGCCAACTTGCAGGTTGTATTTTTGTTCAATAAACAATGTGGACTAGGCCAACGGTGACTTTCATGAAGAAGGGAAAAAAATGTATTGAAATTGACCCAGCACGTGGATATTTTAATCAATGGTTCATAACGTGCACATGTAATCGAAATTATGTCGTCACGTCAGGTGCAGGGCACCAGGGGGCTCTGAGTCACACACAGCTAGTGGCAGGCAGAGAGCCTTGCTACTACTTGCTACTACGAGGAGTAATGAATGAAAATGTATCTGTTTCACCTAACAACACTATTGCTCCGTGATCATAGCCATCCATCTCTAAAGCTAACCACTATCTGTAAAAGCCACAACCACGTTACCACCATATTTGTAATAATGAAAATCATTGTGTCGTTGTACATATTGTGTATACACCGTTAGAAGCTAGCTAAGTTAGCTAACGTAGCTTAGCAGCCAGAATTCTCGAAACTCATAACAATGCCCGATTTAAAATTGTTCTCTCCTCTTTGTATACCTTTGTCCTCACAAGTATTATGCCAGGGAATTTATGGACACGACAATAGTAGTAGTTATAAGGTGTTTGAGCTTGTAGCGTTAGTTAGCTCATAGCTATCGTCACTGATACACCGAGTGCGGCTACTATCGTATCAACATGCCGGGGCGCATAGCTTGCTAGCCAGCATTCTCGAAACTCCTAACATCACCCGATTTAAAATGGTGTGTGTGCAGTGCTTTGCCCCACAGGACCTACACATTTTACTCGTTCCCAAAACTCTTTTACATGCACGACAGTAGCCATAATGCTAATGTTAGCGGGGTAACGTTAGCCAGAGCCATATAGCCAGCTTGATACTATGACCCGGGGATAAGGCGACAGCCCACAGACCAGTAGCGCTGCTGTACTGAACAACAGGATGCCTAGTGGTAAATGTAGTTCTTTTTTTACGACATTAAAAACATTATAACTACCTTGTTTCAACCAGTTGTAGCTGGTCCATCAAATTCTCCGACGATTAAACCCATTTGCGTCTTGTGAGGGGGCGGAGCCAGGCGTTCATGGGGTGAGACGTGTTTCACGGGAGCTCCCTATTATCGTGCGGAAAACACTGTCACCCCACTAGTCTTTATTTAATTTTTATTTCTTATTGATCTTTTTGTTGAGTGGTCGAGCATCTACTACTTTCATCAACCTTTTTTTCGACTTTTCGTGATGTCGAAGCCGGGAACCAGAGCCAACAACGCTTCAGCCGACAAAATGGCACCGGGCCTGTCCTCGCTTTCGCCTGAGATAAGTGAAATTCTCTCGGTCGTGACCAAACTCCATGCAGACTTTGAGGTACGCTTCGCTGATGCACAAATGAAAGCGCAGGCGGAACTTTTTGATTCCTTCCATCGGGCAATGTCGGAGGAAATCAGGCTGGCGGTAGGTCCGTTGAAAGAAAAGATGGAGTCGCTACACGCTGCCGCCGCAGCTAACGCTAACGAACTAGCTTCGCTGACGGTTGAGGCCTCTCAACAAGGCGAGAGGGTGGCGGGTCTAGAGAGCTCCCTGCTGGCTGCGCAGGCTGACGTCGGCAAACTACAGTCGGTAATTGTGGAACTGCAGTCCAGGGAGAGACGATACAACATCAGGATTGTTGGTGTACCGGAGGGCAGTGAGGGAGGACGTCTCTCGGAGAACATGCCGGAGCTGCTGCAGAGGATACTGGGGAAGGATGTCTTTCCCGATCCGCCCGTGTGTGAGTCGGCCTACAGAGCGGGCAAGACCAGTCCTGGTGTGGGCAAGGAGCCGAGGCCCATCATTGTCAAGCTAAACAGGCTACAACAGAGAGAACTCATCATGCGGTCGGCCCGGGCCAGAAGGGGGGATCTGGGTCTCGACAATCACAAAGTGGCCATTTTCGAAGACTTCACACCGGAGGTTCAGGCACAGAGGGGCGAATACAAAGTGGTCATGGCCAGGCTATGGAAACTGGGCTTGAGGCCTACGCTATTCGCCCTCGCAAGATTGTCTGTGCTATGTAAAGGTGATGACCGTCGCTCATTTTGGTCGTTGGCCAAAGCGGAGGAGTACCTAGGGGGGTTGGCCGAGACGGTGGCTTGATAACGCTGTCGGGTGAGTGGCTTGGCGTTGTGGACCTAAATACATTGATATATTTATTTGCAGACTATTCACAAATGCTTGATGTCAGGTCCAGACAGGCTAACTATCCGCTGCCCATCCGAGCTCTTTGGAGGCTAACGAGCTATCTGAACATTGTACATAACAGACTCTAGCGTGCTAGCCGGATTCACCACTAGCTTACGCGCTGGCCTCGGGCTGGCTAACGGGCTGTGTCTATCCGCCCGCGTCGATACATCCGAGACCCGATAATGTTTATGTATTTTGGTTGTTGTTGCTGTTCAAGTGACATAGGTTTGCACAATTTAATGGTGATCGGGTCCTTAACTAACTTCTTGTATGCTTTTATTTTTATATCCAGGATGCTTTGAGCTTTGGGCTCCAGTAGTAGAAGGTCGATTGAATATACATATACAATATATGATGACAGGTTGGGTCGGGTATAGCTTTGCTTGCACTCTGGCCATAACCCTCTTTTCCTTTTCTTCTTATTGTCGCTGTTTTAATGGCATCTGTATGCGCAATTTAACTGTGATCCGATCCTACCTTAGCTTAGACTAACTGCTGATATGCTGTAATTTTGTTTTGAATTTTCCTTTATCCAATTATGCTATAACGTTGCGACATTAATATGCAGACTCGGAGGTAGATGATTACAGGGTTGATGTTGAGTAATTATATAATAATGGCTATTTTTTCCATTATAGTTGTCATGTTAGGGCCAAGGCTCACGTTGGCTCTCGACCGAATATACATATAAAATATGTGATAACAGGTTGGGTCAGGTTTAGCTTTGCTTGCACTTTAGCCATAACCCTCTTTTTCCTTTTCTTCTTATTGTCGCTGTTTTAATGGCATCTGTATGCGCAATTTAACTGTGATCCGATCCTACCTTAGACTAACTGCTGATATGCTTTATTTTTGTTTTGAATTTTCCTTTATCCATTTATGCTATATCGTTGCGACATTGATACAGACTCGGAAGTGGATGTTTACAGGGTTGATGTTGAGTTATTATATAATAATGGCTATTTCTTCCATTATAGTTGCCTCATGTTAGGGCCAAGGCTCACGGTGGTTTTCGACCGATACCTTTATTGAATTTAATTTTTATTTGTGTTTATTGGACTAGTGGGGGTTTAATTAGGGGTTTATCTAGAGGGGGGTCGGAGTGGAGAACGTCTTATTGGATCCATGACTCCAGTGGGTAATGAGAGGAAGATGACCATCCTTAGTGGATGGGGCATAGGGAGGGGATTGGAGAGTGGGTATAGGAGGGTTAATAATAGGACGGGTGGGTTAGGGTTTAGAGTAGAAGGAGGGGGGGTTGTAACTGGGGTGGTATTGTTCTGTGTTTTATGTACTGTTGTCTTATATGTGTGTGATTGTTCCTCCTCTGAACTCCTGAGATTGACCGTCTGGGCCCGCCTGGATCAGCGCCTCGAGCCTCAGCCTGGCTACACTGGTATGTTCTCTACGCATTTAGACAAATTCGACCATGGCTGAATTGAATATTTTAATTTGGAACGCAGGGGGTCTTAACGCCCCTCACAAGCGTGCCAGTGTCCTTTGGTTATTGAAGAGAAGAAATATTGACATTGCTCTCCTTAGTGAGACGCATTTATTGGTAGGTGATGTGTCAAGGCTGGCAAATCGACAATATCACGTTATCTCCTCATCCTCAGCCGATGATAAGACGAAAGGAGTCGTCATAGTTACAAGACGTAACCTTGATACAAGTCCTGGACGTGTGGTCGGACACGGAGGGAAGGATTACTATAGCAAAAGTTGAGTTATCTCATAGGAAGATGGCAATAATAGCATTGTATGCCCCTAACACATTTGATTCAGCGTTCTATAATACAATCACGAAGAATATGTTGGAACTTACTGGATACGCTCTCATTGTGGGTGGCGATTTTAATGCGTGCTGGGATGCGGAGATGGATAGGTCCGGGTCCTCTGAAACGAGCGACCAAAAACGGTCCTCTAAGGCCCTCAGGATGTGGGCCCAGGACACGGGGCTCGCAGACCTATGGCGCTTATCCAATCCCACCCTCAAGGATTACTCTCACCTGTCAGCCAGACACAAAACCTTCTCTTGAATAGACTATGCATTCGCGTCCCCTAATATGTTTGATAGTTTCGATGTCTCATTGGTTCCCCTGGCTCTCTCAGACCACAAGGGGATTTTCCTTACGGCAACCTTTGGCAGGCTCTCCGCGAGAGCTCCCAGATGGCGTTTTAATTCAACCTTGCTAAAGAACGATGATTTCTGTTCTGAGTTCAGGAGTAAACTAGCTGAATTCTTGCAGATCAACGTTGGCACAGTCGAAGACCCTAGGGTCCTGTGGAACGCATTGAAAGGATTTATCAGGGGCCATGTCACACTTTTCGCCTCCAATTTGCGAAAATCCCGGTCAAAAAAGCTAGAAGGACTGGAAACATTATATGCGTACCTATACGCATCCTTGCAAACTAACTATAGTGAACGACTAAACACACAACGTAAGATAGTCAAGAAAGAAATAAACTCCATACTTAAACAACAGTCTGAGTTCTTGATACATAGGACAAGACAAAATTACTACTTTCACGGCTCCAGGCCTAGCCATCTATTGGCAATGAAAATACGCTCGAATGATCATTTCTCGGATATCCCCTCGATCAAGACGAGCCAGGGTGCAGTCACTACTGATTCGAAAAAGATCAATGACACTTTTAAAGAGTTTTACTCACAGTTATATAGCTCAGAGGTTAATCTTGATGACTCTAAATTTGAATCGTTCATTGGCGGGCTTGAGATACCCCACATTTCTGAGGAAGAGGCCAAGGAACTGGGGAAACCGATCACTCTTATGGAATTGAGGGAGACGATTGCTGAAATGCAGAGGGGTAAGGCACCAGGCTGGGATGGTATTCCACCCGAGGTGTATTTAGCTTTCTGGGACCAACTGGGTCCATTGATGCTCGATATGATCAATTACTCTATCGAACAAGGGGAGTTCTCAAGAGATGTCAATATGGCGTTGATTTCTTTACTTCTCAAGAAGGACAAAGATCCCAATGATTGTGGTAGCTATAGACCCTTGAGTCTTCTCGGGGCCGATTTAAAAGTGTTTGCCAAGGTGCTGGCCCGTCGCCTGCAGAGATTTATGACTGTATTGGTACACTGCGATCAAACTGGTTTTATCCCGGGGCGCCTGGCTGCAGATAATCTTAGGAGGCTGTCGCATGTAATCGATAACAGTAAAGACAATACAGCTCCGTCCACAGTTCTGTCTTTGGATGCCATGAAGGCGTTTGACAGACTTGAGTGGTCATACCTGTGGAAGGTACTTGAGATTATGGGTCTTGGAAAGAGTTTTATTCATATGATTAAAGTCCTGTATGCCTCGCCGTCTGCGATGATGCTGACAGGCAAAAACTGTTCCACACTTTTTCCAGTCTCCAGATCTTCTAGACAGGGTTGTCCTCTGAGCCCAGGACTGTTCGCGCTTTCCCTCGAACCATTGGCCCAATTTATTAGGCAATCGGAGGACATCGTCCCCATAATGGTCAATAATACTCCACACAAAATTGCTCTCTATGCGGATGACCTGCTGAGTTTCATGGACGACCCCTCCCGGTCGGCCGCAAAATTATTGGGAATAATCGACGACTTTGGTAAAATGTCAGGCTTTAAGATTAACTGGAACAAATCAGCCTGCCTACCTCTTAATGAGCTGGCCAAGACGGTACGACTACCAGCTGATATCCCCATAGTAGAAAATTTTAAATACTTGGGCATAGAGATATTCCCCACGCTGAATCAAACTACTAAGTACAACTTCACGGGTACTTATGATAAAATACGCCAGGATCGCGGCTAGGTGGTGTAGTGGGCAAGGCACTCGCCACCAGTGTGGAGACGCTAGGATTCGCGTGTTCGAATCCAGCTCTCCACATTGTTTTCAGTTTAGCTGGTCGTCCGCAGTAATACACATTGGCCGTATTACGGGGAGGGAAAACTGAAGGGTGGGGATCGAACGTTGTGAACAAGCGACTCCTACAAGTCGGTTGGTGCGCCTGCGCAGTAGAATCAGGAAGTGTCGGGGGCAGCGTGAGCCTCCCACGCGTTACTCCTCGACACTGAGAGATCGAGCTGCGCAGGTGAAAAGATGCGACTGCTGTTACCTCAAGTACCGGAGGGGACTTGTGCTATGTATGACTTAGTCCACATTGCAGCCGGCTTGTGGGAGGCAAGAAACAGCGTTCGTGACAGGGGAGGGTTGAATTGGATGATACGAAATTGGGATGGGAGAAAATATAGAAAAATGGGAGAAAAAGTGGATCAAAAAAAAAAAATACGCCAGGATCTAGACAGGTGGTCGTCCCTTCCTAACTCTTTACAAGCCCGGGCTTCCATAATCAAAATGAATGTCCTGCCTAGGATACATTTTGTTAGCTCAATGCTCCCCCTGCCCCCTCCAATAGACCACTGGCGCAAGGTACAATCGATGGTATCTAAGTTGATCTGGAAGCAGCGAAGAAGCTAATAGCAATGAGATGGAAGGAGCCTGAGAAGCTCACAGTGATTAACTGGTCCCTAACATTGTTGGATGTGATTTATCTTGAGATATCCACGGCGTGGGTGATTGGGGTAGGACAGGCTGGCATTGACCTGTGGTTCGCAGCAGCTGAGAAGGTAAGGACCGCCGTGTGCGGCTGAGCAGGGTTGGGGTGCTTGATCGGGGGGGTCCGGCGGTCTCATGGGAGGGGGTGGAGGAAATGTCTTGTCTGTCTTGTTTTTTGTCTTGTCCTTCTTAACTTTGACTGGGGGGATTTTAGGGGGGGGTTGATATTTAGCTATTCTGCGCTATTTGTCAATTCACATGCCATCTCCCCAAGGGACTAATATTGGCAGACTGATTGACCTGTCAACCAACTTCTTTTCCAACAACTTTCCAAAAAGTTGTCAACCAACAACTTTTCTTCTTACACTTTACCTTCTGCGAGTTTAGCAGTCTTGACAACATGTGTAAGGGACCTAGGCTATCTACAGTAAACCTGCGGCAACACTCTCGTAAACAGTCTTTTCAGTCACTCCACTTTGTAAAGGTGGTGAAAGGTTGGCATGTTTGAAGACATTTTTGTTATTGAAGTTGCCATCTATATTTGAAAGGTTGAACGCTATTTCTTTTTCTTTTTTGTCTTTATAATTTGTTATTCTGTATTATTATTGTTTGTTATTTTCCTGTGGAGTTATGTGTTTTGTTACTGTGGTTATTGTGTTGTCTTGTTTCATGTAATTAATAATAAAAAAAAATTGATAAAAAAAAAACCCATTTGCGTCTTGTAAGGCGTCCATTTGGATCAAGGAAATAGCTTTCTGCACTCGTCAAAACTCCTTGTAGTGGATCAGAAGTAGGGGAAAGATACCCGACGTGACGTCATGGCCCTGATAGCTCTGATAAGCTTTTTTGATTCGCGCGTGCATGTTATTCGTGCATGGACCTTTTTACCCCTTTCTGAGTGGAATTTCCGGCGTCAAATGGAAAAAAATTAATAATGAAATTAGATACCAATGATGTAAACTACCCATAATTGAAGAGTAGGGTTTAACCTGCAAGTTGAGCTTTAAAGCCTAACACACCATAGAGAGTCTGGTCTGTAGAGGAACACTTTAAAGCCTAACACACCATAGAGTCTGTAGAGGAACACTTTAAAGCCTAACACACCATAGAGAGTCTGGTTCTGTAGAGGAACACTTTAAAGCCTAACACACCATAGAGTCTGGTCTGTAGAGGAACACTTTAAAGCGTAACACACCATAGAGTCTGGTCTGTAGAGGAACACTTTAAAGCTTAACACACCATAGATAGTCTGGTTCTGTAGAGGAACACTTTAAAGCCTAACACACCATAGAGTCTGGTTCTGTAGAGGAACACTTTAAAGCCTAACACACCATAGAGTCTGTAGAGGAACACTTTAAAGCGTAACACACCATAGAGAGTCTGGTCTGTAGAGGAACACTTTAAAGCGTAACACACCATAGAGAGTCTGGTTCTGTAGAGGAACACTTTAAAGCCTAACACACCATAGAGTCTGGTCTGTAGAGGAACACTTTAAAGCCTAACACACCATAGAGAGTCTGGTTCTGTAGAGGAACACTTTAAAGCCTAACACACCATAGAGAGTCTGGTTCTGTAGAGGAACACTTTAAAGCCTAACACACCATAGAGAGTCTGGTTCTGTAGAGGAACACTTTAAAGCCTAACACACCATAGAGAGTCTGGTTCTGTAGAGGAACACTTTAAAGCGTAACACACCATAGAGAGTCTGGTTCTGTAGAGGAACACTTTAAAGCTTAACACACCATAGAGTCTGTAGAGGAACACTTTAAAGCTTAACACACCATAGAGTCTGTAGAGGAACACTTTAAAGCGTAACACACCATAGAGTCTGTAGAGGAACACTTTAAAGCCTAACACACCATAGAGTCTGGTCTGTAGAGGAACACTTTAAAGCGTAACACACCATAGAGAGTCTGGTCTGTAGAGGAACACTTTAAAGCGTAACACACCATAGAGAGTCTGGTTCTGTAGAGGAACCCGTTAAAGCCTAACACACCATAGAGTCTGGTCTGTAGAGGAACACTTTAAAGCCTAACACACCATAGAGTCTGGTCTGTAGAGGAACACTTTAAAGCCTAACACACCATAGAGAGTCTGGTCTGTAGAGGAACACTTTAAAGCCTAACACACCATAGAGAGTCTGGTTCTGTAGAGGAACACTTTAAAGCCTAACACACCATAGAGAGTCTGGTCTGTAGAGGAACACTTTAAAGCCTAACACACCATAGAGTCTGGTTCTGTAGAGGAACACTTTAAAGCCTAACACACCATAGAGGCTGGTCTGTAGAGGAACACTTTAAAGCGTAACACACCATAGATAGTCTGGTTCTGTAGAGGAACACTTTAAAGCCTAACACACCATAGAGAGTCTGGTCTGTAGAGGAACACTTTAAAGCGTAACACACCATAGAGTCTGGTCTGTAGAGGAACAGTTTAAAGCCTAACACACCATAGAGTCTGGTCTGTAGAGGAACCCTTTAAAGCGTAACACACCATAGAGAGT
This sequence comes from Notolepis coatsorum, assembly GCF_963971535.1. NCBI lineage: Eukaryota > Metazoa > Chordata > Actinopteri > Aulopiformes > Paralepididae > Notolepis > Notolepis coatsorum. The sequence goes on along the minus strand of NC_140174.1, from coordinate 57,130,512 downwards.
CTGGTTCTGTAGAGGAACACTTTAAAGCGTAACACACCATAGAGTCTGTAGAAGAACACTTTAAAGCCTAACACACCATAGAGAGTCTGGGTCTCCACATGCATTGGGAAAAAGCACCTGCTACGTTATTAAAGAACATATGCTCCGCTGATTCTCAGCTGAAAATCATAAGGGGAGCTTTGCTACGGGGGGGACGGTGGAACAATAATCTCTTGTGCCAGGATGAAGACCACACTGTGTGCTGTGGATGAAAAAGGAAGCATGTGGCTCACGGACCAAAACCACAACAGACTGCAAAGCAGATTGCAAGCTCCCTTTGTCCTTCAATGGGTTTAGTTGTTTAATGCAGGAGAGACTTGGACCTATTTCTCAGCTTTTCTTGTCAAAGCATAATTGTTATTGTTGACAGCCTTACATAAATTTCCATCATGTTTCTGTCACACATTCAGTCAGCTGAGCTGTGTGGGTCGATCCATCTCTAAAAAGAATTTCCCATGAGAAATCCATACTGAGTCACTGCTCCAGGCCCAGGCAAGGTGTGTGTGTATGTGAACAGTAGGCCTTGTGTGTGTGTGTGTGTGTGTGTGTGTGTGTGTGTGTGTGTGTGTGTGTGTGTGTGTGTGTGTGTGTGTGTGTGTGTGTGTGTGTGTGTGTGTGTGTGTGTGCGTGCGTGCGTGCGTGCGTGCGTGCGTGCGTGCGTGCGTGCGTGCGTGCGTGCGTGCGTGGGTGCGTGCGTGTGTGCGTGCGTGCATGCGTTTGTGTGAGAGAGAGAAAGAGATTAGGGCTTCTCTATTATGGAAAAAATCCTAATCATAAAGGAGAGAGGTTGGGGGGATCTAGGAGGTTTGGCTGTAACTGAGTCAGCACACAGCAGCCACTTGCTGCTCCAGGCTGGGTCTGGGTCTGGGTCTGGGTCTGGGTCTGGGTCTGGGTCTGGGTCTGGGTCTGGGTCTGGGTCTGGGTCTGGGTCTGGGGCTGGGCTGGTGGCTGGTGAAACAGAGCCAGAGACTTAACACCACAATCGGCCATCTCTGACTCATCCTCAAGGATGATGATGATGATGATGATCTTTGTTTAATGTGTAAGTGCTGCTAACTCTCTATCCTACAGTAGTCTTTCCTCTTCTCCACGTTCTTACCCTCTCCTCTCGTCTCCTCCTCCATCTTGTTATATCGGGCATCTTTGAACCCATCCTATTCTATTATTTCCACCAGTCTTGATCCTATCTTATCCTATGCTTTCATTTACTATCTGACCCAATCCTATCCAATCCTGTCCTATCCTAGCCAATCCTATCTTATCCTATCCTATACTATACTATCCTATCTGTATCCAGTCCGATCCTATGCTATCCTATCTGTATCGTATCCTATCCTTTCATATGCTATCCTATCTTATCCTAACCTACAGTATCTGATCCTATTAGGGCTGTCACTAACGACTATTTTGTTATTGATTAATCAGTTGATTATTTTAACAATTAGTAGATTAATCATTAACCATTAATTTATTATTAATTTAATTTAAAGTATCCTCATCCTTTTTAGCTGTAGATTTAAAAAACGACCAGCCAGAGAGATTATTACCAGCCATAAATAGCTTTTAGTTTTTTGTATATTTCAATGAATTATTATATGTATTGTGTGTTATTGCTCCACTCCACTCTATGGTAGTGCTTGTGCAGGATACGATTAAAAAAATGTTTTAGGGCGGCTGATTGGCGCAGTGGGCAACGCGCTCGCCTCTAACGCAGGAGACGCTGGGTTCGAGCCCAGCTCTCTGCGTTGCTACCGGCTGGCCGGTCGTTCATACTAACACAATTGGCAAGTGTCAGAGGGTGGGAAAGCCGGTGGGTGGGGATTTGACGTTGTGGACAGCGACTCCTACAGGTCGGTTTGGTGACGCCGGTGCAACGGAAGCAGGAAGTGACGGGGGCAGCGTGAGCCTCCCACGCGTTACACCTCGCCACTGAGAGTTCGAGCTGCTGCGGTGAAAAGATGCGACAGGCTGCCTCCTCGTGTACCGGCGGGGACACGTGATGCAAGGCTTCTGTCCTCACTACAACCGACCTGTGGGAGGCATAGTCTAGCAACGTTCAAGACAGAGGAGGGAAGAATTGGATATAAGATTTTTTTTTTTATATTTAAATATAGGCTACCGCTATATACATATTTAAATCAATATCTTCCTTTTGAATAATGGTCAATGGTCTCTAACTACACACCCTCAAGACCCCTACGCTCTGCATCTTCTGGACGCCTCAGACCTACTCCTATCCAAGCTCCGGGAGGGTCATCAAAGAGAAGTCGCCTATTCTCAGTCCTTACCCCACAATGGTGGAATGAACTACCCACCCCAGTTAGGACAGCCGAAACACGTCCAATCTTTCGCCGTCGACTAAAGACGCACTTCTTCAACCATTATCTGAATAAAAAAATTAAATAAAAAATCTAACCCTAACTAACCGTACTGTCATGCACTTGTCCTAATAAACTAACCTACACTGTAGCACTCAACACTTTGATGAACATTGTTGCTCAGCTGATAGAGTTGTGCCCTTCCTGATGGCTTGTCGTACAGAACATGTAAGTCGCTTTGGATAAAAGCGTCAGCTAAATGACTAAATGTAAATGTAAATGTAAAGAGGCTCAAGAGGGAGCTCCAGTAGCTCACCACGTACCGCGCAAGGACGCGAGAAGTAGGGGTGCGACGGGTGCTCCAGCACCCCCTGCTGGCGGGGAGGGTAACTGCAACTGCAAGGTGGTTTTGGCCTTTATTCCATTGGAATACCGACGCTACTCAATGTCATAGAGCGGAACGGCACTGCAGATTTACCCTATTCTTGGAATTCATTGCTAGATCCATAGGGGCGCTGTCTCGATAATGCAGTGTTATTAAAACAGCGTGTAGCCACTCATGAACCGCTTGGGATTCGAATAGACGCGGCCTGGAAGCGTCAACGCGGAACTGGAAATCCGTTGGTAAAATAAATAGCGGCCTGGAATAGTTTTTGTTTTGGGACAATTCGCAGTAAAGGAATATATCTGTCGGCGATGTTGTATGCGGGAACGAATTGCAGAGAGGGAGGACTGTCTGAAGTGGAGAGTGTGTTTACTTGTGTCTCAAAAGAAATGTCTCATCTGATTTCTTTAATAATAATAACCTGGACTTGCTGCAGCATATGCATCCGGATATTCTGGACTCACTGGACATTCATGTTGTCATGAAGGAGTTTATTTCCACCACTCCTGAACGCAAGACCACCTTCTGTGTTTTACCGTCTTCGGAAAAGGTAATGTGTGTTATTATTATTATCGCTCCTGCAGCTATTGTTGTTGCGACAGTGACACAGAGGGCGCAACAGCCAGATGGGGTAAACTGGGCTGTGATGTGTGCATCAGAACGCTCAGAGCGCGGAGTTGGGCAGCTGTTTTGATTGAAAAGTTTGATTGAAAAGTTTATTAACAGATTGCAGAATGGGTACAGTACAGTACAGCTCAATACATACAATTGTTAAGGGGATGCAGACCAGAGAAAGACTTTCGTCTTGTTTACATCAGGGTCCCCCATTTTCAATTCATCATAGTATCCTAGTGAACGAGAGTGTTGGTTATGACTGACAGACATGTGGAGCTGTTTGCAGATAGCGAGCATTTTGACGTGTTGCGTGGTGGCGATGTCTCGCAGACAATACAACTACAAGTATAATTATATAATATATTTTATATAAAAAAAAATTATATAAAAAAAAAAAAATTAATCAAAAACGATCTATATCTCAGCACCCCCACTCCCCGCGGACTTCTCGCGCCCCTGGTACCGCGAGTGCTATTTCAGCGCCGTGGACAACCGCGCTCGCGCGGATCTGGGGCTGAGCGAGTTCGAATCCCGGACTGCAGCCGTGCCTTTCCCAGAGTGTCTTCCCCCCCATCTGAACCCTTTCAGCCTGCTTCTGTCGGCCGAACTTGACCAAGTATAAATGCGATAAACGTATAAAAGAGCCAGGGAAATGGCCAAAGTAAAAAAAAAAAAAAAAAAGAGGCTCAAGAATCAGGATTGTTAAAGCTAATTAGCCTAATCCATGTGAAAAAGAGTAGCATATAGTAAATGTACGCACACACACACACCTACACACACACAAGAGGGAGAATAGCTTATAGCAGACTTATTGATGTTACAATATTTTTGCTAATGAAGTGAAATATTTATTATCATCAACTATCAAGTTTGTTTTTATAGTGTACATTTTGGCTACTTCATTGATCATCGTCATTGAACATACAGAGAGAAAGAGAGGGAGAGAGAGACCCCCCCCCTTTCCTCACTATTAGAACTCCATGAAACTGATTTATCCTGTGCCTGTGAGCTAGCTTAGCTTAGTTAGCAGCTAACGTTAGTTCAAAAGGTTTTTAACCGCGACGGGCATATAGTAATGGCGAGGATATAAAGCATGTTAAAGATGCATTTATTGGGGCGCCCTCGTGGCGCATACCATAGTGCCTCGCGCACCTACGCGGCCGACCCGGGTTAGATCCCAGCTCCCGTCGTTATTTGTCGCATGTCCTCCCCACCTCTCCTCCCGTTCGCCCTCTCCTTTGTCGGTCCTGCGTGACCAATAAAGCTGTAAAAATGCTAAAAAATAATAAAAAGAAAATATGCATTTATTGGACCTGTTGCTTGCGGAGTTTACATAGAAACAGCGCGACTCCCAAGAGGAGTTAGGATGGCTTAGAGTAGACGACAGAGTACAGCAGCTTGCAATGGGCCTTGTCTACAAGATACACTACACCACTAAGATACCCATGTCGAAATACTTCCCAAAGGTCAGTGAATTCCACAACCACAACACCAGAGGGAGCTCCACAAATCATGTTCAACCCAAATTCGGCACAAACAAGGGACTAAACACGTTTCGCAATTATGCCACAACAATGTGGAACACCCTACCCACAGCCGTAAAAGAATGTGAATCCCTACCCACCTTCAAAACCGTCCTCAAAGAGAACCTACGGGAGGCTGCAATTCGAAACTGGCCCCCGTAAATGTAGACCCCCCCCCTCCTAATGTAGAGTTTCCTCCCCCTCGAATGTATATAGTTTCTGTTAAGTACTGTATATTTGTATATCATGTATGTCATAAATGTAACAGTACTGTATATCTGTATGTCATAAATGTCATGATATATATCGGTATATATGTCATTATGTCATTATGTCAAATGTCATTATGAATTGAAAATGGGGGACCCTGATGTAAACAAGACGAAAGTCTTTCTCTGGTCTGCATCCCCTTAACAATTGTGTGTATTGAGCCGTACTGTATTGTACCCATTCTGCAATCTGTTAATACAATTTTCAATCAATCAATCAATCAAGTTATCACAGACTGTAGAACGCAGGGCTGAAGAGCTGCCAAGCTGCTTCTAAACTGTAAAGTGTGGGTATCAGGCTCAGCCCCTCGCTTCCAGCTGGAGCAAAACACGGAAGTTATGTGACTGTCGAGTCCTGGCTCTAGGCAGAATCACGAATAGTGGTCTAAGAGAAGTTAATTCTATTTTGAACGTGATTCACTGCGCATTAGTTAGATTACACGTTGCGCATGTTATGACTTTGAACGTCTGTCATTTCCACCGAAAAGGCACATACAATTAACAATACGACTCGTCAATCATGAATATGCAAATCGACAAAATGTACTCGTCGACTAGGATCTATCCTATCTGATCCTATCCTTCCATATATCCTATCCTATCCTAACCTATCTGATCCTATCCTTTCATATGCTATCCTATTCTATCCTAACCTATCCTATCCTATCCTATCCTATCATATCCTATCCTATCCTATCCTATCCTATCCTATCCTATCCTATCCTATCCTATCCTATCCTAACCTATCCTATCCTATCCTATCCTATCCTATCCTATCCTATCCTATCCTATCCTATCCTATCCTATCCTATTTGTATCCTATCCTATCCTAACCTATCCTATCCTATCCTATCCTATCCTATCCTATCCTATCCTATCCTATCCTATCCTATCCTATCCTATCCTATCCTATCCTATCCTATCCTAACCTATTCTATCCTATTTGTATCCTATCCTATCATATCCTAATCCTTTCTTATCCTGTTGTGTCTTCTCCTCTCCTAGACTTAAAGGAGGGGACAGATGATACCCATGATATTAATAAAGTCTGCTTCTCTCCTTTACAATCTAGAACCCTCTACTATCCCTATGATCCCATATCCATATCCAATTCCACCCAACCTTGCGCATATTTCCTATATGACGTCCAAACCTCTCCTCTCTCCTCCTCTCTTCCATCCCATCCTGTCCTCTCCTGTCTTTTCCTCTCCTATGATATCCTATAACTCAGTAACCAGTCGTTGTGGTGGCGTTCCCCAGGGATGCCCATTTGGCCCTCTGAAAGTGGATAGACTGGTAGTCAGTGAGGAATGAGAAGATGCGAGAGAGAGAGTGGGTTAGCAATACAGAGAAACCCACTTAGCAAGCGGGAAAACTAGGTCAAAGCTTTGTTGAGGACCGTATGCCAGAATAGCGGCAAGTAACCCGCCGCACATTCACGCCTGTGAACCAACAGCTAACATTGTACTGAAATGAAAGATAGCACAGGACACAGAGAGACCATGTAAACACAACATTGCTCTCTCAAAAAGATGCACTGCATTGATAGTGGTGGCTATATTCACTGTATTGATAGTGGTGGCTATATTCACTGTATTGATAGTGGTGGCTATATTCACTGTATTGATAGGAGCCACACATTAGAGGTCTTCTTTATTTGCTCATTATGTCTTTAATGACTCACAAGCAATAGGGTAAGAGATTGAACTGGACGTGCACATATAATGATAAAGCCAAATCACATGCCTCCATACCTCCCCAAGAAACAGCCTACATTAGGCTTTATACATAAACGGTCAAATAAATGAATAGCCTTCGGGAAAAACAAAACCCATCAGCTAAATGCTCTCCTCTCTCTCTCTCTCATATATTACCACCACTAACCTTAGGGCCACCAGTCTATAACAATCGGGAACAAATCAGCTGTTCCTCACTTCAAAAAGGGCAGTTGTCGTCCGCGGTATAGGAAGACCTTGAATATTGTGTGAATTATTATGCCGCAAGAGGACACTGAATCAGCAGTACCTCAGTCACACACTTGGAGCAGGTCGACTAAGAGCAGCAAGTGGAGTCATTTAAGAGCCACAGAGATACAGGACAAACTGCCAGTAGTATCAATATCCCGGCGGCTATTTGGGGATCAATGAGGCAGGGATTTATCTGGCAGGGATCAGAGCAATGAGTCTGGGACAGTAAAAAGAGCGGTGTGTGAGTGAGGAGGAGCCCATTTCCTGATGTAAGATATTTGTCATTCCTAAATGTGGGGGGGTAAGTGGGAGCGTGTGTGTGTGTGTGTGAGGGAGGGAGCTATTGAAAGAACTGGGTCATTTTTATGGACTCGTTATTCAGTGGGATACCTCCGCAAGTCATGCATTTAACCCTCTAAGGTTCTTCAACAGAGAGTTAGGGTGGATAGAAAGGCAGCTTCCTTGTGTATCGTGGTCCTAATCTTTCCGTCGGTGAACCCAAGATAGCTGAATTTTGGATGATGTTGTCATGGAAATCATCACATTGTGTGGGGCAGTGAGACAAAAGGAAAATGTGGAGTGCTGTGTACAGAACTGCTTCTGGAATGTTCAGGGTGGTTGCCATGGCAACACAGCCAGCCTCCCGAGTCTCATCGAGGAGACCTATCTCCTCATCGTGTTGTAATTGTCCTATCTCAAACCCTTTTCTTAGTCACTATTATTATCCACAGTTTGGATGCAACGAGGAGATAGGTCTCCTCAATGAGACTTGGGAATAAACAAACTTGAACTTGAAATGATGGAAATATCATGATATTACTATCAGTATCACAGCTTTTTAAATTGGATTATACCGTGGTATTATTTAAGTAGAAAAGGGGTACCATGGTTAGGGACATCCCGATCGGAATTGGAACTGATCACAGAATATTTTAATTGATTAGTATTGATCAGTATCTGCTATATTAAGCCTGATCAAATTCCGATCTTTTTTTATAAAAATATTTATAAATGAAAACCATTAAGGGAAAGTTGTGACGTAGAAATTGTTTTTAAGGTAACAATGTGGTTACGGTTTGGGGTGGGGCTATCAGAAAAGAGTATCTCGGTAGTCTTCAGGTAAAGGTACCTGCCTTCCATGCGTTCCCCAGTAGGGGAGCTCAAATGTTTTCTAAAAACATCAAAAGTAAAAGAAATATTGAATATGTAATATTTATACTTATTTGTAATACATACACATTGTCCATTTTTGTAAATACATCAATATATGTACCTTATTCCTGTGGTCAATTAGTACTTTATTTAGATATTCAAGCGAGATCGTGTGTGTGTAGATACCGGAGGCTACGTAGCAGGCGGTCTCCCTCAGGCAGCAATCTCCCCTCAAGTAACATGTCTTCCTCCCGACTGATCTCACAGCGCTGCCAGCAGGAGTCTACATCTCCCTCTGCTTCCTCCCTGGCAACTCTGAACTAGGCTTTGCTTCAACAAAGACTTGCACTTGATGGTGAGAGAGAGAGTGGAGTTCATTTTCAAGGTTCAAAGGGAATTGGCTTCGGGGCTAAGTGAGCCCCCTGGCGCGCACTGGCTTGTTATTGAGACCCTATCGCCACATCATCAGCGATGACTTCTTCCGTGTTCTAGGAAGCGTCCCAGTCAAGTGTTTCTGTGATGATTTGGGGCTTTGTTGAGCGAAGGCTGCTCACTCTGAAACGTACTCTGGAGAGGGGGCGAACAGAGAGCCTGTGAGCTAAAATAAGCGCGGTCTTGTCAACACTTGGGAACATAAACAATTCACACACAGATAGAGGGGAGTCTGCAGGGGGGTTCACACAGTCTCGACACTCTCCTCAAGTTACCTGCTGGTGAAAGCGCACCTGTTAGGCTCCTGTGAGAGAGAAAGAAGCCGTGTCATCGAGTGTGCAGAGCTGTAATGCGCGGCTCACACATGGACCTGTCTGTCTGTCTGTCGCCAAACGTATTTGACCCCGTTAACAGGGGGTGGCGGCGCGGCCACACACAGCTGTCCCCATAGGACGCGGGTTCAAGTTAAGTGCATGTCTCCACTCACTGTACAATGTTTTAAATGCATATAAAGCAGTTTCAGCCACTAGATGTCACTTGAGCACCAGCAAAACAATGTGGTGTTTACACAGCCGTACCATCGAACGTTGTTCAAATCAAACTGTCAAACAAGGCAGCACAGATCGAATATGACTCAAGAGCCAGTGACAACATAGCAAACTGAACACACGTTTTTTTTTCAGAAACAACTACCGTAGGTAGAAAAAGAGAAAGATGACAATCAAAAAAGCCATAATTTTCTTTTTGAAAACGGGAGCAGAGAACCACATACTTCCCACTAGCAGCGCGTTTATCCAATCAGGTGCATTCCACGTAGGCTAATAGCAAGTAGGGAGGGGATACATGCACACAACATGCACGCAACATGCACTCCCTTCCCAAAAGTAGACACCCAGAAACGTCCCAAACACATAAAATAAGAAGGGTCGTAATGATGACTGAGATGGATTATGTTTGTATGAGTCTATACATTGGGCCTCATTCACGAAGCGATATAAGAACACATTTCCTCTTATTTTGTTCTTAACTAGCATTTTTTCTTATTTTGTTCTTACCTGGGATTCAGCAATGTTTTCTTATTTTTGCTTTTCTTTTAGGCAAGACCAAATTCTAAGAGTGGTCGAGAGCACTCTTACCCAGATAAGAAACTCTTACCCAGCATATATAATAATTGGTCAATTGCCCCCAAATATGAGAACCCAGAACTTTTCAATTATTATTATTATTCAGATTCAGATTCAGACAACTTTATTGATCCCGCGTGGGGCAATTCATATTTGCAGCTTCACCAACAAGCAACAAAGGCCCCGTTTAGACGGAAACGCTAGCAGGTGAATCCGCAAAAATATTTTTACGGATGTGCCTTTCGTTTATATGGAAACGGCGTTTTTACGGGGTGAAACCGCAAAAAAGTGAGACTACCTTCCAGGGTGGAATTCCTAGAAACGCAAAACCTTTGCGCTCTCGTCTAAACTATCAAACCGTATAAATCTGTTAAAACGATGACGAAAGGGTTGTCACGGCTCTGGTCGCGCGTACTGCTTACGTCACAGGTAGCAGGTAAGCGCCAGTAGCCGAGACGTAAACAAAGCAAGTATGTCTGACTATCAACGGAGATCACTTGAAGGCTACATTGGCAGTACTTTTAAAGACACAAGAATCAGTCCAGTTTTAAGATACGCTATTGGAGCTGGAATTACCGCGGCTGCTGGCACCAGACTTGCCCTCCAATGGATCCTCGTTAAAGGATTTAAAGTGTACTCATTCCAATTACAGGGCCAGCAGGTGCCTCGACTGGCCCGCGCCGTTCTGTGTTCTGAACGTAGCGTTATAGCAGTACTTTTAACCCTTTCACTGCCACACAACAGAAGGTTAACCCTTTACTATCACACAACCGGCTGTCGTGTGGCAGTGAAAGGGTTAAATACACAAGAATCTGTCCCGCGGCGTGAGTGGACCCACTGTCTGCGAGTGACTCTGCTTTGGTCCAATCACATTCCCCATCCACAGTCTGCGAATCAGAGGCAGAGTAGGGCGGGTCTTCACAGCACGTCATGTGACATATGCGCCAATCGTGTGACAGCGGTGCTCCGTCGTTACAGCCTCGTCTGCACAGAGAATTCCACCCCAAAACGCTTGTCTAAACGCAAAATTAAAAGTGAAACCGCAAGACGACTTTTGCGGTTTCTGTTCACAAAACGCTTGTCTAAACGTAGCCAAAGACAAACAAACAACAAAACATCTCAACGACAGCACGGCAGATAAAAAGAGAAACACTCCATGTGATACAATCCAGCAATAAAAGTAAAAGTAAAAAAACAGACAACCAAGTGCAAAAGGCTACTTAAAATGACTACTGTCTGTGTTTAAAAGTCTGATAGCCGAGGGGACAAAAGATTTGGCGTAGCGGTTGGTCCTACTTGGTGGGACGTCATAACGGCGGCCAGAAGGCAACAGTGAAAACCGCTGAGACAGAGCATGGAGAGGTTGATTTGTGATGCTTGTCCCCTTCTTGACCACCTGGTCCGTCCAGAGAGAACATAGGTCTCTCTGTTTTACTCCAATTATTTTGGAGCACACTTTCACAATATACTGTAGGCTGTTCCTATCTTTAATGGACAGGCCACTGAACCAGCAGATAAAAGAAAAAGTTAGGAGGCTTTCAATAAAAGAACTATAAAAAGTGCTCAGGATCTTCGCACTAACATTAAAAGAGTTCAGCTTTCTCAGCAGGTAGATCCTCTGCTGACCTTTTTTAACAATAGACTCTGTATTTAGGTTGAACTTCAGTTTACAATCAAACACAGTTCCCAGGTATTTGTACGATTCAACAGTCTGGACGTCCTCATCGTGAATTACACTAGCTACACTGGCTTGATGATCGGGGTTGTGTCTGAAGTCAATTATCATGTCCTTAGTCTTAGAGACATTGAGGTCCAAGTAATTCTCATCACACCAATTCACAAAGTCGTGAAGTACAGGTCCATGATCAGTTTCGGAGCGCTGCAGTAGGGATACCAGGACAGTGTGCGTTCTGCTTCTGAAATAGATTATATATTGCTGTTAGAACAGTTAGATGTTGGGTAGGCAACGCCTACTTTGCTGGAATGATTCCTTTTGCACGTATACAGTATGTGTGTGTGTTGTGTGTGTGTGTGTGTGTGTGTGTGTGTGTGTGTGTGTGTGTGTGTGTGTGTGTGTGTGTGTGTGTGTGTGTGTGTGTGTGTGTGTGCGTGCGTGCACTGTGGCAGGTGGCCAGGAGCGTGCAACTAGACGGTATAAATATGGAATAGGTGCTGTATGATGACAACACATTTGAATCTGATTGAATTTTGATCCGTCGCAAAGCGCTCCAGCGCTACCTGTTGAATACGGGGATCAGCTCATGCAGAGCCATGTTTTGCACGCGCCTCATTCGCCTTATAAGGAGCAGGCGGGGCGTGTCTGTATGCAAATGAATGAACGCGCATTTCAGTTTAAGAATGAGTGGGATTCATCATTCAACACACGTGGGTAAGAACAGATTTGGACGTTAAGAACGGGTTGATGAATGCGGCAATGGATTAACAGACGGTTAAGAAAAAATATAAGAAAAATTATAAGAGAGTATTGGTTAATGAGGCCCGTTGTCTTTTAGGATACCTCCACTCACTATGCCTTTAAGCAGGGTGGCATAAGAACATCACATCATCATACCGCTAGCTAAGGCTCTGCCGCAAAGTCTCTTTAGAGTTCATTGTTATGGAAACTAGTCTTAAATAGCACCCGCTCCACTTTGCACAATACATTACACTGACAGCTGATCCACATTCAGACTCATGACTATAGGACTTCTGAGCCCAACTTTCCCCCTGTCTCCCAAGTCGATTTCTAATAGCGTTAGGCTTCCAGAAAAAAAGACAGTAGGCAATTATCTTTTTTCTTTTTTCTTTTTAAGGAACCCTTAGTTCTGCCCAATTAGCTAACTTTATAATGAGGCTGCCCAGCTCTGTTACAACAGCACCACACGAGCAACGGCACAGTTCCTTGCAAGGTGTGTGGGATGAAGAGATTTGAGGAGGGATATCTCAGATAGATTTCAGAAGGGGGGTCTGTAATAATGGTTTTAACCTCTGCAAGGCAATATAATACAATACAAACAACATAGTACAGTGCAATACAGTACAATAAAATACAATACAATATGATACAAAACAGTACAGTACAATACAGTACAATACAGTACAATACAGTAAATTGCCCCCATGGGCCTTACAGGTCAAGAAGAAACATCACAATAGATCCAGAACAGGGCGGCTGAGTGGCGCAGTGGGCAAGGCGCTCGCCACTAACGCAGGAGATGCTGGTATCGAGCCCAGCTCTCGGCGTTGCTACCGGCTTGGCCGTCCGTCATACTAACACAATTGGCAGTGTTAGAGGGTGGGAAAGCCGGTGGGTGGGGATTGGACGTTGTGTACAGCGACTCCTACAGGTCGGTTGGGTGACGCCTGTACAGCAAAAACAGGAAGTAGCGGAGGCAGTGTGAGCCTCCCACATGTTACTCCTCGCCACTGAGAGTTCGAGCTGTCTGGTGAAAAGATGCGACAGGCTGCCTCCTCGTGTACCGGAGGGGACACGTGATGCAAGGCTTCTATCCTCACTACAGCCGACCAGTGGGAGGCATAGTCTAGCAACGTTCAAGACAGGGGAGGGGAAAATTGGAATCACGAAATTGGGATGGGAGAAAAAAAAATTAAATAGGAGAAAAAGTGGATAAAAAAAAACAATAGATCCAGATCAAAAACCACCATACAATCCATATTATGCAACACCCCCAGACTTTCCCAAATGAAGATGAGGAACAACTCACTAAAACCTAGAAATATCAAAAATAAATAAAACACAACTGTCTGACACCCTGACCAACTTAAAAGGCTCTACACCGCAATTAAGCTCAAACTTCTGGTTTATTCACAATATTGTTTCCAATTAACTCAAAGTCTACTAGAGAATGGTACATTTTCAACAGAAACCAAAAGCTATTGACCTATCTCAAGCCCCGCCCAAAGTTTGTTCAAGGGAAGTAACAGTTGTGATTGGAGGATCAAGAAAAGAGGGTGGGTTTGAGAGAGGTCATTGTGGTAAAGAAACACCCCAACATTATAGTAAATATGTCTTCTTTGTATAGTAAAACCGTCTTCTCCAGAGTCAGACAAGAAGATAGATACCAATTTCCTCTCTGTGCTTTCAGTAGAAAGCTATCCGGCTGCAAGCCTAGCTTAGCACAATTAATGGAAGAGGATACGGATCAGCTAGCCTAGCTTAAAGCTCCGGGAGAGGATTTGGTTAGCTGATCCGTATCCACTTCCATTCATTTGTGCTAAGCTAGGCTAGCTTGCAGCCGGATAGCTTTCTACTGAACGCACAAAGAGGAAATTGATATATATCTTCTTGTCTGACTCTGGATAAGACAGTAAGCGCATTTCCCATAATGTTGGCAACTTGGCATGCTAACATTATACTTGGAGATCAATGAGAGCCTCTCAGACATGAGGTGTAAACAGTAGCCTACAGCTTTGACAAGATCAAATGTTTGAGAGAATCATCATTACACCATAATCAACATACATAGATACTAGTATGTTCAGATACAAACAGAGTCAATGTAATCATTGCATTTGGTTAAATCATCAGCACGCCTGCATCCATCCACCCCCCCTGCATGCATGACTCAACTGTTGCCATGGAATTCCTGGGCGGAAATTAGGCCGTGTGGGCTGCGGCCTATTAAAGTGATCTATGACAAACAGGGGACCGCCAAGGCTCACTATGAAAGGGTTAAAGCCTAAATCCAGGATTCTTTTTTACCATATACTACTGTATATGTTCACATATATTTGCAAATTCATTTAAAAAAGAAAAAAGCTTTTCGGAACCTTCTTAACCCACGATAAATCAGAGGTCTGTTTTACTACTGTGTTTATATTTACCCACATACACACACCTTTTACAGCTACAAAGGAATACAGGAAATACAATTAAACCCCCATATTAAGAGCTCAACCAATCAACTGAAAATATGTCTCCATTCCAATTTTATTGTTGGTTCCTGGGCTATGCTTTTGTTTCCATTTAGCCTAGATCACGAATTGGGCCTTTAATGCCATCAAGGACAAGCATACGCTGTGGGGAGAGGGCAGGAAATGAAGGAAAGCTTTCCCCAGCCCTCCGCTCAATTCCCCTCAGGCCATCCTCAAATGATCTCTGTCCTGCGGTGCCCCATCCATCCACTGTGCCGTGATAACTGCCTTCCCCATGTGCCCAGGCCCCATGATTATCACACATGTCTGGGACTTGCTTTCCCAGAATTAATAATATTCATCTTCTTGCACTTAACCTGCCACTCTCCCTTTCTCTCTCCCTCTCTCTTCCTGTGTCCTTCTTTGTTTCTGTCAGTCAGTTTCTCTTTCTTTCCCTCTATCTCTCTTCTCTCTTTCTCTAGTTCTGACTCTCACTCTCGCTCTCTCTCTTTCTCTCTCTCTTTCTCTCTCTCTCTCTCCATATTCAGACTGTTCCTGTGACCTACAAGGGAACAGTCTGATGTCCTCTATCTTTCATGGGTGTCTCCCAGGGGTTAGGATGGACTTCAACGGCAATTCAACACCCAGGCTATGATAATGGGTTTCAGGAAGCCATGAGGAAGGATGACTCGAAAGCAGGAGCAAAGCCTAATGACCCTTCCCCATATGAAAAGATGTTTACAGATCTTACAAGATTTCTTTTTACGTGGTATACCAAAAATATGGTAATATCTGAAGGCAGAAACAACATGTCTCTTGTAAAACCTTCTGTAGGAAGAACTAGTCTATATGTTTCTTATAAAACCTTCTGTAGGAAGAACTAGTCTATATTTTTCTTGTAATCTTTTTCAGTATACATGGATGCTCAGGGTGGATCCAGGAAAACGCAGGATGGTGTCGCATTTGAAGATCCGACACCAACACAGCATACATCAGCATCTGGTGAATGCTGGCCTGGATGAGGAGCATCAGTTTACGAGCACCTAACAACAGTAATAACTGTACTTCCTGTACACATACTGTAGTAGCCTAACGGGTGTGCTTACTGTACTGTACACATGGTAGCGTAATGAGTGTGCTTACTGTACTGTACACAATGTAGTGGAATGAGTGTGCTTACTGTACTGTACACATACTGTAGTGTAATGAGTGTGCTTACTGTACTGCACACATGGTAATGTGATGTGTGTGCCACTGCTTACTGTACTGTACACACGTCTCTATGCGCTGCAAACTCAGTCAAATACATTCCTTCCAGAAGCAGCTCAACATCATTCACTTAACGGTATTAAACAGGTAAACGAGACCTTGGAGCCAAACTATGAAGAAGTACATCATAAATGTATAATTCAACCTCCATTGAAGTCAGTGGAAGCAGTTCTGTGGCTGCAGCAGTTCTGTGGCTGCAGCGCTCTGAGAGCAGCTCCTGAACTCCAGATACAGAACACACAGAACCAGGTGATGCAGCTAAAAGTTATTATTTTTTTCTTTTTATCTACTTTTTCTCCCCATTTTCTATTTTTCTCCCATCCCTAAAAGTAAATATATTTAGGATGTTTAGGATGTTTAGGATATTGAACTGCATGGTAATGGAAAATGGGAATTTCCAATTAACGTTCTAAAATATTTCAGAAATCACTTGGTGCTGTTTACTTTTAGGGATGTCAGGGGCTCCCCAGAAGAACAGGGGGATATTTTCACAATGTAATTCACTAGAAGTTCAGCCCAATGAGAGAATATACCCTGCTGGAACTCAGACTTCATCCTCTCCCTGCTGGAACTCAGACTTCATCCTCTCCCTTCACACATATTTTAAATACTTAATTTGCATCTACTGATTAGATGCAAATATCAGGATTCAAATAACAGGATTAAACAGAGGTTCCACATGCTTTTGAGGACATCTCATGGGTAAAGAAAACATATACACACACACACACACACACACACACATTTGAAATGTTTATTTATGTCCACAGAAGTACAAGGAAGCCTCATACAAAGGACATAAACACTGCCAGTGCAGTCAGAAAATATGAAAGAACAGCCAGTTACAATGTGCATGGACGGCAGAACGCTGTTACGGGCACCTGACCAATGGACCAGACGGAGCAGCTGCACCCCCACAATTGAACTTGGGGGAGCAAAGTGTGCTTTTGCACCCCCACTTTTTGATCGTGTGAAAAATATGATATGTCCCTCCCCAATATATAAACTGTAAACATAACTACGTAATTTCAATCAAATTAATAATACGCAACAATGACACTTAATAGCAAGTTTTTAAGTTTCCAAAGATTGTGCCCCCCCTGCCCCCCACATTTTAATGGTTTGATCCAGTGCCTCCCACGGCCCCTCCCTCCCCCAGCAGTCAGTGCGCATGCAACGCCGAGCTTTCAAACCATCACGTATCTCTGTCCGAAACCCTCGTGCAACTGTGAGTAGCTTTGAAATGTCTCTGTGATACTTGTATAACGAGCGGTTCGGCCATCCTTCATGGTCAACATAGGACGGTTGGTTTGCTATTGAGGAGCAAGTGACTGTGGATTCACTCGGTGCATCACAGTCACGGAAGGGGCTAGCTACCTGGTAAATCGAAGCCCATGAGAGTTTGAGTTGATTAGGATCCCCATTAGCTGTTGCATGACAACAACCAGTCTCCCTGGGGTCCACACAAAACATAAAACATTACATTCGACAAGACTTTTACAGAACAGTAGATAAAAAACTGATTTCCGAAGTCCATTTTCCTTCAAGCATTGCCTTTCATATTTTCCATCAAATACCACTTATTTTCTGATTTTCATTTCATTGGAAAGAAAATAATGATAATAATAATAATGATAATAAAATAAGAATAAAGTACTTATATCTGCATTTACAGATGCCAGCCTTCAATTCATTATGAATTGAAAATGGGGGACCCTGATGTAAACAAGACGAAAGTTTTCTCTGGTCTGCATCCCCTTAACAATTGTGTGTATTGAGCCGTACTGTATTGTACCCATTCTGCAATCTGTTAATAACATTTTTAATCAATCAATAACAGATTGCAGAATGGGTACAGCGTACAGTACAGTACGGCTCAATACACATGATTGTTAAGGGGATGCAGACCAGACCAGAAAGACTTTCGTCTTGTTTACATCAGGGTCCCCCATTTTCAATTCATAATGAATTGTAAGTAAGGGTGCAATTAGCACCGTGCAATCCATTCTTTGTGGATCCCGCCCTTAGACTAGTTGAAAAATGTTCATAAGAAAGAGGTGAAATGCTAATAGAAATGTTTCATAATGATGTTCAGTGTATTCATAAATGTATTTCTCTCCTTAATGTAGAATGATATGGTGACTGTGCAGACTCAGGAAGGAGAGAAAGAGACACAAGAGTTACAGGTAATGGGAATATCAGACAGTCAGCTTAAAGTGTAGGATAACATAACAAATTAAGGCACAAATACTTGGATCATATATCCCCCCCCCCCTATCTCCCTTTCTTTACAGAGTAGCATAAAGATTGTGTATTCAAACCAGTTCAGTGTATTCATAAGTGTATTGCTCTCCTTAATGTAGAATGATATGGTGACTGTGCAGACTCAGGGAGGAGGCAGAGAAGGAGAGAAAGAGACACAAGAGTTACAGGTAATGGAAATATATATTTTTTCTCTTTCTTATTAAAAACTTGGCCTATTTGAAAGGAGATTGATTTAATAAAAATAAAAGTGCGAAAAATCTATATACAGTATATATACAGTATATATATATATATTAATATATTATTCTTATAGTAATTGGCTATCATACTGCAATATAAACTGAGTTTTATAGTGAAAAGAGCAGCTTTATTGGTCAAGATTGAAGGCTCTATATTGCAGGAAATTGCACGTACAGGTGTTCATTAAAAAATCTGCCCCCTCCGGGCGGCTACGTGGCGTAGTGGGCAAGGCGCTCGCCACGGATGCGGAGACGCTGGGCTCGCCTGTTCGAGCCCAGCGCTCCACATTGCTTTCAGTTTAGCTGGTCGTTCATACTAATACACATTGGCCGTATTAGGGGGTGGGAAACTGATGGGTGGGGATCGGGCGTTTTGGACAGCGACTCCTACAGGTCGGTTGGTGCGCCTGCGCAGTAGAATCAGGAAGTGTCGGGGGCAGCGTGAGCTCAGAGGAGTTGACTTCCCATTAAAGTTTAACAGGCCAGGTGCAGTAGTAGAGGTAGAGGGGGGTGTGGTTATAAAAAAAAAATCTGCCCCCTCCAAACCACCCCTTGCATGTCACTTAAAAATCTTGCACCCCCACTTTCAACTATAACTAGGCGGCCATGCACACACACACACACACACACACACACACACACACACACACACACACACACACACACACACACACACACACACACACACACACACACACACACACACACACACACACACACACACACACACACACACACACACACACACACACACTCTCTCTCTCTCTCTCTCTCTCTCTCTCTCTCTCTCTCTCTCTCTCTCTCTCTCTCTCTCTCTCTCTCTCTCTCTCTCTCTCTCTCTCTCTCATTTACCATTGACCATTCTCTCTCACACACACACACACACACACACACACACACACACACACACACACACACACACACACACACACACACACACACACACACATACAAGAAGAGCACCCCTGCCGTACGGTGAGGTTGTCCTTATCACCCCTGTCCTTTGTCTCACACCATCGTGCGCTGTGGTGGCAGCTGTGACACCTGAGCTCAGAGGAGTTGACTTCCCATTAAAGTTTAACAGGCCAGGTGCAGTAGTAGAGGTAGAGGGGGGTGTGGTTATAACTCTATAGGGGCGTGTCTCAGAGGGCAGGTGGAGTAGTAGAGGTAGAGGGGCGTGGTTATAACTATATAGGGGCGTGTCTCAGAGGGCAGGTGCAGTAGTAGAGGTAGAGGGGGGCGTGGTTATAACTCTATAGGGGCGTGTCTCAGAGGGCAGGTGCAGTAGTAGAGGTAGAGGGGGCGTGGTTATAACTATTTATTACATGGCGTTTTCACATTCGCCGAAATGCTTGCTTGTGATTGGTCAATAGCGCGCGTCAGAGGTCCGTTATCACACAATAATGACCGCTGTGGGACAATAATGACCGCTGTGCGCAGCTGTTCGCAATCAAGCCCACTATAACACTGTATCAGTGCTGCTCAGCATATGCACAGCTGCACTCAGTCATGCAATCAGACCAGAGTCCACAGACCTGCCGGCTGCCGATAATAATAATCACTTTATTTGGGCTGACAGAGCCACAGAACAACTGCGTCTGCAATTGATCTAGTCTTGTCGATGAATTAGGTATATTGTGGGGGGCGGAGCTGAGCGTTCATGGAGTAGACGTGTTTCACATGAGCTCCCTTCTACCGTGCTGAATATACGTTTCTCCCCATTAGTCTTTATTTTATTTTTATTTGTTTTTTATCTGTTTGCTAGGTCGTCGTGTTTAGTATACTGTCGTCGACTTTTTTCGACTTTCTGCGATGACGGGGGTGGAAACCAGAGCCATGAGCGCCCCAACCAGCAAACCACCACCACCGGGCCTGGCCGCATCGTCGCCCGGTGTCGGGGAGATAAGCGAAGCTGTGCTCTTGGTCATGACCAAGCTACACGCAGACTCTGAGACACGCTTCGCTGAAGCACAGAAGAAAGTGTTGGCGGATTTTTGTGTCAACCTCCATCGTGAGATATCAGAAGAAATACGGCTGGCGGTAGTCCCGCTGATAGACAAGATGGAGTCGATGCACGCTGTCTCCTCGGCTAATGCTAACGAACTAGCCATGCTAACGACGGAGGTATCATTACAGGGCGAGAAGATGGTGGGTCTCGAGTCCACCCTGCTGGCTAGGCAGGCTGAAGTCAACAAACTACAGTCGGCAATGGAGGAGATGCAGTCCCGGGATAGACGCCACAACGTCAGGATTGTTGGAGTACCGGAGGCCAGCGGTGAAGGCCGTCTCTCTGAGACCATGCCCGAACTGCTGCAGAAAATACTAGGAACTGACGTCCTCCCTTCGCCTCCTGTCTGTGAGTCGGCCTACAGGGCGGGCAGGTTTTCTCCCGGCGTGAACAAAGAGCCGAGGCCCATCATAGTCAAGCTGAACAGGCTTCAGCAGAGAGAACTCATCATGCGGTCGGCTCGTACCAGAAGGGGTAATCTGAGGCTTGGCGATCACAAAGTGGCCATTTTCGAAGACTTTACGCCGGAGGTTCAAGCACAGAGAGGCGAATACAAGGTGGTCCTGTCTAGGCTATGGAAACTAGGCCTGAGGCCCACGCTATTCGCTCCCGCGAAATTATCTGTGTTGGAGAAGGTCGATGGTCTGCGTTCATTTTGGTCGTTGGCTAAAGCGAAGGAATATCTCGCGGGGATACCCGAGACTGTTGCTTGATATCTATGTCGGGTGAGTGACTTGGCGGTGTGGGCCTATATACATTGATTAGGCCGACTATTCACAAATACTTGTTGTCATGCCCAGACACTTTAACTGTCCACTGCCCATCCAACTAGCGGGACTTCCCAATGACTTCTGTTACTTGCTAATGCTGACCTCATGATCGTACTTGTGTATCGCCTCTTTGGAAGCTAGCGAGCTAGCTGAACAATGTACATAACAAACTCTAACGTGCTATCCGGATTCATCACTAGCTCACGCGCTAGCCTCGGGCTAGCTAGCGGGCTGCGTCTATCGCCTGCGTGGAGTAGTTCGAGACCCGTTAATAGTGACGCACTTTGGTTGTTGTTGCTGTATAAGTGTGATCGGCTCGCACAATCCAACGGTGGTCGGGTCCTTAACTAAATTCTTGTATGCTGTTATTTTTATATCCATGCTGTTTTGAGCTTTGGGCTCCGGTAGGAGAAGATCGGTTGAATATGTATGTAAACAAGATATGATAACAGGTTTTGTCAGATATTGCCTATTATCATCCCCGGGTTAATGAATGTGTTTAATTGTGCCTGATCAGAGGGACTGTTACAGATGTGCACTTTGACCATAACCCCTTTTTCCCCTTCTTATTATTGTCGTTGTTAAATGGCATTTGTTTGCACAATTTACCTGGAACCCGATCCTACCTTAGACTAACGGCTGGTATACTCTAATTTAATTTTGTTTCGGATTTTTCCTTTGTCCATTGGTGCTATAACATTGCGTCGTTGATGCGCAGACTCCGAAATAAATGGTTGCAGGGTTGATGTTGAGTTGTTATATAATAATGACTATATTTAAAAAATAAATAAATAAAAAATCCATTATAAGTTATCTCATGTTAAGTCCTAGGCTCACGGTGGTTTTCGACCGATATCTTTATTGAAACAATAGATGATAACGGGTTGTGTCAGATATTGCCTATTACCATCCCCGGATTAATTAATGTGTTTAATGCTTTTCTTACATAGGTTATGTCATTTCAGCCGTTGTGCCTGATCAGAGGGACTGCTACAGGGGTGCACTTTGACCTTAACCCCTTTTTTCCCTTTCTTATTATGGTCATTGTTTAATTGACATTGTTCACACAATTTTGCACAATTAACCTGTGACCCGATCCTGCCTTAGACTATCGGCTGGGATGCTTTAATTTAATTTTGTTTTGAATTTTCCTGTACCCATTTGGGCTATAACATTGCGACGTTGAAGCGCAGATTCGGAAATAGATGGTTGCAGGTTGATGTGGAGTTATTATTTAATAATGGCTATTTTTACCATTATGGTTGTCTCATGTTGGGGCCAAGGCTCAGGTGGTTTTCGACCGATATCTTTATTGAATTTTATTTTTATTATTATTTGTGTTTATTGGACTAGTGGGGGTTTACTCAGGGGTTTATCTAGAGGGGGGTTGGAGTGGGGAGCGTCTTATTGTATCCATGTCTCTAGTGGGAAGTGATAGGAAGATGACCATCCTCAGTGGATGGGGCATAGGGTGGGGACTGGAGAGTGGGTATAGGAGGGCTTATAATAGGACGGGTGGGTTAGGGTTTAGAGTAGAAGGAGGGGGGGTTGTAGCTGGGGTGGTATTTTTATGTGTTTTATGTACTGTTGTCTTATATGTGTGTAATTGTTCCTCCTCTGAACTCCTGGGATTGACCGTCTGGGCCCGCCTGGATCAGCGCCTCTGTACTCAGCCTGGCTGCACTGGTATGTTCTCTACGCATTTAGACAAGCTCGACCATGGCTAAATTGAATATTTTAATTTGGAACGCAGGAGGGCTTAACGCCCCACACAAGCGTGCCAGTGTCCTTTGGCTATTGAAGAGGAGAAATATTGACCTTGCTCTCCTTAGTGAGACGCATTTATTGGTAGGTGACGTGTCAAGACTGGCAAATCGGCAATATCACGTTATCTCCTCATCCTCAGCCGATGATAAGACGAAAGGAGTCGTCATAGTTACAAGACGTAACCTTGATATCAAAGTCCTGGATGTATGGTCGGACACGGAGGGAAGGATTACTATAGCAAAAGTTGAATTCTCGCATAGGAAGATGGCTATAATAGCATTGTATGCTCCTAACACATTTGATTCAGCGTTCTATAATACAATCACGAAGAATATGTTGGAACTTAATGGATACGCTCTCATTGTGGGTGGCGATTTTAATGCGTGCTGGGATGCGGAGATGGATAGGTCCGGGCCCTCTGAAACGAGCGACCAAAAACGGGCCTCTAAGGCCCTCAGGATGTGGGCCCAGGACACGGGGCTCACAGACCTTTGGCGCTTATCCAACCCCACCCTCAAAGATTACTCTCACCTGTCAGCCAGACACAAAAGCTTCTCTCGAATTGACTATGCATTCGCGTCCCCTAATATGTTTGATAGTTTCGATGTCTCATTGGTTCCCTTGGCTCTCTCAGACCACAAGGGGATTTTCCTTACGGCAACCTTTGGCAGGCTCTCCGCAAGAGCTCCCAGATGGCGTTTTAATTCGACCTTGCTAAAGAACGATGACTTCTGTTCTGAGTTCAGGAGTAAACTAGCTGAATTTTTGCAGATCAACGTTGGCACAGTAGAAGACCCTAGGGTCCTGTGGAACGCATTGAAAGGATTTATCAGGGGTCATGTCACACTATTTGCCTCCAATTTGCGAAAATCCCGGTCAAAAAAGCTAGAAGGACTGGAAACATTATATGCGGACCTATACGCATCCTTGCAAACTAACTATAGTGAACGACTAAACACACAACGTAAGATAGTCAAAAAAGAAATAAACTCCATACTTAAACAACAGTCTGAGTTCTTGATACATAGGACAAGACAAAATTACTACTTTCACGGCTCCAGACCTAGCCATCTATTGGCAATGAAAATACGCTCAAATGATAATTTCTCGGATATCCCCTCGATCAGGACGAGCCAGGGTGCAGTCACTACTGATTCGAAAAAGATCAATGACACTTTTAAAGAGTTTTACTCACAGTTATATAGCTCAGAGGGTAATCTTGATGACTCTAAATTTGAATCGTTCATTGGCGGGCTTGAGATACCCCACATTTCTGAGGAAGAGGCCAAGGAACTGGGGAGACCGATTACTCTCGTGGAATTGAGGGAGACGATTGTTGAAATGCAGAGGGGTAAGGCACCAGGCTGGGATGGTATTCCACCCGAAGTGTATTTAGCTTTCTGGGACCAACTGGGTCCATTGATGCTCGATATGATCAATTACGCTATCGAACAAGGGGAGTTCTCAAGAGATGTCAATATGGCGTTGATTTCTTTACTTCTCAAGAAGGACAAAGATCCCAATGATTGTGGTAGCTATAGACCCTTGAGTCTTCTCGGGGCCGATTTAAAAGTGTTTGCCAAGGTGCTGGCCCGTCGCCTGCAGAGATTTATGTCTGTATTGGTACACTGCGATCAAACTGGTTTTATCCCGGGGCGTCTGGCTGCAGATAATCTTAGGAGGCTGTTGCATGTAATCGATAACAGTAAAGACAATACAACTCCATCCACAGTTCTGTCTTTGGATGCCATGAAGGCGTTTGACAGACTTGAGTGGTCATACCTGTGGAAGATACTGGAGGTCATGGGTCTTGGGAAGAGTTTTATTCATATGATTAAAGTCCTGTATGCCTCGCCGTCTGCGATGATACTGACAGGCAAAAACTGTTCCACACTCTTTCCAGTCTCCAGATCTTCTAGACAGGGTTGTCCTCTGAGCCCAGGACTGTTCGCGCTTTCCCTCGAACCTTTGGCCCAATTTATTAGGCAATCGGAGGACATCGTCCCCATAATGGTCAATAATACTCCACACAAAATTGCTCTCTATGCGGATGACCTGCTGATTTTCATGGACGACCCCTCCCGGTCGGCCACAAAATTATTGAGGATAATCGACGACTTTGGTAAATTGTCAGGCTTTAAGATTAACTGGAACAAATCAGCCTGCCTACCTCTTAATGAGCTGGCCAAGGCGGTACGACTACCAGCTGATATCCCCATAGTAGAACATTTTAAATACTTGGGCATAGAGATATTCCCCACGCTGAACCAAACTACTAAGTACAACTTCACGGGTACTTATGATAAAATACGCCAGGATCTAGACAGGTGGTCGACCCTTCCTAACTCCTTACAAGCCCGGGCTTCCATAATCAAAATGAACATCCTGCCTAGGATAAATTTTATTAGCTCAATGCTCCCCCTGCCCCCTCCAATAGACCACTGGCGCAAGGTACAATCGATGGTATCTAGGTTTATCTGGAATAACAAACGCCCGAGAATCAAAAGGGCTACTACTCAACGTAGAAAACAAGATGGGGGCCTCGCAATCCCTGATTTTAAACTTTATTTCTGGTCCTTTTCACTGAGACCTCTGATGTGCTGGCTAGACCCTGTAGAGGCTGTATCGTGGCGCTCCTTAGAAGCGGCGGTGGTATCTCCGCTAAGATTGCAGGATGTAGTGTACTCCACTGTCTCTATTTCGAAATGCCGGCTGAGGTATGGACCAATCATAACTCACGTGATCCAAACGTGGCGTAATGTACAGAGGTCGTGTGGGGTTAAATGCCCATGGCACCTGGACTCTCCAATTTTTAATAACCAGCAATTACTTGTTGGGCACAAGCCGGTTAATATTCCTCAATGGCAAAGGAGGGGAGTGCATACTCTGGAGGATATTTATGATAAGAACGGCCTCCGTGCGTTTCAGGACTTAAGAGAATTTTATGATCTTCCCGGCGAGTCCTTCTTTCTTTACCTTCAACTAAGGTCAGCACTGAGGGCGCATGGCGTACCGTGGGCTCAAGCTTTGCACCCACACCCCTTCCTCAGGCTCATAGTGGACAGGACGACATCCAGAGGGTTTGTCTCAGACTTTTATACGCTCTTAATTCAATCCACGTATAAAAATGTATCATTGGATACAATCTGGCGTGTGGATATCCCGGAGTTGGACCCCGAGTTTGACTGGGATGATGTTTGGGCAAATGTGGCATTATCTTCCCGCAACCCCAATCACCAGCAAATTAATTTTAATTATATTCATAGGACCTATCTTACACCTAGGAAGCTATTTGCTATGGGACTGATAACCGACTCTCGGTGCACTTTGTGCTCTCAAAAGGCCACTGGCACTTATATGCATATGTATTGGGATTGCCCACCAGTGGCCCGTTTCTGGAGGTCAATAACGGACAAACTTTCAGATCTGTGTGGCTTAACTATCCCATTCACAGCTGTTACGCTACTCCTGAACGATATAACGACACTACCCGCGTCCGTACAACTGAAAAGGGTTGTCCTAGCGGGCGTCACAGCAGCGAAGAAGCTTATAGCAATGAGATGGAAGGAGCCTGAGAGGCTTACAATGATTAACTGGTCCCTAACTCTATTGGATGTGATTTATCTTGAGATATCCACGGCTCGGGTGATTGGGGTAGGGCAGGCTGGCATTGACCTGTGGTTCGCAGCAGCTGAGAAGGTAAAGACCGCCGTGTGCGGCTGAGCGGGGTTGGGGCGCTTGATCGGGGGGTTCCGGCGGTCTCTGGGGAGGGGGAGGAGGAAATGTCTTGTCTGTCTTGGTTTTTGTCTTGTCCTTCTTAACTTTCACTGGGGGGATTTTAGGGGGGGTTGATATTTAGCTATTCTGCGCTATATGTCAATTCACATGCCATCTCCCCAAGGGACTAATATTGGCAGACTGATTGACCTGTCAACCAACTTGGAGGAAGATTTTCTTTCTTCTTACACTTTACCTTCTGCGAGTTTGGCAGTCTTGAACATGTGTAAGGGACCTAGGCTATCTACAGTAAATCTGCGGCAACACTCTCGTAAACAATCTTTTAAGTCACTCCACTTGGTAAAGGTGGGGAAAGGTTGGCATGTTTGAAGACCTTTTGTTATTGAAGTAGCCATCTATATTTGATAGGTTGGACGCTGTTTCTTTTTCTTTTTGTCTTTATAATTTATTATTCTGTATTATTCTGTATTATTATTGGTTGTTATTCTCCTGTGAAGTTATGTTTTTTGTTACTGTGGTTATTGTGTTGTCTTGTTTCATGTAATTAATAATAAAAAATTTGATAAAAAAAAAAATAATTAGGTATATTGTTAGTAAGTTAGCCATGTAATAAGCGGGATAATGTCTAGCTATACTCGATCATTGTCGCAAAATAATTGACCTTCACTGACGTTTAAAACACCTCGGCGCTGCGCCTCGGTATTTTAAACTCTGTGTCGGTCAATTATTTTGCGACAATGACCTCGTAGCTATACATTATCCCTTACATAGGGGCGTGTCTCAGAGGCCAGGTGCAGTAGTAGAGGTAGAGGGGGGCGTGGTTATAACTATATAGGGGCGTGTCTCAGAGGGCAGGTGCAGTAGTAGAGGTAGAGGGGGGCGTGGTTATAACTATATATGGGCGTGTCTCAGAGGGCATGTGCAGTAGTAGAGGTAGAGGGGGCGTGGTTATAACTATATAGGGGCGTGTCTCAGAGGGCAGGTGCAGTAGTAGAGGTAGAGGGGGCGTGGTTATAACTATATAGGGGCGTGTCTCAGAAGGCAGGTGCAGTAGTAGAGGTAACAGATGAAGCTGAGGGGAGCGTGGTTATAACTATATATGGGCGTGTCTCAGAGGGCAGGTGCAGTAGTAGAGGTAGAGGGGGCATGGTTATAACTATATATGGGCGTGTCTCAGAGGGCAGGTGCAGTAGTAGAGGTAGAGGGGGCGTGGTTATAACTATATAGGGGCGTGTCTCAGAGGGCAGGTGCAGTAGTAGAGGTAGAGGGGGTGTGGTTATAACTATATAGGGGCGTGTCTCAGAAGGCAGGTGCAGTAGTAGAGGTAACAGATGAAGCTGAGGGGAGCGTGGTTATAACTATATATGGGCGTGTCTCAGAGGGCAGGTGCAGTAGTAGAGTTAGAGGGGGCGTGGTTATAACTATATAGGGGCGTGTCTCAGAGGGCAGGTGCAGTAGTAGAGGTAGATGGGGCGTGGTTATAACTATATAGGGGCGTGTTTCAGAGGGCAGGTGCAGTAGTAGAGGTAGAGGGGGCGTGGTTATAACTATATAGGGGCGTGTCTCAGAGGGCAGGTGCAGTAGTAGAGGTAACAGATAAAGCTGAGGGGAGCGTGGTTATAACTCTATGGGGGCGTGGTCTCCATTAAGAGAGCAAAGTGAAGTCAGGGTCTTGAGACCAAGGAGGGTAAATGGAGGAGATGTCACTGCTGTAATTTTGTGTCATTCTGTGAAAAGTAGGGGTATAACACAACACATACACAGTTCAGATCTGTCCGCATTTCCATTCAATTTGGTCCCTTAACACTCCACCAGCACAATATGAGCATGTTCCACTGGGTGACTTGCTGGTGGCTTAGTCTCCAATCTATCAGCCTTGCTCGGGACGGGGAACTTTAAGGCTATTTAAGCTATGTCATACAGAAAGGAATTTTTGGGCAATTAAGAGAACCCATCTGCCATAATAAAACACATAGTGTATTCAGGCATTCTGCACATATCCCCTGAGACACATGCAGGCACGCACACACACACACACACACACACACACACACACACACACACACACACACACACACACACACCTACACATTGTCAGTAGAGAGGTCAGAACACAGGGTCAGACATTTGTGGTGTAGACCATGGCAGGTATAAGAACACTATGTAACCGGGGGAATCAAACTTTCTGGTGTTCGACTTTCTGATCGCCCTTGGGACAGTGAGGCCACCTTGTCACCCGTTCAAAGCCTAAATGTAAGGATACAATAATCTGTAGGAACTAGGAGGCTTAGCTGTACAATCCAAAACACAAAAACATTCACAGAAAGATAGATGCATTTAATTGTAGAAAATAAATAACTCTGTGTCTATTTCATTCCCTTCTGACTGGTTCATGTAATTTCCTGTCAGAGACACTTTTTGTTTCAGTCACAGTGTTTGCTTTTTGAAAAGTTACATAAGAAATGCTGGGATGAAAATGAAACTAATAATTCTCTGGCGTCCCAAGTGAGCCCTGCTGGACTCTTTCCCCTGTCTCTGAGAAGACAACGCTCAGCCATTCTCTCCACAGGGACGTCATGTCCTGTGTGTGTGTGTGTGTGTGTGCGTGCGTGCGTGCGTGCGTGCGTGCGTGTGTGCGTGCGTGCGTGCGTGCGTGCGTGCGTGCGTGTGTGTGTGTGTGAGGCAAAGGCCATCATTACAGAGAGGGAAAAACGACCTCCAAGGACAGATGTGCAGAGTGAAGCAACATGAAAGAAGGAAGATTTTCCCCATTAGAGTGGGAGAGAGAGAGAGAGAGAGAGAGAGAGAGAGAGATACTCAGCGAATGTGAATATAATGAGAAAGGGCCTCTCTAGTCCATCAACCTCATTCATAATTTCAGACATTCTTCTCTGGAATATCGTTTGACGTGAGCGTACTGTAGCTGAGCAGCAGGTTTTTAAAACGTGTGTAACCTGAGGCTCCCATAGATCAAATAACCTCATGAAATGTGGGTCTGTAATTTTATTCCATCCATATAGGCAACATGCATAGCAAAGGTTTTAATTAGAGATGCACCGATCTGATATTGATATAAGATATCGGCCCCGATATGACTAAAATAGCTAGATCGGGTATCGGAGACAATTACCCCCCCCCCCCTGCCGCCTCCCCAGACTCAAAAGAGAGGCGATCGCTCTTTCAAGGCCATGGCCCCCAAGCTGTGGAACCAGCTACCCCTGGAGATCAGAACTGCCCCCACGCTGGAGACATTTAAGTCCCGACTAAAAACACACTTGTTTTCCTGATTTTTTCACACCATAACTCACACACTCCCATGCAATTTGATCTTGCCCCTTCCCCCTTGTATCTGTTCTTGTGTTCTTCTGTCCCCTGTGTGCTATATTGTACTTTGTGCTACTCTATCCGTGTGTTGGCTTACTGCTGTCTTATTGTCTGATTGTACTGTCTTGTCCTGCTGTGCCTTTTTGTATTTTTGTATTATGAATTTTTATGCTTTGACTGTACAGTACTTTGGTTGGCTCTTGAGTTTTTAAACGTGCTTTATAAATAAATGACTTGACTTGACTTGACTTGGACATGTTGGATGATTCCGCCTTGGCTGCCTCATCCTTGAAGGTTTTCTCATGTTTGGTCTCAAATGGCGTTTAACGCTCAAGGTTAATCAAACAACATTTTCAAGACATAAAGTTCACACAACACGGTCCTTCTGAAACACAAACCCCCCCTCTTCTGTCCACAAGGGCTGGAACACCCGAACCTTTACTTTAGATTTCTTATTAACAGCATCTCCAGGCTGCAGGCGCTGGAAACGTTTACCCATGGAAGCCACCAATCGGCCCTGATTAACGGCGAGAGTTCCCATTCGCGTAAAAGGCAGGATGTTGATGGGGTGTATTTTCTCTGACTTCATTTGGCAGCTAAGGCTGCGTCGAGGGCCTCAGCCACAGCGGACCTGACATATCTGAATGAGATATCAGCAGGCGAGATATATGGTCACCGGGTGCACGCCAAGCTCCCAACAGGCTACAATTAAGAGTCCGTTACGGACAGAGAAGTCATTGCTTTGGGAGTGTTACTCCACCCATGATGTAATTTCCTGTTCAGTTCATGGCTGTGTTTTGGAATGCATGTTGATGAAGCACTTGGGTTTCAGTGACGAAGGGGTTCCATGAGTGTGTATTTAAAAAAAAGGAGGGGAAAAAAGGGTGTGTAATGGTGTCCGGAGGGGCTGCAGTTTGTTTTTTCGCGAGGTGGGATCCTGACACGGTTGAGCTAATGTTACCCGACCCGACTAGGCAGTGGGCTTGGGCAAGAGGTGAGTACATGCAGGATATGTGGAGCGAGGGCACAATGCCACCTGCTTGACCCCTGTTGCCGCGGCGATGGAATGGGGGCGTGTCACGCGATGCCATGCGGTTACCATACCCATCGGCTCCCTTCTCTGAATCACTCCACATCATCCGTTCCGTCTCTCATCCCCTTCCGGCCCAGCCGCTGGTGAGAGGACTGGACGAAACGGTGTGTGTTTGCAATATGCTGACAGGCTCTCTCCTCCTGTCCTCTACGTCTATGACAGATTAACATGTCAGGGGATCAAAGCATAAAACGTAAAACCCACTGTATGGACTACGAGGCTTAGGTCTAATTTTTA
Organism: Notolepis coatsorum; assembly: GCF_963971535.1. Taxonomy (NCBI): domain Eukaryota; kingdom Metazoa; phylum Chordata; class Actinopteri; order Aulopiformes; family Paralepididae; genus Notolepis; species Notolepis coatsorum. The sequence goes on along the minus strand of NC_140174.1, from coordinate 57,099,103 downwards.
TAGGTCATAACTATCCAAAGACAAAATACCATAAGGTTTCAATTGAGTTTTGTCACACTGAGGTCTGATGTGGAGCCATAAATAAACATAGATAAACCCCTGATATGAGAACACACAGTGAGAGACGCCATATTTAAGTTCTCAAGTCTTTGATGGCGAGTCATAGCACAGTGGTAGCCAGTGTAGAAGTCCCACCCTGCATACATGCTGCATTAATTAGGGTGACCAAACGTCCTCTTTTGCCCGGACATGTCCTCTTTTCACGCCCTGTCCGGGGCATCCGGGGGGGGGGGGGGGGGGGGGGGGTTATAAATTCATGGAAATGTCCGGGGTTTCATTGTTTTTCAGTTTCAGTTTCACGGCCCTTTGCGAGCATCTGAAGGCTCGGGACTGCATTTTTCGCCCAACATATAAATAACCGAATTAAAGTGCTATTCGTTGCCGTTCGAATGCCATCTGAATCGCCAAAATCCGTGCCTCAGTTCTCGAGTTACATGCCGATATGTCAGGCGTGCGACTATGCATGGCGTGCCAGATTATCACCCCAGACTCCCGGAGAAGCTGAAGCAGCTGCAGAGCCGCAGAGCCAGCGGCGCTCTCAGGGCCGCGCTCTGACGGCCGCGCTGTGAGGGCCGCTCAGCAGCACCACCCACCCAATGGCTGAATTGCCAATGGCTGAATTGGAGTATTGCACTGTGCGGGCACAGCTGCGAGATCCGCACGGGGCCAGACTCGAGGGAGTAAATTAACTATACTTTTGCTCACACAATATCTTGAATGAATGCGTTTATTTATTTCGAACATAAATTATAAATATATATTTATAAATAAATAATAATAAAAAACAAGTAATAAACAGATTAAAAAACAAACAAGCAGGAGTATAGAATGGAGTGTAAACGTATGTATTCCTACCCCGGGCGGCTACGTGGCGTAGTGGGCAAGGCGCTCGCCACGAATGCGGAGACGCTGGGATCGCCTGTTCGATCCCAGCGCTCCACATTGCTTTCAGTTTAGCTGGTCGTTCATACTAATACACATTGGCCGTATTAGGGGGTGGGAAACTGATGGGTGGGGATCGGGCGTTGTGGACAGCGACTCCTACAGGTCGGTTGGTGCGCCTGCGCAGTAGAATCAGGAAGTGTCGGGGCAGCGTGAGCCTCCCACGCGTTACTCCTCGCCACTGAGAGATCGAGCTGCGCAGGTGAAAAGATGCGACTGCTGTTACCTCAAGTACCGGAGGGGACTTGTGCTATGTATGACTTAGTCCACATTGCAGCCGGCTTGTGGGAGGCAAGAAACAGCGTTCGTGACAGGGGAGGGTTGAATTGGATGATACAAAAATTGGGATGGGAGAAAATATAGAAAATGGGAGAAAAAGTGGATAAAAAAAAACATATGTATTCCTACCCCCTTGATTGATTGATTGATTGATTGATTGATTGATTGATTGATTGATTGATTGATTGATTGAAAACTTTATTAACAGATTGCAGAATGGGTACAATACAGTACGGCTCAATACACACAATTGTTAAGGGGATGCAGACCAGAGAAAGACTTTCGTCTTGTTTACATCAGGGTCCCCCATTTTCAATTCATCATAACATATGACATACATGACATACAGATAGACAGTATTCAGTATACCTTCACACTCTATTATCTTATGCAACTCATATTCACTCCACAAACTGAAATATACACACATTGTTGAATGAACAGCCTGTTTCTTGAAGTTAGACTCTCCTCTAAATTGTAACCCCCCTCTCTATAACAGAATTTTTGGATGTTACCCGGGAGTGAATTGTTTCGTGCTTTAAACATGATTTGTGCAGTCTTAAATTCAGCCAGGTCCCAGAGTTTCATGGCATGTGATTTAAAAAATAGTGTGTTTGTGTGTTCCAGATATCCTACCTTATTGATAATCAAATCAAAATCAAATGTATTTGTAAGGCCCGACAACACACGTTAATGTCCCTTCAGGCCCATGTCCCTTCAGGCTATGGATTTGCGGTGTTTTCCAGCTTATATGAAAAATATATACCGTACTTTTCGGACTATAAGCCGCGGCTTTTTCCCCCATTTTTCGACCCTGCGGCTTATATAACGGTGCAACTTATATGTGACTCGACGTGACCAAACCCGAAAATGTAAAAATCAAAATATAGCTTTTTTGACTGCATTGAAATGTTATTTATCTGTTCCCTTATTTGCTAAACTTAATACAACTTGTAAATGAGTTAATTCTTGTTATTTGTCCGACAGTATTGTGTCCCAATGCTAATTGCATATGGTAATTAAACATTAAAACACCTGCGGCTTATAGTCCAGTGCGGCTTATATATGTACACATCATTCAATTTAGCTGCTGCGGCTTATAGTCAGGTGCGGCTTATAGTGCGAAAAGTACGGTATATTATTTTGGAATATTGCAACTATACTACACAACACAAAAGTTCAACTCATGTTCAGCTCTATGTTACTCATTAGCACTAAAAGTGATTTTTCTTTATTGTGTACGAAGCTTCAGAATGTTATCTTTCAAAAGAGACCAGGCTTATGCATGTGCTATAAGCATAAAGTGTAAAGATAAGCTTTGCAAAAAAAGTATGCAGTCCTCAAGTTCAAGTAAAAAAAAAATCACTTTTCTGGGCGCATGTTATGTTATGTGGTTAAATTTGGGATATTGCAACCACTGCAAAAGAATTTGAGTACACAAGTTCACGTTCAACTCAAGTTCAGACCTATATGCTACTCTATTTCATTAGCACTAAAAGTGATTTTCCTTTTTTGCATTAGTAACTTCAGAATGTTATCTTTCAAAAGAGACCAGGCTTATGCATGTGCTATAAGCATAATGTATAAAGATAAGCTTTGCAAAAAAAGTATGCAGTCCTCAAGTTCAAGTACAAAAAAAAATTGCCGCTTTTCTGGGTGCATGTTTCCAAGCATATGTTAAAACAATAAAGGCATCTTTGAGTAAACTTTGAGTAGAGATTCAAGATTCAAGAGGTTTATTCATCACATACAGTACAGTACACAAGACAGTGAAATGAAGGTGGCCATGCCCGCTTCGATTGTGCAAAGTATCATTAAGTATCTCGAGGCTGGGGCCAGCATGTCCTCTTTTTTGGAAATCAAAATATGGTCACCCTACATTAATACATTAGCAGAGCAGAAAGGATGTAAAAATAAACAACATAGGGATAATGCATAATACATAATTCCATAAAGCAGGTAATCACTTTAGAACCATGTTGCTAGGTTTCCCTAATAGCTCTGGTATTATCCATGACTCTGGAGTGAGAGAGATGAGAACGCTGGGGCAACCCGTCTGTCTGTACGTCTGTCTGTACGTCTGTCTGTCTGTCTGTACGTCTGTCTGTACGTCTGTCTGTACGTCTGTCTGTACGTCTTTCTGTACGTCTGTCTGTACGTCTGTCTGTACGTCTGTCTGCCCGTCTGTCTGTCTGTCTGTCTGTCTGTACGTCTGTCTGTCTGTCTGTCTGTCTGTCTGTACGTCTGTCTGGACATCTGTCTGTACGTCTGTCTGTACGTCTGTCTGCCCGTCTGTCTGCCCGTCTGTCTGCCCGTCTGTCTGCCCGTCTGTCTGTACGTCTGTCTGTACGTCTGTCTGTACGTCTGTCTGTACGTCTGTCTGTCTGTCTGTACGTCTGTCTGTACGTACGTCTGTCTGTACGTCTGTCTGCCCGTCTGTCTGTACGTCTGTCTGTACGTCTGTCTGTACGTCTGTCTGTACGTCTGTCTGTCTGTCTGTCTGTCTGTCTGTCTGTCTGTCTGTCTGTCTGTCTGTCTGTCTGTCTGTCTGTACGTCTGTCTGTACGTCTGTCTGTACGTCTGTCTGTACGTACGTCTGTCTGTACGTCTGTCTGTACGTCTGTCTGTCTGTACGTCTGTCTGGACATCTGTCTGTACGGTCTTGAGGCTGCAGAGATGAGAACACTGTGGTGTGTCATCTGTCTGTACGGTCTTGAGGCTGCAGAGATGAGAACACTGGGCCGGGTGTGTCGTCTGTCTGTACGGTCTTGAGGCTGCAGAGATGAGAACACTGGGGCGTCTGTCTGTACGGTCTTGAGATGGCAGAGATGAGAACACTGGGGCGTCTGTCTGTACGGTCTTGAGGTGGCAGAGATGAGAACACTGGGGCGTCTGTCTGTACGGTCTTGAGGTGGCAGAGATGAGAACACTGGGGCATCTGTCTGTACGGTCTTGAGGTGGCAGAGATGAGAATGCCGGGGCGTCTATCTGTACGGTCTTGAGGTGGCAGAGATGAGAATGCCGGGGCGTCTCGTCTCTCTCTATGGTCCCGAGGGGCTCCGAAACAATCCACAGCAGCGTCTCCCTACACCACACTTCAGTGAACACAGCGACACTCCACTGGCACCAAAATCTCCACGAGTGACTCCCTCGCACAGAACTTGAATGGATAGATGGTAAAGTCTTTTGGTCCATATGAGACAGCTTCCATAGGATTCTGACTATGTTGCCATGGTGATGAGCCTTGTTCCATGAGGCTCATGCTAGAATTATAAGAAGAGGATGAGTCACAGCCCCAGCATTCTCACAAATATTATTCAGTACTGGGAGTAGAGCTGGGTATCGTTTGAAATGTTTTAATACCGGTGCCAATACTTCATATCCAAAAAGTAAAAATGCTCATATCCAAAAAGTAGTAGATAGATAAATAGGTCATACATGTAGGTATGCATTTGGTTATGTGGGTGGGTAGGTTTGTAGGCAGGTGGGTGGGTGGTTATGTATTATTATGTATGCAGTATATATGCATGTATTATGTATTTCTTTTTACTTTTGTTTAAAGGAACACGCCAACATTTTGGGAAATGAGTTTACCGTCTTCTCCAGAGAGAGACAAGAAGATAGATCCCAGTTTCCTCTCTGTGCGTTCAGTAGGCATTGTCCAACTAACACCTCGCCCGAAGGCTAACCGGCACTGTCCGCTTCCATTCATTGTGCTAAGCTAGGCTGAACACACAGAGAGGAAACTGGTATCTATCTTCTTGTCTCTCTCTGGAGAAGACAATATAAGCTAATTTCCCAAAATGTTGGCGTGTTCCTTTAACTCTTTGTGTTAATAAATAAATACAAAATACAAAATACAAATACCGATACCTGGGATTCGATGCTGATACCAAGACGAAACCTTTGACCCTGCCGATACCTTACTATGCTGAGTTATGTGCGTGTGAGCCAATCAGATGATTTTGGATTGTGGTTGAACAGCATTAATGTTATATCTTGGAACAAACATGCTTATTGGCTCACTGACACTGATGAGATTAACTACTTAGGTATCAAAATTTGGTACCAAATAACACAGTGTCATTCTATTTGTCTCACAGGGGAGCCATTTTAGAATATCCCTATGACAACACCCATCCTCTTCTTATAATCCCAGGTCTCACGCACCAAACCAACAACTCTGATTTCCATGACAACATTATCACATATTCTATCTGGCAGCCATTTCAGATTCAGATTCAGATTATTTTATTGTCACTTCTTTCAGTTCTTTGTACTCAGTACAGAGGGTGAAATTATTTTGTTTCGGTTCCTCGATCTCAACCTCGAGTTAGAATGAAATAGAATAAAGATAAGGCATCAAATAAAACACGATCAAGTAAAAATAGGGCAGTAGAGGTAGAAAAAACAAACAAGGTAGCAACATAGGAATAATGTTAAAGGTAGCATTAAAGAGATTAAAGATATGGCACAGTATATAATACAAAACACACAAAGATATAGAGCAGTGGTAATGCTGTGGATATAGTGTGTGTAAAGTGCAGTGTGCAGTGTGGGGTGCAGTGTGTGTGTGTGTGTGTGTGTGTGTGTGTGTGTGTGTGTGTGTGTGTGTGTGTGTGTGTGTGTGTGTGTGTGTGTGTGTGTGTGTGTGTGTGTGTGTGTGTGTGTGTGTGTGTGTGTGTGTCTGTGTGTGTCTGTGTGAGTGTGTGCGTGACTGTGTGTGTGTGAGTCTAGGCACCTAACTGCAGCGTCTTTAATTTTCTCCTAATTACAGCAGAGCCCATAGATAGGGGCCATGCTCTAATTGCATGTAGGAGTCCATCATTAACACACTATCGCCATGATTAACGAGGACAGACTCAGATGTGGAAGACACACACACACACACTTTCATGAATGCACCCATGCATGTGCACGACCATAGAAGGACAATGATGACAATAATGATGGTAATAATAATAATAATAATAATAATAATAATAATAATAATAATAATAATAATAATAATAATAATAATAATAATAATAATAATAATAATAATAATAATAATAATAATAATAATAATAATAATAATAATAATAATAATAATAATAATAATAATAATACTCTCTGTTCTCACGTCTAATGCCTCGGCTCATCAATCGAATCAAATATATTTGTAAAGCCCGAAATCACAACGAATTGCCCCCATGAGCTTTACAGAGCAAGAAGAAACATCACATAGATCCAGAACAAAAACCACCATAAAATGCACATGCCTCAAAACCCCTACAGTTCGGTCGGGGCGCCTGCTCAGCGAGGGTAGGATCTGGAGAAAGGTAGTGCGGCCTCCCACACGTTACACTCTCCCAGTGAGAATCTGCGCGGCCAGGCTGGCTGCCGGCTGGCTGCACATGCGTCGGAGAAAAGCATGTGACAGTCTCCGGCCTCTCGGACCAACAGTAGGGGAAAGTGCGCAACAACCAGGAAGGGGGTTGGGAATTGGCATAACGACTAAAGGCCTCTGCATGCTACAGAAACTGCAAAGCAACTGCAACACAACATCGACAAAGCAACAGTGTTGCAGACACTCTGCCTTTATGCTTCTGCAACATCGACGAGCAGCCTATGCAACATTGTACCCCGGATGTAGCTAGGTCCCTAGATAGATGAAACTTCCCTTCTCAACCAACCCATTGATAACAAGCAGAAAAAGAAGCATTATTTTTACTTCCGGTCGGGGGATTTCAAAATAAAAGAGCCACGTCTAAAAGCACTGTAAATACGTTTATTTTGTACATTATCTAACGTTAACACGAACCTAAAGTTAGTTTAGGTTCGTGTTAACGTTAGATAATGTACAAAATAAACGTATTTCCGGTGCTTTTAGACGTCGCTCTTTTATTTTGAAATCCCCCGACCGGAAGTGTTATAGTGTGTTGCTAGCAGCTTAACTTCTGTCGCCCGTTTCTGTGCTTTTCGAGCTAACGTAACGTCATTAGTTTCCAATGGAGAGGAGAGAAAGACCTCGGCTCACATGCAGCTCAAACTACCTGTTGGAATAAATTAATTGATTGATGTTTAACTTGTCCCTGTGTGTGTCCAGTCATTTCGACTAGCAAACGTTGTATTTAACGTTACCCCAGGATACCATTGTATTTAGTTGGTTAGCTATGTAGCTAATGTGGATAGCATTTTGAATAGCACCAATGCTAGCTGGCTGGCTACAGCTTTATTTACTAAATTATGGAGGCTTTTTAATCGTCAAGGTAAGAGAGGATTTGTCATGATCAACTGAAGGCGTATGCTATGGAACAATATGTGCTTGGGTTTTCAGAAAAAGGCCAGCTATGTGACGCTAATTATTTAGCATCAACGCTGGCTGGCTACAACAATGGAGGATGGTATTCTCTGCGGGACCAATATTATTCTATGACAGCCCCGCCCCCATTCGCTAACCAACCAATCACTGCTACGCAATATCAACGCAACGGTTGTTTAGATTAGATTTTGAGGAGATGTACGCAACATCCTCGCAACACAGTCTACAAGACCCTCTGCAACAACCGCGTTGAAATCACGCTGATGTTGTGTTGCAGTTGCTTTGAAGTTGCTGTAGCATGTAGAGGCCTTAACAGTGGGATGGGAGAAAAAAATCGGAAAAAGGAGGGGGAAAAAAGAGAATAAAAAATAAATTAAAATTGAATTAAAAAATGTAAAGAAATACCTCCCAGCATCTGGGTGAGGTGAACACTTCACAATAGGGGTGTAACGATTCGACCTCACAACGATTCGATTCGATTACGATTCTTCAGGCAACGATTCAATGCATCATGAAATCTCTTCATTCTTTGGCCACGATTCGATTCGATGAATTTTCTATTAATTTTAATTTAATTAAATATAATATATAATATATTAAATAATTTAATAGTTAATTCCCCAAAAAAAATTTAATACACAAATGTGGCTGGGGGAACTGATTCATTCAGCATGAATGGACTATAGGTCAATAAAAACAATGCACAAAAAAAACATTTAAAAGAAATAAAAGAAATAAGAAATATTCAAATCGATTCTAACATATTCAAATCGATGTATCGAATCGAACACATTAGAATCGATGCATTTCGATTAATCGATGCATCGTTACACCCCTACTTCACAATAAAGGTAACAGTGTGTCACCCCAGTGACGTGAACACTTCACAATAAAAGTGATGTATGTCACCCCAGTGAGGTGAACACTTCACAAAAAAAGGTCATGTATGTTACTCATGTCAGGTCCTGTTAGCCCTAAACACCCACAAGCAACCAAACCCTCCATATAGGCTGTGGCTGACACTAACCTGCATGAAGTCAACATGTTCCCAGGGCAACACCTTGTATATTGATCATTAGGGCTGTCCTCAACTACACTAATTCTTAGTCGACTAATAGTCATAGGACCTTGACGACTAATTGACTAGTTGAATAGTTGACTAGTATTGACTAGTTGAAATCGACAGATCAGTAAAACTGTGGGACCTCTTTAAATCTAGTGCTGCTTGCCAGAGATGTGCGCTCATCATTGGTCAGGAAAGAACTCAGTCGGCAAGGGGAAAACAAAACAACAACAACAACAACAACAACAACAACAACAACAACAATGAATAATTGACTAACACATTCTTGCTCGACTAAAGAACCCTGTGAAGCACTCATGAGCAGTCATGAATACTGATTATGTTCCAAACTAAAGGGCAATCAATTCACAAACTCTCAGGATGTTGTTAGAATTAGCACTCATGCACTGCACTGTACGAACAGGATGATGTGCACTATGTTTGACAAATGGCTTCATTATCGTCGCGCTGAATGGCCCAGCAGTCAAGGATGAGGATGAAAAACAGATTAGCATAATTTATGTTTGGCCCCATGGAGTCATTTGTACTAATCTGAAACACAAGCAGCAAGATAGGAAACTCTTCATTAGAACCAAAAGCTGCCTGGCTCTGCCCTTAAAACCAAACCAAACCAATCGGAGCTCAATGTTGACGGAGCGCGTCGACGGGGTCCAGACAGCGATGTGTCGACGGGACAGACACGACGCGGCAGCGTGGGCCGTGAGACATTCGAGTAGCACTAGGAGGAGTGAGTGAGGTCAGGAATGGATGGGAATACCAGACTAGCATCCCTGAGGAACCCTACCCCCCTGACGAACACACGGATATGCATGACAAGGGCCTGACAAACATTGAGTCAGCACAGAGGAGTAGCTGAATCAACGTCGGGGGAGATTCTGCCATGAGACAACAAAGAAACATTTGTGGATCCAATTGTAGATGCTTGGCTGAGGGCTGACATAATGACTCAGAGGAAGAAATCTGGCCACTTAGCTGCCTTCTTCGCTGTTTCCCATTCATTCAATGAGCTCTGAGATGAGCAACAATTAACTTTAGTTCAGGTTTCCCCCCTGAGAAGCAGTCTTTTGTAGAGCAGATTGTGAAATGTACAAACCCTAGAAATAAAATTGATAGAACGGCCATTCCCATTCAAAGCTAAACCTGGTCAGCTATGATGGCAGTTGTAGACGCTTTGATATATGGAAATCAGTATTGGTTCTTGGTAATTGGTAAATGGACTACATTTATATAGCACTTTTATCAAAAGCCCACATTCACCCATTCACTCACACACTGACGGTGCCAACCTTGCTGCTCATCGGGAGCAGTTAGGTAAGTGTCTTGCTTGAGGACACTTCGACACGCTGCCGGGAGGAGCTGGAATCAAACCGGGAACCATCTGATTACCATACGAGCACTCTACCTCTTGAGCCAGTGCATTACTAGGAGTAGAAAGCGCTTGTAGGTGCGTTAAAACGTTGTGTCTCGCAGTCGCAGCACATTCCACACATAAAACTAGGGATGTCTCACTTCTTTTCAGACCAAGTATTAGTACGAGTACTTACATTTGTGTACTTGCCGATACAGAGTACCAATATGAGTACTTACTAATACCATTACAATTTTTTTTATCCTCTTTTTCTCCGCCTGATTTTTTAAAAAATTTCTCCCCATCCCAATTTAGTCATTATGCCAATTCCCCCCCTCCCCGGGCCCTACCTGGTTGTTGTGTGCATGTTCCTCCTACTGGTCGGTACAAGGGAACCCTGAAGTCCACCACATGCTTCCTCCGATACATGTGGAGACAGTCAGTGGCTCTTTTTTCACCTGGCAGCGAGGACTCTCATTGGTGAAGCGTAACGCGTGGGAGGTCACGCTGCCTTCACCATTTCCTGCCTTTCGCTGAGCAGGCGCCCAGACCTGACCTGTAAGCGTCACTGTCCACATCGCCAGATTACCACCCACGACTTCCCTCCCCCTAACTCAGCCAAACAAGTTAGTATGACGACGGGCCCAAGCCGCAGGGCAATGCTGACTCCGGGAGTCAAGACTGCAGCCTCTTGCATTGGTGACGAGCGCAATCTCCGCTATGCCACCCGACCGCCCTTACCATTACAGTTCTAACAATGACTTTGAAAACATGTTTCATTTTCACCAGATGTTCCTCACTTTATGACAAATTAAATATACAACATGATGTTGCTGACATTTTAAGTTAAAATAATATATAGTCAAGTTAGACCGCGCTCACAAGTTCTAACACTGGGTGCTGTAATCCCATAAAGTTCAGTATATCAAAAAGCAGGGTAGCCGGACTAGCACTCTCAGGTTCAATGTTTTTAATGGCAGCCTGAATAGATAGCAGACATGTTTCGGACAATGTCCTTCTTCAGTGATATGGCTAGCAATTGAAATACAATCAAGATGGTAGTTAAATACACCTGGCAGGTAATTACATGACATGACACGGCAGGAAATTACATCACAACGCAGGTGTGCCGGTGCAATGTGACCAAAGGAATGACCTAGGGAGGTGTCTGGCTCTGTCGCAGGCCTAGCACCACACCACAATATCCTTTCTAAAGGTTTATCGTTTGTCCCGGCCCGTAAGGTGGACTCATTTACTACCAAGGTAGAGCTATTTAAGTTTTTTAGAAACATTAAGTTGAAAGCATTTTATGCCAGAGGGTTTGATAAGAGAACTCAATATGTTGCTAACGAAAATGTGCCTATAAGTGATGATGTTGATGTTGATGCTAGGCCTGCGACAGAGCCAGACACCTCCCTTTTTCCTAAAAGAAAAGTATTTAAACCCTGTAGCCTGTTTACTCCCCATCTCAACCCTCCCTCAGTTGAAACTTTCTGCAGATTGGTACAAAATGATGTCCTTAAGTTATGTGAGACCAGTCACAAAGCCCATCTTTACCCAAATGTACTTGAATCAGAGTCTGCAGCACTTAAGGAACTCATGAAGAAAGATGATTTCATTTTTAGAAATAAGAGCTTGTATGTATCTGAGATCAACAGACAATTGAACTAGATTGAGGTATATACCCTTTTAAATTCAGACCCTGTGTTTAGATTTTCTACGGAAATCAAAATGGTCCTCAAAAGCCTGAGATTGTCAGAGGCAATTACAGAAAATTAATTTAAGTTTATGTTTGTAGAGTACCCGGTTACCCCTATTATTTACACTTTACCTAAAATCCACAAGGATCTGATTAACCCTCCTGGTAGACCTATTGTTTCCGGTATTGGCTCTGCCACAGAAAAAATCTCTCAATTCATTGATGCGCATATTAAGGATTTGGCCTCTTCTCAACGTGGTTACTTAAAAGATACTACTACTTTTTTGAACAGGCTTTCGACCTGCAACATTAGTCCTACAGACTTACTAGTTACCATAGATGTAGTCAGTCTTTACCCCAGCATTCCACATGCTGACGCACTTGACGCTCTGAGTTTTTATTTAAACTCGAGGGAAGTATTACTCCACCCAACAGAAGCGCTAGTTAGTTTAACCGACCTAGTTCTAACTAGAAATTATTTTAGATTCCAAGATAAATACTACTTGCAAAATAGAGGCCTCAGCATGGGCTCTCCAGCCGCTGTGAACCTAGCCAATCTTTATATGTCCAAATATGAAGTAGATCATATCTTTAATAATAACCCGTTTGAGAAATTTGTCAAATCTTATATGCGCTATATTGACGATCTGTTTTTTATTTGGTCTGGTTCATCATCTGAGCTTTTTGCCTTCCTTGAGTACCTGAACACCTGTAGAGAAACGATAAAGTTTACATTGAAGTTTGATATGCATAATTTACCTTTCCTCGATGTTCTGATCAAGAAAGCCCCTAATGGCATCTCATTACACACAGAGGTTTTTAAAAAGGAGACAGACCGTAACTCGTTCTTGCATTATTCCAGTTATCACACCCCAGCCTTGAAGAATAGTCTACCTTATAGCCAAATACTTCGTTATAAGAGAATATGTGATACTGACGATAGATTTATTGCACAAGCAGAGGTCCTCCGTGGCAGTTTCCACGAAAGAGGCTACAGTGCCGATTTGACACTCAAAGCCCTGAACAAAACAAAACATATCGATAGGGCCACGTTGTTCACCCCCAGAAAGAAAGAAGACAAAACAGACAAAGTATCTTTTGTGTCTACTTACAGCCCTATCACGAGAGACACACGGAGTATTGTCAATAAACATTGGCATATTCTGCAGTCCGACCCTCTTATAGGGGCAGCGTTTCAGCATTCGCCTAACTATTTTTTATACGAGACAAGCGAATTTATCTAATCTCCTAGTCAAAACTGATTTGCCCTTAAAGAAACCTTCTCATTTTATGTCCAATATCCCAGATGGGAATTTTCCCTGCCAATCCTGTGTACAGTGCCAAGGCATGATTAAAGGTAAATTTTTCGCACATCCTAAAACGGGGAAAAATATACCAGTCAAAGGACGGATTACGTGTAATTCGTCTAATCTGGTGTATTTGCTAAAATGTCCTTGTAATTTTTCTTATGTGGGCAAAACAACGAGAGCCTTTAAATCAAGAATCAGTGAACACAAATGTGCTGTGAGAAATTCAGATGTCAAGTCGTCGGTAGCTCGACATTTCTCCAAGTGTAAACATACCGTCAACAATCTCAAATATATGGGACTAGAGTTAGTACTCAGGCCCGCGCGAGGTGGAGACAGACACAAGTTGCTGTTGCAACGTGAATGTTATTATATCCACCTGTTCAATTGCATCGAACCTAGAGGAATGAATGAAGAGAACGTTTTAACCTGTTTCCTCTAACCTCCTTACACCTACAGTGTTATTTCTGGTTTTATTAAAGTTGTTGTTTGTTGCTAAACAAGAGGTATGTTTCTCAAGGATGCCCAATGTATAATTTGAAACTATTTAATTAAATATGTAAAGGGATTCAATTAGCCCTAGAAATTAATGGGCATGTTATATGTTATAATATCAAGTTTCTGGTAATTTTGTTTTGTTTTGTATTGTTTATAATATAGATTGGTGTTAGATATAGATATATCTATATATATGTATAATTTATGGATTTATGATTGGACTCTACTTTGATAGGTAATTCCTTTGGTCACATTGCACCGGCACACCTGCGTTGTGATGTCATTTCCTGCCGTGTCATGTCATGTAATTACCTGCCAGGTGTATTTAACTACCATCTTGAATGTATTTCCATTGCTAGCCATATCACTGAAGAAGGACATTGTCCGAAACATGTCTGCTATCTATTCAGGCTGCCATTAAAAACATTGAACCTGAGAGTGCTGGTCCGGCTACCCTGCAAGTTAAAATAATATAAAATAATAAAAATGTTAACATAAAATGTTGTGTTTTCCTGAACAAACATAGCACTGAGTAGTAGTATGGTAGACGTTAGGCGATTCGGTACATACCAGAGGACATAACCATGATGCACGAGAAAAGGTAATTGACCCATCTCAAACCCTGCCCCCTTTTGTTGATCCTCCAATCAGACTGAGAGAATGCAATAGTTGTGATTGGAGGGTAACGAAAGGAGGGCCGGGGTTTGAGATGGAGACATTTTCTGCCCATTCCAGTTCTGTGGTACCGGTGTTACAGACAGGGGTTAACTCGTTCAGGGTCTGTGGTACCAGTGTTACAGACAGGGGTTAACTCGTTCAGGGTCTGTGGTACCGGTGTTACAGACAGGGGTTAACTCGTTCAGGGTCTGTGGTACCGGTGTTACAGACAGGGGTTAACTCGTTCAGGGTCTGTGGTACCGGTGTTACAGACAGGGGTTAACTTGTTCATGTCTGAGGTGCCACATGGAATGTTTGGGTGCCATGTTGAACAAAAGCAAGGTTTGTCACCAACAGCAAGCCCCCTTCAGGTTACCTTATAGAGAGACTTAAAGGAACACGCCAACATTATGGGAAATGCACTTACCATCTTCTCCAGAGTCAAACTGTAGATATCGTTCAGTAGAAAGCTATCCGGCTGCAAGCTAGCCGATACGAATCAACTAGCCTAGCTGTTGGCCAAAAACACCTCTCCTGGAGTTTAGTGTAGTGGTTAACACTGTCGCCTCACAGCAAGAAGGTCCAGGGTTCAATTCCCGCTTGGGGACCGGGTTTCCGCTTTGACGAAGACGGGCAGGAGCACTTGGATTGGTCCCCGGGGCGCGGTACCTCGCCAACGCCCTATCTGCTCCCGGCTGCCCTTGGGGGGAAGGACGACCGGATGGGTCAAGTGCAGAGACTCAATCGCATCGGCGACACAATAAATTGCATACTTGTGCCGCCCATCGCATGTGTGTGTCGTTTGCATGCCAAATAAAGACTTCTCTAAAGTTCTGCATTATTATTGTTATATTATTATTATTATTATTATTATTATTATTATTATTATTATTATTATTATTATTATTATTATTATTATTAGTGGTCTGTATCCACTTCCATTAATTTGTGCTAAGCTAGGCTAGCTTGCAGCCGGATAGCTTTCTACTGAACGCACAGAGAGGAAATTGGTATCTATCTTCTTGTCTGACTCTGGAAAAGACGGTAAAGTGCATTTCCCATAATGTTGGCGTGTTCCAAACCAAAGACACAGCCATCAACAACAGTGTTAAGATTCAAAGACTGCTGTGGTCAAGGTCCAGAGCAACGCCATGTACGCTGGCATTAGAAGTAAAAAAAAAAATTATAATAAAAAAAGCAATCATTTGTCACAGATTCCACCATCAATCAAGCAGAGGTTTTCCACCCCTGTGTGGTTATGCATCATTCCACCCCAGGTTTTATGGAGGGAAACAAGAACGATGAAACATGTGAGCTGTGTTTTTCTTCTTCTTTTTTTTTTTGCCGAGAAAAACACACAATTTACAAGAGTCTCTTCAATCACCGAAGCCAAAGGGAATGACAGACAGTAATGGTCAAAGCCTGAAATGGAATGTCTATGAGCAGAGACAAACAATGCCTCTGGAGCCCTTATGGCCTTGTAGATACAGGACAAACATCAAGCCATTTGTTGTTGGGGCCTAGGAAAACGTTCCCCCGTTTTTTCCTTCTCTCTTTCCTCTCCCCTACATTCTTCAGCTTCCTCTGCTGACCCAGCAGCTGGCTCCAAACACACGGATCTCTCGTCTTCCGTTTTCCACAAGGAAACATCCTATTTCTTAAAGGGATCTATTCCTCCCCCCCCCCCCCCCGACACTAACATAAACAATCCCCTCACATTTATTGCCCCTCGCCCCTCGCAGAGAGCACAGTCAGCAGAAACAAATGTGAACGAGAGAAGACAAGCTAAAAATACACAGCAAAGTAGTGACTGAGCTAAAAGCGTGTGCAGGGGGGGGGTGGGTCATACCTAGCCCTGATTCCTGCCGTAACCTCTCCATGGCCATGTCATGCAGGAAGTCACACCGTTTCATTCAGCATTATGCAGGAAGTCACAGTTTCATTCAGCATTATGCTTAACTGGGTTAGAACCTCTCGCCCTATACCATCAGCTCAACGCTATGCACATCGCAATTCGCAAGGTTCCGCTTATTCAAAGTTGCCTGTCTGTGTGTGTGTATGTGTGCGTGTGTGTGTATATGTGTGTGTGTGTGTGTATGCGCGCGTGTGTGTGTATGCGTGCACGTGCGCGTGTGTGTATGTGTATGTGTATGTGTATGTGTGTGTGTGTGTGTGCGTGCGTGCGTGCGTGTGTGTGTGTGCGCGCGCGTGTGTGTGTGCGCGCGCGCGCGCGTGTGTGTGTGTGCGTCTTCTCACAGAGTGAATCCATATAGCACAGAGATGCAGGCTTGGGTTCATGTTGATAAAGTAGTTTCAGTCTTTATACAATGGCATGCAAATTTCTTGATTCTGATTGGCTGAAACAGTCAAGTTAGACGTTGTTATTTCGTATAACACACTCCACGTGACCCCAGATCCCTCCCACAATCAAATTACTAGACTATGCCTCCCACTGGTCGGCTGTAGTGAGGATAGAAGCCTTGCATCACATGTCCCCTCCGGTACACGAGGAGGCAGCCTGTCTGTCGCATCTTTTCACCAGACAGCGCGGTCTCTCAGTGGCGAGGAGTAACGCGTGGGACGCTCACGCTGCCCCCGATACTTCCTGACTCTGCTGTACAGTCGTCACCCAACCGACCTGTAGGAGTCGCTGTCCACAACGTCCAATCCCCACCCATCGACTTTCCACCCGCTACCTCCGCCAATTGAGATAGTATGACGACTGGCCCAAGCCGCAGGCAATGCTGACTCCGGGAGTCGAGACCGCAGCCTCTTGCATTGGTGACGAGCGCAATCTCCGCTACGCCACCCAGCCGCCTTGTCATGACCCATTGTGAAACAAAAGAAAAATTGCGGACTTAAAAAATGGCCGTTGATCTTTTTTTTATTTTATTTTTTTTCCCAGGCCATTGGATTTGATTGATTGATTGATTGAACATTTTATTAACAGATTGCAGAATGGGTACAATACACTATGGCTCAATACACACAATTGTTAAGGGGATGCAGACCAGAGAAAGTCTTTCGTCTTGTTTACATCAGGGTCCCCCATTTTCAATTCATCATAACATATGACATACATGACATACAGATAGACAGTAGGCCTACTGCTACATCTATACATTTATGACACCCTGTATCAGATTTACAAATACATTACTGTTTGTGATATAAAAAGAGTCTAAAAAAGAGAGTATATACATTTGACGAAGAAACTGTACATTGGAGGAGGTTGGGTAGGTGGGGTGGAGGGGGGGTTGGGTAGGTGGGGTGGGGTGGGAAAACTGTACATTGGAGGTGGTTGGGTGGGGGGGGGGGTAACTGTACATTGGATTATCGACGAAACCTTACTTGGTCCCAAGAAGAGGGTCTTGTGTATTATTGGGTTAGGACATTTACTGTACATTGGAGGGGGTTGGGTTAGGACATTTACAGGGGCCAGTTTCGAATTGCAGTCTCCCGTAGGTGCTCTTTGAGAGTGGTTTTGAAAGTGGGTAGTGATTCACATTCCTTTAGAGCTGTGGGTAGGGCGTTCCACATTGATGTGGCATAATTGCGAAACGTGTTTAGTCCCTTGTTTGAGACGAATCTGGGTTTAACATGGTTTGTGGAGCTCCCTCTGGTGTCTACTAGTGGATCTACTATTGCATCTACTTTCTCTGTGGATGGTTTTGTGAATAAATCTCCATTATGCTTCAATTACTGTGTGTTTATTGTATAGCAATAAGGCTGGGTGAATTGGGCCATTGTATAAAAGCATTACATCACTTGAAGTCATGTGTTATACTCATTAAATTACACCTAGGGGGGTCTAACGACCCTCCGCTGCACGTCGGGCCTAACAACCACCCCTAGGCGTGATCTAATGAGTATAACACACTCCTGCGCGTGATGTAATGCTTAAATACTCACCACAGCAATAATTCAAACAACCACCACAATAAATTATTTCTTGTGATTCCACCTCGGTCATGTGATCATGAATAAACGACTGATTGTGATGCTGAGCAAAAGCTGTGCGCACAATATTTTTCAATACTTGTGCGACAAGTCATACGAGCTCCCAGTGATGTAGTACAAGGTGTAGTGAAAATCGACTGTATCAATCACATGATATGATGAAGAGTTTGTGAAACATGATGTCTCCAAACAACCTCTGAGTGTTCCCTGCACTCTGTGTCTTACGTCATATCTATCGGGTGTAAACCCGGTATTAACTTTCATTTCCATTGTACTGTAGTACTTGTGCTGTATAATGACAATAGATGTTAATCTAATATAATATAATCTAGCATATGGTATGATGACCACTGTAACTGAGGGGTACAATTCCCTGACTGTATTGATAAGTATGGTATCATTAAACCACTACCGCTTTATGTACTTTAACTACTGGCCACACAGTACATGATATAGATATGATGAACACTTTCCCACCATGAAACCAAGTCCACACAAATGTATAAGTCGAATATTTAATATATAGCAAAGGGTATATACAACGTTCACTTAATGACATTTATGATTTGAATGCACTTGTAAGGCAAATGAGTATTCGTAGGCAAATCAACATTGAATGTCCAATCTCTGGTTACGCAGGAAGCAAGTATACAACCTGGTTCTTTAGGGAACTATAGCGATGGTACTTAATGATTATAGCTGGATATACTAAAGGGGGGTCCTGCTGGTTGTAAGTCAGTAGGGGGGGGGGGGTTAGGAGAGCTGCCGGCGATATCCCATCTGGCCAACGATTTCTTGGGAGAATTCAGAGTGCTGAACACGGTGCCCACAGAACCTTGGTCCACAGATGAATACAGTTGGGCCCTCTTGTAGACGGTAGCTGCCGGTCCACAACGAAGAGACGTGAGGCGACCTCACTCGGGGTAGAGCGCCGTCTCACCTGGACTCCTCTCGGGGGGTAGTTCCAACACTCACCAGTGTTGGCTGTTATCCATGGCATAAATCAAAGCACCCAAAGCAAGTAGATAATCCAAGCCGTGTAGGGCTCGCCGTCGTCCGGGTAAGGTAATCCAATGTGCAGGTCCACTCGTCCTAGCCCAGAACTCCTCGGATGAAAGCACCACAAGTGGTCTGCCCAGCCTGGGTAAGACTCTAGATAACGCGAGGAAACGATGGGGGTACTACTCACTGTATAACTCTAACCGAACGATGCACCATACATAATAGACTATTATTAACTTAATAGAAATACGTCCCACTCGACGGTATAGTGCCAAACTATGACAATTCAACTATTAATCCACACGATGTCTCAATGCCATTCTGAGGCCAAGTTGACCATACTGCACCACACGTGTATCGTGGGTGAGGCTTAACGTCTTGCCACTAGGTTGGAGGGTAAAGAACTAAGGGCTAAGGGACTAAAAAGAAAGTTCTACTTTACTTGCGCCATATATATATGCGCTGTGAACAAATAGTACCATTCGTATTTCACCAGACGTATTCCTACGCGGAACCGGGCTAGTAACGACATGTTCGTCGGCACGATTGAACTTGAACCAAGGGGCTTGGCTGCTGGCGCCAAGTTCTTGTCCAATGAGAGAATGAAACTATTATGGGCTGTTAGTAGACTAAAGGGATATTCAGTGTATATGTACAAGGAATATACAAGGGATATCAAACGATATACAAATACTATTAAATATATATCCATAAATAAATATATATATTCGGTTTAATCTGATCCTTCACAACAGCCGCCCCCTAATTAGTCCCACCTAATTAGCTAAGCAGAGACAGATTAACCGCACTGTCTACCACTCAAGGTCCGCTGTAAGGGTCAGTCAACTCACAAAGTCGTGGGGTCATGGTCGTCATCGATAGAAGTCTGGGAGTCTGGGCAGTTCTATTAGCCTCGCCACGGGTCGTGTGTAAGTTCGCCCTTGGACGAGCACCTCAGCTGCTCGGACCTTGCCATCGGCACCGGTGATCACTTTGCTTACGCGGCCAGCCGGCCACATAGCTCTGGGTAGTGACTGGCCGATAATCATGACGACTGTTCCTTCTGTCAAATTGTCTCTCTCTTTTACCCACTTCTGGCGGGTCTGTAGAGACGGTAGGTAGTGGAGTAGAAAGCTGTTCCAAAACTTGTCAGCTAGTACTTGACTGTACCTCCACATTCTTCGGCCGTTCGCTTCTTCAGGCCTGTACATTGTCTGGGGTAGCGCGGGGTCCAGCCGCCCCATCAAGAGTGTGTTGGGGATGACTGGGTCGACATCTGCTATATCACTGGAGACGTAGCCGAGGGGCTTGGAGTTCAATACTCCCTCGATCTCCGTGAGGACTGTCATTAGGACTTCTTCCGCTACAGTCTGGGCCCCAAGCACGGCGTACAGGGCTGTCTTTATAGAACGTACTTCTCGTTCCCAGGTTCCACCGAAGTGGGGTGCGTTCGGGGGATTAAACTGGAAATCAATCTGGGATGGAGCGAGGTGGGTCTTAAGTTCTGGGCCCATAGCTTGGAAGCTCTCTCTCAGCTCTCTTTCTCCGCCTTTGAAGTTTGTCCCGTGATCAGACAACAATGTAGACGGTTTTCCTTTCCGTGATGTGAATCTTCGGAAGGCCATAAGGAATGAGTCTGTGCTCATGGTTGGAAGGAGTTCGATATGTATCGCTCTGGTGGTCATGCATTTGAATACAATACCCCACCGCTTCTCGGTTCCTCTTCCTTTCTTTATATACAACGGGCCAAAACAGTCCATGCCTGTGGAGTGGAATGGCTTGTCGCCGAGTCGGAGGCGACAGGGAGGTAGGTCAGCCATCCGGGGTATGCTGGGCTGCGCGCGCCACTTTCGGCAGTCTAGACAGGTTCGCTGGAAGCGTCGCACTGCTTCTCTTCCTTGAAGTATCCAATAGCGACGTCTGATCTCCGCGAAGACTCTCTCTGCTCCTGCGTGGTGTACATCCTCGTCGTATTTCTTTATGATCAGCTCTGTGACCTTGTGTCGGCTGTTCAAGACTATCGGGTACTTAACGTCATCCGGTAGATTGGGGGCCCTCCGCAGACGACCACCCACTCTGATGAGATTATGGGCGTCGCTCTCGGGTGCCAGGTGGAGCAATCTGCTGTCTGATGGGACGGGCTTTCCTCCCTGTAGACAGTCTAGCTCGTCGGGGAACGAGTCTCTCTGGGCTCGTTGTAGTAGAAGAAGTTCTGCTTCTTCGTAGTCAGCTGCTGAAATGTCGGCAGTGGGCTGAATCTCTGGGTGGTGCCACAGGAATGTCTTTAGCTGCGCACTCTGTAGGGTAATGCAATCATCTATGTTGGGGTCTGTGGAGGCGACTGTGCTCAGTCCACAGAACATAGGTTTCTTGTTCTCAGCCTCCTCTTTACTCGCTTCCCGTGGGGTGGGCGTAGGCCACTCTTCTTCCGGGAGCTTGAGGAACTCTGGTCCGTCACTGTAGATGTTGTGACGGGTGAGGTCATCTAGGGACATTCCCCGGGTGATGACGTCAGCTGGGTTGTGTTTGGTGTCCACATACCGCCAGCTCGCTGCTTCTGTTAACTCTTGAATCTCTGTGACTCTGACTCCCACGAAGACCTTGTATCTGCATGAATCAGACTTGATCCATGTGAGTACTGTCGTGGAATCTGACCACAAGATTGTTCTGTGCACCGGAATGGTGAGTTCACGTTGGATTAACGTGGCTAAATGCGCTCCTGCTAGGGCTGCGCAGAGCTCTAGACGCGGGATAGATTGTTGCTTTCGTGGGGCTATTCTTGAGCGAGCCAGGATGAAAGCGGTGTGTATCTCTCCTCCCTTCTCTTGGGCACGCAAGTAGGCCACAGATCCATAGGCTACTTCGGAGGCGTCGCTGAAGACGTGTAGATCCATCTTGCATGTCTCTGGCCTCACTGTGGGTGGGAAGTAGCTGCGGCGTATATTGACGCCTGGGAGTGAGCGGAGTTCCGTCTCCCACTCTCTCCATGTGGAGGCAAGGGGTGCGGGTATTGGGTCGTCCCAGCCCTGGTCCTTGTCCCATAGTGCTCGTACAATCATCTTTGCCCTGGTGGTGTAAGGTAGAATACATCCCAACGGGTCATATTGTCTGGCGAGTGTTCTGTACACACTCCGTCTGGTGGTCGGTATCGCCGTCGACCTTCCCTGCTCCGTGGTCAGGGGTTTGTGTCTATAGTGGAGCGAGTCTGTTTTGAAGCGCCAGACTAGTCCTAGTGTCATTTCTTGGGCTTCTCCTGGGATTGTCGCCATCCAGGTCTCGCTGCTGGCAGCCTTGTCCGCGGGGGAGAGGCTGCGCAATACGTGCGGGTCGCTGCTGGCCCACTGCCTGAGATCAAAGCCGCCTTTGATCAGAGAGGCGCGTAGCTTGAGTAGGAGAGCCTCGGCTTCTTCTTGAGTCGAAACGCTTTGTAAACAGTTGTCCACGTAGAAACTGTTCTTCACACTGTGTCGGACCTCTTCATCTGCTGCTGGGTCCTCTGCGACGTGTTTCTGTAGTGCAAATGTAGCACAGCACGGGCTGCATGTAGTTCCGAAAGGGAGGACTTCCCATTGATAGATGGCGGGGTGCTCATCTCCGATCCTCTCTCTCCATAGGAACCGCAGCAGGGGCTTGTCCTCCTCCACTAGTCTCACCTGCAGGAACATCCCTTTGATATCCCCGCTGATAGCCACCTTGTCCTGGCGGAAGCGTAGTAGCACGCCTAGTAGAGAGGGGCCGAGTGTGGGGCCGGGCAAGAGCTCTTTATTCAGATTTTGGGATCCGATCTGGTAGCTGCAGTTAAACACAATGCGATCCTTGCCGTTGTGGTGGACCTTGTGGTGCGGCACGTACCATGATTCGGTCGTCTGATCGGCCTCTTTAATGTCAATCTTTGTCACGTGTCCCGCTGTGATTAGCTTCTCAATCTCAGCGCGGTACACACTCTCTTGAGCGGGGTCTTTGGCTAGGCGCCGCTCTGTGTTCAATAGATACCGCTCCGTAGCTTCTTTCGTGGCATGAAAGGTGGGCATTCCCTCTCGCCTCAGGAGTGGAGTTGCGTATCTCATCACTCCGCCGACTGTGACTCTCTTTGTCCCTTGCTCGAGGAGGTTTATGGCGTAAATGTCTTCTTTAGAACGAATGTCTTTCTTTTCGTTCTTAAAGGGCATTGTCTCTAGTGTCCATAGCCTCTCGACATGCTGCAGGAGAGTGGTGTCTTCTTCTGTCACTCCGGAGTGGAGGCAGCTAGTGGCTGCTGTTCGGTTGAGAGATTTAGCGAGGGGGCCTTGTAGTGTCCATCCTAGGCGGGTCTCGACTGCTGCAGGACAGCCTCTGGGTCCTGTATGGACCCGGTCTATCGGGACTATGAGGTCTGCATGGTCGGAGCCTATCAGCAGGGTCGGGGTGGCGCCGTCTATGAGCGGGATAGGTAGTTGACGCAGGTGCACATATTTATCCATCAGTTTGGCGATGGGGTAGGTGTACTGTGTTCAAGTTCAAGTTCAAGTTCTTTAATAGTTGTCATACAGAAGTACAGAATACTTTCATACAAAATGCTTCTTTCTGTTACGCTCCAGAGACTGTGCTAGACAAGATAGTATCAAATAACATAATAACATAATATAGCATGAATTTAGAAGAAGAAAAATTAGGTCACAGTGTTCGGTATAGACATATGTACAATGTTCTGAGTTACCATATAATATACAATACACAATACTATGCAGTGTACTAATGTACAGTACTATCTAGTGCAAAGCAGAAATGGGATGGGGTACAATTTTAGGTACGATTTACAGTAAGGTGTACGAGTTGTAGTGCAATCCTTCATCCATAAATATAAAGTGTGGGGAGTGGGTGCTACAGTGTGTTTGTTTAAAGTGGGTGTGTGCTATAAAGTGTGTGGAGTGGGTGCTACAGTGTGTTTGTTTAAAGTGAGTGTGTGCGTGTGGATGTGTGTGCTATGTGCGTTTGGTGGTTGTTGTTGTGTAGTGTTCATTCATTGTTCGTTTAGCAGCCTGATGGCCTGGGGATAGAAGCTTCTTCTGAGTCTTTCTGTGCTCGCCTTGAGACTCCGGTATCGCTTGCCTGACCGCAGCAGTTCAAAGAGGCAGTTGTTCGGGTGACTGGAGTCTTTAATGATTCTCTTAGCCTTGCCCTTGCAATGCTTGTAGTAAATGTTCTGGAGGGTGGGGAGCCCCCCTCCAATTGTACGTTCGGCTGAACGTGTCACTCTTTGTAGTCTGCTTCGGTCTTGTGCAGTGCTATTCCCAAACCAGGAGGTGATGTTGCCGGTCAAGATGCTCTCTATTGTACATGAGTAGAAGTTCTTAAGGATCTTCTGGCTGACTTGGAACTTCCTTAGGCGCCTGAGGAAGTAGAGGCGTTGTCGTGCCTTCTTCACAACACTGTCAATGTGTGTGGTCCATGTCAAGTCCTCGGATATGTAGGCTCCGAGGTACTTAAAGCTGTTGACTCTCTCAACCGGTGCCCCGTCGATGCTGAGGGGGCTGTAGTCCTTGACCCCCGACCTCCTGAAGTCCACAATCATCTCCTTTGTTTTGCTGACGTTCAGGGAGAGGCTGTTTTCCTGGCACCATCCCGCCAGGACCTTGACCTCTTCCAGGTAGGCCCTCTCGTCGTTGGCAGAGATCAGGCCCACCACCACTGTGTCGTCAGCAAATTTGATGATTGTATTGCTACTCCGCTGAGCCACACAGTCGTGTGTGTACAGGGAGTAGAGGAGGGGACTCAGAACACAGCCCTGGGGGGCCCCTATGTTGAGGGTGATGGATGAGGAGGTGCAGTTGCCTGCTCTCACCACCTGGGGTCTGCCAGTCAGGAAGTCCAAGACCCACTGGCAGAGGTCATAGCCCAAGCCCAGGTCCCTGAGCTTGGCTATGAGTATGGAGGGGACTATGGTATTGAATGCCGAGCTGTAGTCGATGAATAGCATTCTCACATAGTTCCCCTGCCTCTTGTCCAGGTGTGATGCTGCTGTGTGCAGCACATGGGATATGGCGTCCTCCGTGGACCTGTTGGGGCGGTATGCAAATTGCAGGGGGTCCATGTTGATGGGGAGGGAGGAGCAGATGTAGCCCTTTACTAGCTTCTCAAAGCACTTCATGGCTATGGAGGTGAGAGCTACAGGGCGGTAGTCGTTGAGGCAAGCAGGCTTGGATTTTTTGTGATAGTCCTATTTCTTGGCTGGTGAAAGCATTTGTAATCCTATACCGTCGCTCTGGCTGCCCGCTTGCTGCGATAGTGAAGGAGACATTCTCGCCTTTTATCGTCTTTAAATCTCTTCTTATTGTCCGAATCGTCATTTGGTTCTCGCTCCCCCGCAGTCCCAGCTGGGCCGCAGCGGACACGAGCAGAAGGGTCTTCTCTGACCCGTCATCAAGGACGGCGTAAGTGTCCATGACTTTATCTTGGTAGCTCAATGTTACACGGACTACCTTTAAGAGCACTTGGGCGCCGCTGCTGCTGGCGGGGTCAATGTACATGACACTTGCCTTTGTGCTGCTCGATGGTGCAGGTGCAGGCTTTCTTCTGTTACTGTCGTGTAGGACATCTAGGTGGGCTCCGTCACACCGACTGCACCTCTTCTTTAGGCGGCACTCGGCTGCCATGTGACTGCGCACACATCGGTAACAGCGCCTGTTGGACTTTATCCATTGACTCACTTCTTCTGCATTCATCTTTGTGAACAGGTCACATTGTGACAGCCAGTGTTCCTTCTCGCAGTACGGGCACACCATCTTCCACTTCTCTTTTCTCGAGGGGGTACTGTGGTTCTTACTGCTCGGTACTGATTCTGATTGGTGCATGACAGTCACCGATCTTCTTCCATCGTTTATTCTCCTGGGTCCCTCTCTGGAGCTTGGTGTGCTCCGCACGAA
Organism: Notolepis coatsorum; assembly: GCF_963971535.1. Taxonomy (NCBI): domain Eukaryota; kingdom Metazoa; phylum Chordata; class Actinopteri; order Aulopiformes; family Paralepididae; genus Notolepis; species Notolepis coatsorum. Next base: position 57,073,061 of record NC_140174.1, on the reverse strand, counting down.
CGTATCCAGTCGTAGGCTGCTGACTTCTCTCGCCAGGAAGTCGGCTAGATCGAGGAGGGATGGTTCGGGACCGTTAGGATCACGGTGGTCTCTCTGCCGCCTGAAGCGCTCTTGTCTGGCGGGTGGCAGCTTCTCTAAAATCCTCTCGACGTTAGAGTTGGCATATAGCTCGTGCATACCCTTTTCTCGTTGCGCTCCCAGCATCCCTACCAGGGACTGCACTTTTATAGACAGGTCGTCTAATGAGCGATCTGTCTGTTGCTGGGGGTAGGCGGTCAATATGCCTTATCTCTTGGATTACGTAATCCCATATACGTCCATATCTCTGGTCCAGCGCTGCTAGAGCCGCGGTGTATGGGGTCGTAGAGGTGGCATAGGCTAGCGCTATATTGTGCGCTCGGGGTACTTTCAGGTGCTTCAGTAATATTGCATACTTGTGGCGTTCATCAGCGACATCCACCATCATTGTCTCTAAGCACATCCGGAGCTCCGTGTACTGTGCTCGATTCTCATAGGTGAAGTCTGGAAACGTCGGTGTGCCAATGTATGACGCCGTGGATGGCTGATACATCGGCGAGCGTTGGGGGAGAGGCCTCCTAGGCGAGTCTCCTCTTGCGCCTCTCTGTGGGCTGGTACCGGCAGGGTACCATGGCCCGCTGGTCCAGGTGCTATTCCTCTGGGCTGGTCGTGCGTCATGCTCACCCGTGAATAGAGTCGGGGGTCTGTAGCGCAGCGCCGCGGGGGTATAGCCTGGGCTGTACTGGACCTCCTGGTCCGGTGGAGTACTGTGCTGTCGTCGGGCTTGGTTCTCCTCCTCTCCCTCTTCTTCTTCTATCAGGTCCTCTAGATCCTGTAGTCGTTTATTTAGCTTCTCCGCAGTGTATGCCGCTCCTTCCTTGTAGCTGGGTCTCGCTTGGACCGGTCGGGGAAGGGGGTCTGCGGGGGGTATAGGCTTGGTCTGTTGGTCAAGTTCAGGGTCGCTTGCTCGGTTAGGGGATGCTGCCCTTGACTGTTGTCTCGACGAGTTCCTTGAACCCCTGGCGGAGGGAGAGGGTGTTGCCTTGGTGATCAGCTGCTCCATTAGCTGCGCTTGTAACTTGTCGCGCTCGGCTTGTAGTCTGTCGCGCTCGCCCTGTAGTCTGTCGCGCTCGGTTTCGCGCTGGATGAGAGCGAGGTCGCGCTCTGTTTCTCTTTGGGCACCGGCAGCGGCACGCTGGGTGTCTGCTCGGTCTCTTGCCATATTCTCTTCCGTCTGAAGGCGTCTCATCTCCAGGCGTATGCGCTCTTCTTCGCTCCGTTGCTGTGTCTGGAGTCGATCGCGTTCACCCTGAAGTCGATCGCGTTCACCCTGGAGTCGATCGCGTTCGGTAGAGGCTGTCAGGCTGACGAGGAACGCCTGTGATAGCATCCTCTCCGCTTCGCTGGGGGAAGACGGTTGTAGAGGTGAGCCGCTCCTGGCTGTACTCGTTGGGGAGTCCTGGAGCTCTATCTCCTCGGCGCTCTCCTCATCTTGTTCCGTGCAGAGTTCTCTCTCTGTAGGGTTGTCTTCCTCCCGGGGCTGGTCGGGGACTACTTCTTCGGTATTGGCGGGGGGTAAAGGCATGTCAGCTCCCTCCTGGTCCCCACCGTGAGCTTGGTCAGTTACATTAGAACCCACTAGGGCCTCTGTGGTCGGGGTAACCTGGTCGTTAAGGTCAGACATAATTTTACTTTCTACTTTTACCGCGTTTACCGTTTGTCGAAGGCTAGGTAGTTGACTGACAGCGTAATCCTCTAAGTACTGAGGTGTCTGTCGTCTGCGCCGCGGGCGTTCTACGTTAGGAGGACCGTTTCGTGGAGTGTTCATCATAGGCCATTTCAATATTAATAACACTATATTAATATTACACTAGTTACCCTCCGGCTCGAAGGACCAATTGTAACTGAGGGGTACAATTCCCTGACTGTATTGATAAGTATGGTATCATTAAACCACTACCGCTTTATGTACTTTAACTACTGGCCACACAGTACATGATATAGATATGATGAACACTTTCCCACCATGAAACCAAGTCCACACAAATGTATAAGTCGAATATTTAATATATAGCAAAGGGTATATACAACGTTCACTTAATGACATTTATGATTTGAATGCACTTGTAAGGCAAATGAGTATTCGTAGGCAAATCAACATTGAATGTCCAATCTCTGGTTACGCAGGAAGCAAGTATACAACCTGGTTCTTTAGGGAACTATAGCGATGGTACTTAATGATTATAGCTGGATATACTAAAGGGGGGTCCTGCTGGTTGTAAGTCAGTAGGGGGGGGGGGTTAGGAGAGCCGCCGGCGATATCCCATCTGGCCAACGATTTCTTGGGAGAATTCAGAGTGCTGAACACGGTGCCCACAGAACCTTGGTCCACAGATGAATACAGTTGGGCCCTCTTGTAGACGGTAGCTGCCGGTCCACAACGAAGAGACGTGAGGCGACCTCACTCGGGGTAGAGCGCCGTCTCACCTGGACTCCTCTCGGGGGGTAGTTCCAACACTCACCAGTGTTGGCTGTTATCCATGGCATAAATCAAAGCACCCAAAGCAAGTAGATAATCCAAGCCGTGTAGGGCTCGCCGTCGTCCGGGTAAGGTAATCCAATGTGCAGGTCCACTCGTCCTAGCCCAGAACTCCTCGGATGAAAGCACCACAAGTGGTCTGCCCAGCCTGGGTAAGACTCTAGATAACGCGAGGAAACGATGGGGGTACTACTCACTGTATAACTCTAACCGAACGATGCACCATACATAATAGACTATTATTAACTTAATAGAAATACGTCCCACTCGACGCTATAGTGCCAAACTATGACAATTCAACTATTAATCCACACGATGTCTCAATGCCATTCTGAGGCCAAGTTGACCATACTGCACCACACGTGTATCGTGGGTGAGGCTTAACGTCTTGCCACTAGGTTGGAGGGTAAAGAACTAAGGGCTAAGGGACTAAAAAGAAAGTTCTACTTTACTTGCGCCATATATATATGCGCTGTGAACAAATAGTACCATTCGTATTTCGCCAGACGTATTCCTACGCGGAACCGGGCTAGTAACGACATGTTCGTCGGCACGATTGAACTTGAACCAAGGGGCTTGGCTGCTGGCGCCAAGTTCTTGTCCAATGAGAGAATGAAACTATTATGGGCTGTTAGTAGACTAAAGGGATATTCAGTGTATATGTACAAGGAATATACAAGGGATATCAAACGATATACAAATACTATTAAATATATATCCATAAATAAATATATATATTCGGTTTAATCTGATCCTTCACAACAACCACTGCTATATAAAGAATCGGGGAAAATATTTTACCTTAATAAGCATTTGTATAGAATCTAAAAATGTGGAGCGGCCGGGTAGCGCAGCGGACTAAGTGTCTGTCTACCACCGCAGAGACACTGGTATCGAATACGGCTGTCAGCGGTACCTCCGGCTTGGTCGGTCGTCCATACTGACACAATTGGCAGTGTCAGCGCTCAGCGGGTGGGAAGTCGGTGGGATGTATCCTGAAGCATGTGATAGACTTCAGTGCTCCCTAGACCGGAAAGTGGGGGGCAAATGCGCGCAACGACCAGGAAGGGGAGGGGGGGAATTGGCATAACGACTAAATTGGGATGGGAGAAAATACAGAAAAATAGGAGGAGAAAACCCCCCCCCTCCTGTAGGCAAGCCAGGTAGACTGCAGGCGGCCCGCCAAGGTCACGAAGACGTCCTGGTTCTACGTGTGTGGCCCGCAGATCATCTACCCTATAAATATGACTAATTGCCCCTGCTGTTCTGCTCCTCAGGATGCTGGTTAGAACTCATTACTGCACTGTTACAGCTCAGTGGGCCCGGCTCTCACAGGCTGACAGGGGGAACAAACACCTGTGTGAGCGGAGCACAGGTAGACGCACACACACACACACACACACACACACACACACACACACTGAGCCATACTGTACGTGCCGGAACATGCACACATGCACACACACACACACACACACACACACACACACACACACACACACACACACACACACACACACACACACACACACACACACACACACACACACACACACTCACACACACACTGAGTGACTGGTGTTGCACATTCTGTTACAACAAGGCAGGATGTTAGAGTTCAAGCAAGTCCAATTCCGGTAAACGTCCAGTATTTCTTTAGAACTGGGTATGGCCACCAAGGTTTCCTATTACCCCTGCCAAGTGCACTCTGTTGAGAGGGGGCCACATTAATGCCTTCTGCATCGATCGCCGTCTGCATATCAGCCCCGTTCCACGGAAGCCCGAGCATGAGTTGGAAAAGGAGGGATAGCATGACACAGGAAGCCCTGCCGGTGTGCCCGCTCCAGCTGGTTACTATTAACAACAACCCTGGTTATAACATACTTACAACACTGCAGCAATCTAGGCCTCATCATAAACATGGGAACTAAAACAAGTTGTTCTGGTTGACAGCCCCACGAGTCAAACCGTCTTTTAGCCCCACGAGTCAAACCGTCTTTTAGCCCCACGAGTCAAAGCGTCTTTTAGCCCCACGAGTCAAACCGTCTTTTAGCCCCACGAGTCAAAGCGTCTTTTAGCCCCACGAGTCAAACCGTCTTTTAGCCCCACGAGTCAAACCATCTTTTAGCCCCACGAGTCAAACCGTCTTTTAGCCCCACGAATCAAACCGTCTTTTAGCCCCACGAGTCAAACCGTCTTTTAGCCCCACGAGTCAAACCGTCTTTTAGCCCCACGAGTCAAACCGTCTTTTAGCCCCACGAGGCCACGAGTCAAACCATCTTTTAGCCCCACGAGTCAAACCATCTTTTAGCCCCACGAGTCAAACCGGCTTTCAGTCTCATTTGGCAGGTCCTGCTTGTCGACATCAACCAAATTTGAAAAGCAAAACTTCGATGTTGATTCTATTTCAGGGTTTATCCAACGTTGACAGATAAGAAGCAAAACTCTCTCTCCGAGTCACAAGAGCCACGGCATCCACTATGTTGACTTTAGGTGGGGGGGGGGGGGGGGGGGGGGGGGGATAGGGGGGGGGGTTGACAAACGACAAGAAAGACAATATTAGAACACAAGTCCTTGATGGAGCTACACCTCTTTTCCTGCACACTATCACCGGATCTGTGTCGAAATGGTCTGGCCGGAGGGTTTAGGGAACAAAGCGATGGCTCCACTACCCCACTGACATTAAAACGACCGCCACTGGCTCAGCTGTTGAATTCCATAGTAAACAAGACACAAAAGCCTTGAGTTTCATTTTGTTCCATGAAAAAACAACAACGGTATAAAGGCTTAACCTTTTCACTACCACACTCATCATCATCAGGTGGCTTCTTCGTTCTGAAGGTTGCCTATCACTCTCCAACCCATTCTGTCCCCACTTCTTCTCTCACTCCGCTCCAATCAGAAGGTTAACCTTTTCACTACCACACTACGGAAGGTTAGCCATTTCACTACCACTAGAAGGTTAACCTTTCACTACCACACTATAGACGGTTAACCGTCTGTAGTGTGGTAGTGAAAGATTAACCTTCTGTAGTGTAGTAGTGAAAGGGTTAACCATGTGTAATGTGGTAGTGAAAGGGTTAACCTTCTGTAATTGATTGATTGATTGATTGATTGATTGATTGATTGATTGATTGATTGATTGATTGATTGAAAACGTTATTAACAGATTGCAGAATTGGTACAATACAGTACGGCTCAATACAAAACAAACTGCTAAGAGGATGCAGACCAGAAAAAGACTTTCGTCTTGTTTACATCGGGGTTCCCCATTTTCAATTCATCATGTTTTCACACATCTGTAGTGTGGTAGTGAAAGGGTTAACCTTCTGTAGTGTGGTAGTGAAAGCGTTAACCCTTTTGTAGTGTGGTAGTGAAATGTTAACCCTTTGTAGTGTGGTAGTGAAAGGGTTAACTAGTGTGGTAGTGAAAGCGTTAACCCTTTTGTAGTGAAAGGGTTAAAGGGGAAAACTTAAAACAAGAGAACAAACAGGAAACATGATTCACATTCAATGACACAAATTAATCTAAAAGCTGTTAATTTGTCCAGCATGATCGAAGGCCTGATGCATTGGGGGCCTACAATAAAGCTATCTTAAGCCAGATTTCTTGCATAATGATTAATCACACCTGCATTGAGATTTATTCCACTAAATTCATGACACACTGACACCAGTGATTGGAATGCAAACAGCTCAAGTGCAAACTACTCAGTGACTATAGCCCTAAAGCATATCCTCTTGAATTGTAACCTGAGCTATAACATGGTCAAAATATATATTATCTATAGCTTAAATCATATCAAATAGCATACAATATTTGGCTTTTATACGTGGCTATGGGGTGTTGTCATAGCTTGCACAATGGTCAGCTGTAACTGTCTGCCCTGGGCTACAGTACATCAGACCAGAAGGATCCCTGGGGATAGGACTGTATTGGGTTGGGTACCTACCGCCGGGTACCACAGTCTCATTCGCTCTCTCCTCATTTGAGTGCGGATGCGTGTGCGTCCCTGGTCAGTCGAGCTCAAATGTTGACACCGCAACTGTGCCATACAGTGTAAAAGCACGCATTGTGCCAATTAAAGCATTGACAAATAGAATATAACGTTGAATACCCGGCCAGACGTGTAGTAAAAACGCATTGAATGGCGAATACAATTTCACATATTAGCTGTTGCGAGTCAATGTGGCACGCAGTTTGCATTCGGCTTTCCCAAAGTCCTCAAGCTCTTTGAGGTGAAAGCAGGATATCTCGCAATGTTTCTCTTACCTGCCCACAGTTTGGTTGGCGAGTTGTCGCATTCGATTGAATTGCTTCTTCATCTTGTATTTTTCTGCTTTAACGCCGATGGGTTGAGCGACTCCACATATCTCACTGACAGAAAGTCAGATCCCCAAAGAGATAATAGACGAAACGGTCCAGTCTTTAAAAATCCATGTTTCGTATTCCTATATGAAATACATTGCAAATAAAGAAAATGGGTGAGCTAATTTCTAAGCATTTTTATGGTCCCTGTCATCCACTCCGTAGCGATGCTGGACCAGTTTCTCCTCGGGCATAATGACAGCCCACGACACGACGCTGTTCACTAGTGCAGTATGGGAACTGTAGTTTCACCCACCGAGGGTACAGTATCCAACCTGGTCCTATAAAACATTAAAATCAAGACTACAATTTGCAGCACCACAGTGTTTAAAAAAAAGTGTAGATGTAGCAGTACTGTCTATCTGTATGTCATGTATGTCATATATATATGTCCTGATGAATTGAAAATGGGGGACCCTGATGTAAACAAGACGAACAAGTCTTTCTCTGGTCTGCAACCCCTTAACAATGGTGTGTATTGAGCTGTACTGTATTGTACCCATTCTGCAATCTGTTAATACAGTTTTCAATCAATCAATAAAACAATTGATGAAGTAGGCTAGCCCACCCAAATAGATAGCTTATGTCAAATGTTTGCTTTGTTGAATAAAGCAGGCTGTGGTCCCATTGACTAATTTCAGGGGCTGTATATGAGTCTGCTAATTATTACAATACATTTATAATGATCATCTCCTTTAGTGAAACTAGCGTTATCAGCATTTCAACCATGCATCTAAAAGGGCACCAGCCAAGTTAAACTTCTATTTTGCTCAAAGAATAATGTTATTTATAAGGTAAACATTTTGCATTTCAATTGGGCTAAATGTGAATAGATTGATAGGCTATGGTAAAATTGAATAGATTAATGCTAGGCTATGGTATGATTGTAAACGACACCTCTTTGTTCATTGTCGGGTACACATGTTATAGATTGTGAAGGCAAACAGCATCATCGTGTGGCTATGTGTGGTATACAACTATGCTAGTGAAGTGATGTTTGATCTATGGGAGGAACAAAGTGTGGCATAGGAGCCTGATGGCTGATTAAGGTGTTATTTAAGCTCCATGGATGCCAATAATTACCTTTAGACATACATTCTGATACTGCAGAGCATTTTATCCTTGTATTTGTACGCTGTACTTCACAGATTCCTAAAATAGGCAAGGCTATTACAGTATAAACCAGTAGAAGGACCAACTGCTCTGCCCAGACCATAGGCAAGGCTACTACCTTAGCCTACCACCAAGACCATGGAATTGCTTGTCAGGGGTTCAAGCCCATTATGACTGAAGCTCTATTATTATGCCCGTTAATTAGTGGTTCAAACCTGCAGTCAACTTTAATTGATGTGCATTTTAACAGTAGCCTATTTTTGTTTGTTTGTTGTTTGTCAGCACCAAATAATATGGTTGAAGTTGATTGACTGTTTGTCCAATCATCACACCCTGTGGTACATATGCTGAGGTGATGAATCATGTTTAGAAAAGTCTAGGTCCCATCTTGCTATTCCTTTCACTATTTGGGCAATGTTACACAATTCCTGTGAGTCTATGGAACACATCTGTACGTTTTTTTTTTTTTATTAATTGTTTTGTATTTCTAATCAAGTACTCTAAAGCAGCATTTTTCCACTTCAAGATTTCAAGCTGTTTTGGGCTGGGCTCCGCCTATATACTCACAAAGCGCTTTGAGTGACAGTCACCCACAGTCTGCACTCAATAGCATAAAACTGCAGTGCCGCAGCCCCATACATAGGAAGGGCCTGTACTGTGCGTTGGGGGCCTGTACTGTGTGGTGCACTACTGCGCATGCGAGAAACAAAGTAAAGTCATTCTAATCTAGTCTAAGGGTTAAGTTTAGGCCCTCATCCAGAAGAGGTTAAGCTTAGAGTAACAGGCTGGGCTGGTAATCCAATTGATATTCAGTTTAATATAAACATTCTAGTCTATAGACAATTGGTTGCATTGAATGCTTTATTTGGTTACTCCTAATCCAATTGATATTCAGTTTAAAACAAAGATATTTCAGACATTAGGTCCTATTTTCCGTATGTTACTTTATGTTCTGTATGTTACTTTATATTTCTAGTGTCCTATATTATATGTTACTTTGTTTCTCGCATGCACAGTAGTGCACCGCACAGTACAGGCCCCCAACGCACAGTACAGGCCCCTCCTACGTATGGGGCTGCGGCACTGCAGATATACCCTACTCTCTGCACTGGCAGACAGAGAGAGAGATAGAGGGGGAGACTAATTAATTTCGCCACAGGGGGCATAATCCAACGGGACAATGCATTGGTAACCTGTTTCAAATGACTATTATACCCAGTGAATATTATTGCACGGATCGGAATACGCGTGGTGGGAGTGTGCGCTATGATATTTTGCAACAGGTTGACGTGACGCGAGTGCCGACAGAGAGAGAGCAGAGAACGAGCGAGCGAGAGAGAGGGAGACAGAGACAGAGACAGACAGAGATAGGGAGAGAGAGGAGAGATGCTCAGAGTAGAGAGGGAGAGAGAGGAGCGATGCGTCCCGACTGCGTGCGTGTGTTTCCCCACACACAGGGAATGTGTGTAAATGCTCCGAGACGACTCGAGGGAGAGAGAGAGAGAGGAGAGATGCGTCCGACTGCGTGTATGTTTCCCCACACACAGGGAATGTGTGTACATTTTGGCAATCCGCCAAAATGAGAATTAGAGACACAGACCCCATTGATACAAACCCCCATTGCTAGAAAACAATGCTAAACACTGGAAATGGAAATTAATGGCCTTTAAAAAGTGACCATTATCATTGTTAGTAAAAAATATGGAATTTGCTATTGGAGCATGTGGCAGTATCACAGGTTAAGTGACACAGATAAATGCAAACTCAAAAACGTATTTGCATTTGCTGACTATTTAGAGAAAACATGGAACAAGAGGAAACATACATCTGATTTATCTTTTCTGACAGCCTTATTTTTGGCTCACGTTAGACAAATCCTTTATTATTTCCTGTCTTTTTGTGAACTGTGTTTATTGTACAAACAGTGTTTATCGTGCAGCTATCCACAAGATTTCGCTGCTTGTCTTCATAACATTATAGTTCTACCTATATACACATTTTAAAGTTGCTATACAATTTTATGTAGAGTAATATTTGAAATACAAATATATATATATGTAGAAGGGCGGATTATCCCTGCTTGTGGGAGTAGTAGTACACAGACACTGGGTAGTAGGATACTATAGAATTGGACCTATATGTACCCCCGTCTTTGGCACGGAACGTTGTTCTGGAGGGCTTTCAGCAGGAGTGGATGGGGCCCAGGATTTACTAACCTGGGGACTGGTACTCTGGTCTCCCTCGCCTTCCAAGGCGGTCAGCAGTAGCTCCCCACACACTCTCACTTCCCCCAGTACCTCCGACAGCCCTCCCACACCCAGTGACTGTCAGTTCAATAGTATTATTGGGCTTCCCTTTAAGCAGTACCCTTCCTTGACCACCTGTATAGACCCTTCAAATGCTATTCTGTGAATGGGGTGTAAGGGTTAAATAATTATGCAGTCACAATATTTACCCAGGGGTTAGATTAGCAAATGGAAGAAACAGACACACACACAGTGTTCCCAATAAGGTCTACTTTGTATTGAAGCCTGGGCAGGTTATCAGTTACAGATAATACTTCAGATTTATTCATACATGGCACCGGGTGCTCTCACTGATAATGTAGGGGAAACTATTCCCACCATAGGCACCGCGTGCTCAATACATTAATAACACCCCGCTTGTACTAGGGGATACCCAGGCATAAAGTAGAGAAACATTGGGAATTCAAATAACAAGAATAATAAAATACCAAAAGAAAACCAAGTAAATGTGGGCCCACGTTACCAAAATAAAACCTACACTAAAGCCGGCTTAAATTGTTTGGGGTACCCCTTAGACACTGGTTGTTAGCGTTCACTTGAATGGACGTTGATGTGGATACATGAGGTACCGTTCGTACTTAGCCAAGATGGCGGACCCACTCTTATCACCTCTCGTCCAGGTGACAAGATGGCATCGGCGATCCCGCGAGCACAGCCAGCGGGCTGGGCGAATAGCATGGGCAGTGGTTAGCTGGAGGAGCGTGCTGTGATGGCGACCTCTGCTGGTGGGAAGAGGCGTCCTCTGTAACGTCTGGGGAACGTCCACTGCTGGCTGTTGCTTGCTGCTGTCGCGCGAACTGCTAATACTGTTGCTACCCTAAACACAGCTAAACTTCGGGTCTGGATGCACCCTCCTGCTATATCGGTTGTACTACTAACGCAACGTGGCTGACTATACCACCGGTCTTCGGCGCCGCGCGCCCGGTAGTCTACTGGAGTCAGACAGAGCCGTTAGCAGCATGCTAATACACCGCACACTTACTACTATAACCCGTTAACTCTAGACGTTAGTCCTCGTTCTGTATCGCTTACTCACACACTATTGCTGGTACTTCTAGGATAACCCGTCAACTAGCAAGTACTTCTTATCACCCGTTGCTCGTTCCAACGGGGCTCTCCTCATAACTTCTGCAACGGGGCTCTTCCAGAGCACACGCCCGCTGTGACTGCGACTGTTCACGGTCAAGTCCACTGCCAAAGAGAGCTTCCTGGTCCACTGGCCCCCAGGTAACTCCCTCTTCCTCGTTGCTTCCCTCTCTCCTCCGCTCCACCTGCCACCACTGCCACTCCGCCCCCTGCTGGCAACCGCCACTGATCCCACTCTAGGACCACTCCAGAAAGGGAAAAAGGTGCTTCAATGTTATTGTTAGTGATCCATACTGAAGCCGGAGAAGAGTAGCACCTCACCTCGTTATTAGACTGGGCGAGCTATCCAAAGGAACACTGTTTATCACACTTTATACACACACAGGGAAAGTAACAGTTAGTTAGCACTTCTGAATACTTAGTACAATATTCAGGCTGCTACATATATATTGATTAATGCATTTATCAGTAAAAAAATATTTGCAGGTTGTTGTGGAATATTTAAAATGAGCCAAACATAGTGAACTGCAGAAATTCAGATAGAGTCAAGCTGTTTCAAAAGAACATATCGTTTATTTCTGTGGCCATAGAAAGTATCCTCAGTGTAACACAAGCATCTGACCAGAAGGTGAGAGCAAGCTCTGGTCAGACTTACATTAAATACACAAACTTGGAATGACAAATGAAAACAAAGATGGGTTTAGGGGTTTTGTCGTATCTGACACAAGATTGATATGAAACAAAAGACAACAAAGAAAAGGACAAGATGACATATTCTGAAAATATGACATATCTAAGACAAACTGTCCTGCTTTAGGCATTAAGCCATATAACATAGTAGTAGGGTGGTGTTGACTTTTTTCTTTTAGATTCATTCACAAATTCCAAAAATCGGACACACTTTGGATTTTGCAATCTCCCATGGAAGAAAGAGCTTGAAAGCGATGGTGAAGTATTTTGGGAATAGCCTACTAACATTACAAACATGAGGACTCACATCATACGTTATCTCCCAGAGACCAGAAGAAATGGGACAACCACCTCCAGTAGCATTCTGTAGCAGTACCAACATTCTGGTGAACCAACGCATCCTGCACCACTTGTCTAGACTTCCAGCCAAGAAAATAACTCTGTCCATATTTAATTTCAAAAGATCAGAGCCCCTAGAGCTTTGTTACTGAGAAAGCAGTGCCTCAGCCAGGAGACAAAGGAAAAGGTCTTGAAAAAGATCAACAGACTTCCATGTGATGTGAGGATATAAGCAATTCAGGCATTTTATTACCGATGACTGGCAGCTCTGGTTTCTTGTTCTACAAACTAGAATGATGCATGAAAGTAGCACAGGTGCAAATGTGAACAAAATCTATAATAGACTCACAATGTCAGTTGTTGCACACAAATGTCAGCTCACAACTAATGCTACCGACCTGGTCATATACCTGGTAATATACCGATAACGAATGACCCTTGAGATTGACAAGATTGATATGAAACAAAAGACAACAAAGAAACTGTATAGGCCTACCAGTTAACTATATTAACTAATCAAGGCTGTACAGAGAATATGCATAAACATGCTGTCTAGAGTACTAATAGGCCCACTAAGCTGTACAAAGGATGTAATAGGATGAAACATATCATATTTTCCATAACAATTTCCTAAATTAATGTGGTTGTTTACATGTTCATCATCATCAGGTGACTTCTTCGTTCCAAAGGTTGCCTATCACTCTCCAACCCATGTTGCCGGAATGTATCCCCTCCCTACTTCCCACCCCCACAAATGCACCTGATTGGATAAATGACATGATGCTGGTGCTAGTGCTAGTAGGACATAGTGAACGTTATCTATAGCAGCTTTAACTGATAGGAATGGATGACTACGATGGGGTGGCGAGGGAAGGAGAGGAGAACCCAATATGCGGAATGGAGTGGAAGGAGGAAACGGAGACGGCAGTTTGCTCTTCTCAAACACTGTGTTCTTTTTATTGTAAGAACCACGAGAACGATAATAGGTCACAAGACCAAAAACACAAGTAACGAAGCAGATAAATAAACAAACATAAAGACGGGCGAAGGCACGTTACAAAAGAACATAAAAGGATCTAACTGAGGGGCGGCTACGTGGCGTAGTGGGCAAGGCGCTCGCCACGAATGCGGAGACGCTGGGCTCGCCTGTTCGAGCCCAGCGCTCCACATTGCTTTCAGTTTAGCTGGTCGTTCATACTAATACACATTGGCCGTATTAGGGGGTGGGAAACTGATGGGTGGGGATCGGGCATTGTGGACAGCGACTCCTACAGGTCGGTTGGTGCGCCTGCGCAGTAGAATCAGGAAGTGTCGGGGGCAGCGTGAGCCTCCCACGCGTTACTCCTTGCCACTGAGAGATCGAGCTGCGCAGGTGAAAAGATGCGACTGCTGTTACCTCAAGTACCGGAGGGGACTTGTGCTATGTATGACTTAGTCCACATTGCAGCCGGCTTGTGGGAGGCAAGAAACAGCGTTCGTGACAGGGGAGGGTTGAATTGGATGATACGAAATTGGGATGGGAGAAAATATAGAAAATGGGAGAAAAAGTGGATAAAAAAAAAGGATCTAACTGAGAACTCGAAAATAAACAAGCAACAAAACAGAACACTAATATACACTTACTTAGACAGTACAACACTACAGGGCAAGGACGACGTCGACAGGAACAGGGTTAACAGAGGAATGTCACCACACAGAGAAGCAGACCGAACACACATATATACACAGACTAATTACAAGTGGCCACAGCTGGCCAGGCCAGTCTAAAACACACAACAACCAACTAAACACAAAAGCAATTACAAAACCACAAGCAGACAGGGAAAACACATCACACAAGGGAAGGAACATTCAATAACACACCATAAAATAACATTAATTATATTCAGCAATATAGTCAATATCGGTGTGAAGATTGCCTGCACCATTTGGGTCATCTGGCCACTAGAGGGAGGTAGGAGACCAGGTAGGGGACCACTGTTCCTACTGTGACCACAATTTATATTGTGGCCACTGTTTCCATTGTCCTCCCTGGAACCGTTACAGATGACGTTGTCTACAATGTAAATGTGCTCTGCCCCCAAGCACAGACTTGTGCCCAAAGAAAAACCGCCGTTTTTAAAACAAATAATGTTTGTTATGGTTTGTAAACAACCCCAACAGCACGACACAGACAGGTAGTTCAGATTTAGCCAAAAACGATGGCCGTATTTATTTCACAAACAGAAATTAGCAACAATAAAGTAAATGCATCCGAGGGAAATCCTTTAGCCGAGTAGGGCTCTGCGGCCCTGCAGCTTGAAAATCCTTTAGCCGAGTAGGGCTCTGCGGCTCTGCAGCTTGATAATAATCCACTCGTGGAGTAAAAGAAAACGGAGAATGTCATTAAAAGAAACGTAGAAATTACGAGGCAGAGTCCAGTAACAAGGCAGAGTCCGGTAACAAAACAAAGCGACAATTCTTCAGTGTTAAGGAACACACAAAAACAGATGAAGGTATTGAGTCCAACAAAACAAAGCGACAATTCTTCAGTGTTAAGGAACACACAAAAACAGATGAAGGTATAGAGTCCAGGATAAAATGAGGAAATCAGTTCATCAAAAATAGATTTCCAAAAACTCACCAAGGGCAAAGTGTAAATACGAGGCACGGGTCCACGGAGGCAGAGAGAGGAAACAGCAGCAACTTCCAAGGGCGTACTGGAGAAACACACAAGAGGAACAAGCAGTAGCTGGTGGTGACCAAAACGACCGGACACTGAACGTTCAGCAAACCGTGTATAAGAGGGCTCCCGTCGAGCTGATTTGAAACTCCTCTCAGGTGTGTGATGGTAATTGGCACCTGGAAGCGCGCAGTACTGGGCCAGCCCTCACAATCTTACTATTTAGAGATACTATAACTGTCAGTTGTTACAGTAAATATGTTCTTAAACATTCAAACTGTGATAATGTGTAAAAAAAACTATCTGATTTTCACGACATGAGGCACAAGGTCCTGGACTCTGTCACATATGGCTACAAAAATGTTATTAATTGTTTTTAGAGGAATTTGACCGTGGAAATTATGAAGAAGAAAAAAAGATGTAAATTATAAAATGGTAAGATGGAGTCTGATGTGGCTACACATGGAAGAGAAAACTATTGTAAATAGCCTACCTCCTGCTCCTTGTCTGCAATGCTATTCTAAGTGTCAGAAAACATACCAACTCCTTAAAGGTACAATCTGTAATGTCATCAAACAGCTACCTCTAGGCAAAAGAGCCCCTCTTGGGACTGCGCTTTGTTTAAAACTTCTGTTTTGGTGTGATGTGTGGTTTTGGTTTCAGTGGGTATAGGAGAGGGGTTGCTATACTGCTGGCCACACATCAGACTCTAGAGAGACTGGAGAAATTCACAGTATAATAAGTTACTAAACTCCCAAACCACATGTCAGACCATGGGGTTATTTTGCCTAGAGGTTGCTGTTTGACAGCATTACAGATTCTAACTTTAAAATAGTCCTGAATTAATCAGAAGTGTCTACAGCAGGGATGGGAGAGAGGTTAAGGAGGCACATTGTGTCAGACCTTATAAGGGCATATAACCACGCCCCCTTTAGTTTGATTGATTGTAACCTAGCCCCCTTTTTAGCCCTCTGATTGGTCGAGGATTCAAGGAGGCGGGACTTCCGGTTTCGAGGGGAGGGACATCCGGTTTAGGAGGGGAGGGACATCTGGTTACGGAAGGGGAGGGGTTATAAGGGCGGGGACTTCCGTTTTCAGATTTTTTTCAAAATAAACGTTTTTCAGAAATAAAAGATTCAAAAATAAAAGTTTTTATTATTTAAGAAAAATACAATATGTATTTGTGTATTCCAAGGTTTTCAGAATAAACATTTCAGAATGTGTGTATTTGTGTATCTTAAGAATACGTATTTGTGTATTCCAAGGTTTTCAGAATAAACATTTCAAGTGTGTGTGGGGGAATTAAGTTACAGAATGTATGTATCTTAAGAATAAGTGTGTGTGTGTGGTTTAAGAATATGTATGTATCTTAAGAATAAGTGTGTGTGTGTGTGTGTGTGTGTGTGTGTGTGTGTGTGTGTGTGTGTGTGTGTGTGTGTGTGTGTGTGTGTGTGTGTGTGTGTGTGTGTGTGTGTGTGTGTGTGTGTGTGTGGATTTAAGAATAAGTATCTATCTTCAGAAATGTTCAATAGCCGTTCTGTCAGTTTGCTGTTTGTTTAAGCAGAAAGTGCTTTCTTCCAAGTGGGAATTAAGAAAAAGATCTCTCTGTCAGTTTGTTGTTTCTGAGTGGCAAGCATCACCCCTGCTGTGTGTGTTCTCTCAACCGAGTGAAATGTCAAACTGCAGGTTCTCTGCAATTCTGAAAATCACACGATTCTGAAAGGGTGTCTAACGATGGAGGTTGGTACCAACCGAGTTCTCTCAACCGAGTGAAATGTCAAACTGCAGGTTCTCTGCAATTCTGAAAATCACACGATTCTGAAAGGGTGTCTAACGATGGAGGTTGGTACCAAGGAGGGTGTATGAAGATAGCGAATGGGAGGGCTTGAAAGTGCAGGATTCACATTGTGTCACTGGGGACCAGATTTACGACGTGTCTTACTTCTCCTTTCTGCAGAAAAAACTCGCAGCCCCCAAGGTGTGGCTGTGCGTGTATGTGCATGTTTGTGTCTATTCTTGGATAAAGCCAAATGCATGTTAGGGGGATATTTTTTAAGAAAAATACAATGTCACAATCTTTTAGACATTTGTGTTCAGAAAATTATAAATGTAGTGTGCCTATATTTTAGTTTCATGGAGAATACCCAATGCATGTTAGGGGAATATTTTTAAGAAAAATACAATGTCACAATCTTTAGACACTTCACCTTAACATTTCTTTTTGTTATATTGATGTAATGTGTCTATATTTTAGTTTCTTGGAGAATATCATAATCTTTAGACACTTGTGTTCAGAAAAAAGTTTCAGAATAAGTGTATATCTTCAGAATAAAGTTTCAGAATAAGTGTATAGGTTCAGAAAATACAAATGTATTCCCTTAGTGATCTTTGGGTGTCAAAGTGCACCATTGCATTAGCCTGCAGGGGTCTAGGGTTTGAATGTATCGTTAATACGGTCCGGTGAAGCGTTTTATTTAAAAATAGATTATTTTAAAAAGGTAGCATTACAGTGTTTTGTATTTTTGTTCACATTAATTATTACAGTTAAAGATATGATTAGGTATAAAAGTTATATGTGATAGCTTAAAGAGCTGTGCTGAAAATAAATGTCTGTGTGGGTGTGTGTGTGTGTGTGTGTGTGTGGGGGGTGTGAATTGGGGCCCTCTTAGGTGTTAAAACACCGCATGGTGGCGTTAAGATTAGGGGACATGCAGACTTAGAGTAAAACTCTGACATATTTACAGGCAACATTCAAATACAATTGGTTTATATTATTGTAACATGAAAGTTAGTGTAGAACATTATACTCATAGCATATTTTTAGTTCACACAATGGAACGGGTCGCTGAACATAATCTGACCAAAGATTTTGACAATGTATTTTTTCTTAAAAAATATTCCCCTAAACATACATTTGTCCTAATAAACTAACCTACACTATAACATGCAACACTTTGATGAATATTGTTACACAGCTGACAGAGTTGTATTATAATTATAATTTGGATAAAAGCGTCAGCTAAATGACTAAATGTAAATGGTGTAATACCAACTATTTGACCGTTTGGGACACTGTGGTGATTCTTATTTCGTAAAACTAATACAATGTTGACTGGAAAATGAGTCTTTGACGAGGTTAAGAGGTTACAGATCTGAGAAAGACTTTAGTCTTGTTTAGATCAGAGTCCCCCATTTTCAATTAATCAGGGCATACATGACATACAGATAGACAGTAATGCTACATCCAGACATTTTAGGACATACCAGATTGCAGATACACCAGTGTTTGTGATAACTTGTAAGGGTGTGTCTGTCCAAGCTGCTTTAACTGTTTCAATAGGGGTATTTCATCTGTCTTAAATTAAGACTTATTTTTGGATATAGATCACTTCAAAGCATGAATGTCCATCTACTGTATCAATGCTAAGCCTACATTTATAATGCATTTTTAGGTCAACTAGTGTTTTTACCACGGTTCAAACCTTACCAACACATCTAACCCCCAATTTATGTCACAGTATCCTGAAATAGCACACAGTTTGGGTAAAAGGCCTTCTATGATAGCTAGGTCTGTAAAGGACTTTCAAAAACTTTGAAACTGTAGGCCCTCAATACCATCCATCCTCTTTTTTACCCCAAAAAACCCATTCAATATAGTTTGCTGTACCTCAAATGTAATGTTCAGAAAATATGTCTCAGTAAGCGTTCTGTGTATTTTTAGGTGATTGTTGTTGCTGTCATTTGGACCCAGGTCTAGCTAAGAAAGGGATCTATGATCTCAAATGACTACTTGGTAAAAAGGTATAACAACTTTCGTGAAAGAATTTCAACTATATTATGGTACACACGAGTAAAACAGACATAATATTTGCAAATAGTATTGTTCTAAACAATGCAAGGCATAAATCTTTGTATCTAATGTAGACAATATGCAATTATATCATTGTCACCTGAAAACATATTGCAGGATATTTAGCAGAAACTATGGTAAATGTACTTTGATGCATGTAAAAACATGAGCTTCAAGTTTCTTTATTAGTT
Organism: Notolepis coatsorum; assembly: GCF_963971535.1. Taxonomy (NCBI): domain Eukaryota; kingdom Metazoa; phylum Chordata; class Actinopteri; order Aulopiformes; family Paralepididae; genus Notolepis; species Notolepis coatsorum. Next base: position 57,053,899 of record NC_140174.1, on the reverse strand, counting down.
GTCATACAGAACTACAGAATACTTTTATACAAAAGGCTTCTTTTCTGCTACGCTCCAGAGACTGTGCTAGGCAAGAGATAAGTATGAAATAAAATAGTATAGCATGTAAAACTAGAAGTCACGTAGACACAATGTTCGATGCAGAATAGAAGTAACTGAGTTACCATACAATATACTATGCAATACTAATATACAATACTATATACGGTAAAACAGAAATGGGGTGAGGTCGAATTTAGGCATAATTTACAGTAAGGTGTACAAAGGTATGGGGTGTAGTGGAAATCCAATACCAATATATATAAAGTGTTTAGGTGTTCTAAAGTGTGGAGAGTGGGTGCTGCAATGTGTTGTTTGTTTAAAGTGAGTGTGTGCGTTTGGATGTGTGTGTTGTGAGTGCATTTGATGGTTGTTGCATAGTGTTATTGTTCGGTATATAATAACACATAATCCTATTGAATTCTGAATTTTTTGTTTATTGGCTGAGGGTCAATGATACACTTAAAATAGACATCTAAAATCATGAAACAGGTCGATTTTTAGTAGATTGAATCATTAGTCAGAAGGATAATGTTAATTTGTCAAGGGGTTGACATATATCACCCCCCAAGACACCTCCCTCCTCTGTAAGACAAACAGTATGGTGCTGTAATTACAGTGATTAGGCTAGTTTGCCTGTCTTCATTTTTTATCAATCTGCTTTTTGTGTATTTTTAGGTGTTTGGTTATGTTTTATCAGTCATTTGGACCAGATCTAGCTCGGAAAAAAGGGGTCTATGATCTCAAATGACTACCTGGTAAAAAGTATACCAATTGTCATGCAAGAATGCAACTCTAATGTGCTACATAAGTAAAACAGACTATTTGCAAACAGCATTGTTCTAAACAGTGTATTACAAAATCTTTTTTGTATCTACTATAGACAGTTTGTATTTATATCGTTGTCATATGAAAACATGTACTTTGGTAAAAACATGATATCACATAATCCTATTGAATTCTGAATTTTTGACTGTCAATGATACACTTAAAAACAGACATGTCAACATAGTTTTTCTACCTGTTTACACAATGATAAGGTAAAAACAATACAGATGTATTTTTAGTACGCTCAACCCCCAAAGGTATTTTCTTTAAGCTATTCTAAGGTATACAACTAGCACATTTCTGAATTACTATGCAGAACAGTGTCTAGTTTTTTAGCCACACTAAATAATTGTGTAATATACTCAATATTTCGATATGCATTAAATCCTACAGTTACACCCGATAGGAAATATTCAAACAGCTCAAAGATGATAATTCTAAGGCAAATAAAAATCTAACTCACTCACCATAGTTGAGTTAGTGTGTAGTATGGCTAACATGTATGAAAGTAACATAAAGCCGTTATTAGAGTTGTTGATACAATATTATAATTCATGATAATTTTGCAGAAAAAAGCTAAATGCACAGTATTACCGGCGGAGTTTGTTTGATCCTAGTCCCCAGATGATTGAAGGAAATTCATTTTAAGAACCATTTAGCATGAAACATCTTAAAACAAAGATGTATTTATTCATTATAACCATGAAAATAATACAATGTCAGGTTTTACCGTGATTATAGCGTTCACAGATAGGAATGTATCCAGGACGGGGTCCTTTATACATCAGTAACCCTGGACAGACTTGTGAAGTCAGAGATCATTCACATTCAATTATCCAAATGTACTCAGGATGTGTCAGATGTGTGTGCGAAAGTCCCCAGCACTATGCAGGGTTTTACATAGGCTACTAACAAAAACAATTCATATTGTTTCAGTGATGGTGTGGCTGATAGCTACATTGTCGACTTGTCTTATTTCTACCTGAAAGTTTTGCATCGTTCACACAATAAAGATGCTGTTTGTGAAAAAATATTGTATAATATCTGCACTGATTCACAGTGCCCTAGGTAGCTATACACTGTACCCCGTTACAGGGGTATAGTGGATCTAATATATTTCTGTATGAATCACCTTAAAACAATGAGGCATTTCATTTATAATATCAAAACATGGAACTCTTATGTGTAATGATGTAAAAAGAGTTCTACTAACATATTTCACTTTAAAAACGTGTACAGAAAGATAAATATCCGACTCCTGCTATGGGAAGTACGCCTTTTTCTATACATAGCAAATGTTATGGTATGTTTTATTGTAACTGTTTGACTGTTTGGTTGTTTTAGTGCAAGACTGTTGCATCATCTAAGAAGGGTGACCCCCTTGAAAGGGTCTGAGGTGCATTTTCGTCCTATCGATTTTTACATACCTTTGCAAGGATATGTATGACTGTGTTGCATTCATTTATTAAAAATGTGTTGGACTTTATGGTATTTATGGTTTATTTATGATTTATTGTGGTACTTCTTCTTGAATTGTTTAAAGAAGATGTGTTTGACCCGAGGGGACATTAATGTATGTATTGTAGGACCTTACAAATAAAGCTGATTTGATCATGATCCCAACAAATGGTAAAATGTTTTCAAGCATTACATTTAACTGAAATTTGTATCCAAAAAAAAAGAGACTTAGAAAAGGGGATCAACAAACTCTGCAGGGGTCCTACACCTCTGGCTGCTAGGGGTAGTGGTATTGTTTACATAGCAGTGTTGACATTTCGAAGTCTTAAAGGGACCCCAGTTCACAGACCTGAAGATAGTTACACAACTGGATAATATTTTTTATTTTTAATCATCTATAACTGTAAGGAGGAACTTAGAATCATTCAAAACAATTATTACACTTTGAGGTAGAAAGAAACGCAGTTGGGTATATTATAATTTTTTTTATTAAAGAATATTACAGATCATGTTGAAACCTTTTTTTATCAATAATATAAACGTACATAACATCAATAATGTGATTAATATCTAAAGTTTCTAAACACATTTTTCAGTTTAAAAACACACCTTTTAAACTGATTGTACAGAAGCATAAAAACATTTCATTCCAGAAATCAAAACAATCATCTCTCCGTGGGGATACATTATTAGTAGTATGGTATATTCGACATGAATCCCCCTACATCCAGGTAGAGGTTCTCGATATTATTCTAGAGGGATTCCGTAATACGATTGTGGGAGTTGTGGCAATGCCTCCATGAACTCGCCTATAGCGATGTAGACTGCGTCATTATCGATCTCGGGGTAATCTAAATGTATATCCTTATTCATTTCTATCAGACAATCACTATTCTTTTTTTTTTTAAACTTAAATTTTTATTTTCATTTTTTCAACAACATACATAGACAACATTCATAGACAATACACAGTACATAAATTAAAACAAATATACAAAAAATGAGTAAAGAAAAAGTGTGACATGGGTCCTTCGGTCCCTTCTACATTTGCATTATTTATTTACATTTTTATTCATTTCCTTGTATCCTTTTCAAACCTCTGTGATGTCGTTACTTCCCCTCCTGTATTCTTCCCATTTTCCCCATTTCCATTCAAACTTTTCTTCTTGCAGCCTCAGCAGATGTGTGATTCTCTCCATTTCCTGTATCCCCTCTACCAACTCTATCCATTGATCCTTTGTCGGCACTTCTACCTTGTACCACAGTTTAGTTAAAGCTTTCTTGGCTGCCACTATCAATATCTTAATCAAATACTTGTCTTCCCCTTGGATTCCTTCCTGTGACAGATTCCCCAAATACAACACTTGGCCTCCCTGGGGTATTTCGTATCCTATTATTTCATTTATTATCCCTCCTATCTCTAGCCAGTAGTGCCTTATCTTCTGACATCCCCAGAATATGTGTGTATGGTTCGCCCCTTCCTGTCCACACTCCCTCCAACATGTTTTCTTTGCTGGTGTGTAATTGCCCTGTATTTCTGGTGTTATAAAGTATCTAATTATATTTTTCCACCCAAACTCCCTCCATATCCTTGATCCTGTGGTTGTTTATTGTGTCTTACATGTGTCATACCATTCCTCTGTTATCTCTATTTCCAACTCTCTTTCCCACTTTTCCTTCACATACAATGTTGTATTTCCCTTACTGTCCATTATTGCCTGATATAGTGCTGATATCACCCTCCCCTTCCGTCCTTCGTATGACTTTACCATTATCTTAATTACCCCATTCTGTTCTTTGTCTCTATCTTGCTTTATTTCCTTGTTATAGTAGTCCCTAATCTGTAAATATCTAAAGTGGTCCCTATTCTCTAGTCCGTATCTTTCTTTCAATTTTTGTAGAGTCTGCATCTCCCCTCCTTCCGTCATCGTGCACATTGCTGTTATACCCCCCCGTTCCCACCTCTTGAACCCATGATCATCTATCCCTGGTCTGAATTTGTTGTTGTGTGCTATCCATCTCATTATCTTAGATTCTTTTTCTAGCTTGTATTTCTTTACTATTGTGTTCCATATGTTTATAGTGAATCTGGTAATTGGATCTAGTAGTTGTTCCTGTCTTCTGAACAGCTCCCTATCTCCTATCAGTGCCTGCACTTTGAATCCCTCTCTTTTGGTTTCTATATCTTTCCATTTGGCCTCATAGTTCACATTGCACCAGCATGCTACTGTTCTAAGCTGTGCTGCATAGTAATAGCTTTCTAAACTGGGTACTGCCATCCCTCCTTTCTCCTTTGGTAATTGTAGAGTCACATATCTGATCCTTGGCCTTTCCCCCCCCAAATGAATCTTGATATCTGTCTATCCCATTCCCTAAATTGTTTTTGTGGTATTAATATAGGTAGGGATTGAAATAGGTATAGTAACCTTGGTAATATGTTCATCTTAATGATTTCGATCCTTGAACTGAAATCTAGGGGCATCACCGTCCATCTTTCTAGATCTCTCTTGATTTTCTGATTTATCTGTGTATAGTTTGCATCGTATAGCCCCTCCCCCCCTCTTGTGATGTTCACCCCTAGGTACTTGATCCTGTCCATGTCCCATTTGATTTTGTATTTTTCTTTGATCTCTATCGTTGGTGTGTAGTTCAGTGCTAATGTCTGTGTCTTCGTCACATTAAGTCTATACCCTGAGTAATATCCATATTCTGTCAGCAGATCCATCAGTGTCGGGAAGCTTGTGTCTGGTTGTCTCATATATACTATCACGTCATCTGCGAATAATCCCAATTTATGTTCCGTCCCCCTTATTTCCACCCCTTTGATGTCTTTGGTCTGTCTAATTAGTTGGGCCAGTGGTTCGATGAATACATCGAAGAGCGTCGGCGAAAGACAACAACCCTGTCTGGTAGCTCTCTCTAGTTTAATCCGGTCCGTCAGACTACCATTCACCTTAATCCTAGCCGTCGGTTCTTGATATAATGCCCTAATTGTTTTCATAGCGTTTTTGTCTAATCCAAATCTCTCTAATACTTTATATAGAAATAACCAGCTTACACTATCGAAGGCTTTTTCTGCATCTAGGCTAACTAATACTGCACTTCCTCCTTCCTTTTGTATCTCCTCTACTATCTGTACTGTCTTCCTTATGTTATCCTGTGTCTGCCTTCCTTTAATGAATCCAGTCTGGTCTTCGTCTATTATATCTGTCATAAATGTCTCAAATCTTTTGGATATTATTGATGTATACATCTTGTAATCTACATTAAGTATGGACACAGGTCTGAAACTACTACACAGTTCTCTATCTTTCCCTTCTTTTGGAATTGTACAGAGCCCTTCAGCCGGAAGATAGATGACTCAGTATGCTCCCAAGAGAGACCAGGTGTTCAGTGCATCAAGATTTAGAAAATTAAGCCCTGCCTAGCAGGGGCAGAGAAGGAATTAAATTAAGTGAAACAACAAGCTGAGATTAGCACCAAACTAACTCAGAACTGTGAAAGCTGTGTTCTGTTAATAATTTGAGTAACTGGATATTAAAAACTGGTTCAAAACAACCAAGGATAACAGTAAAACAATAAGAATGTATTTAATTGGTAAATATCAGAGGTTAAGGGTTAGACCATTTGCAAAATGTGGTGTTTCAAGGAGACTAGAAAATTGTCCTACACTGTGAAAATCAAATAAAGTAAAAAGTGGACCCAACGGAAGACAAGACGGTGAGTCACTGTCTAGACAATAAAGAATTATCTTAGTTTTCTAAAAAAGCAATTACAGAATGGTAAAGTGTTTGTAGATGGAAACAGCTCATGTTTTATTATCTGTGCACGGAGAGCCAGTCGGTGTCTCCCCAAGTTAGACTGTGTAAACATTGTGTCAGAAGAACATGAGGACGTGTCACTCATTAAAAGGATCCCCTAATAAGGTAATGGCTAACTGCTAAAACAGCCCGGCGGATTCTATTGTGTAAACGTTGTGTCAGCAGACCAAGACTGACGTGTCACTCAGCGAGGAGAATTTGGCCAATGGGGAAGCCCTATTGCGGGAGTGACGTCACCAGACAGGCAGGGGAAAAGTCTTTTCTATCTCATTTAAAAAGGGCAGGCGAGGAGACAGAGAGGATCCTGGAAACAGAGACACACAGATCCTGGAGATAGACTGAGACAGACCTGGAGAGGAGGAGATCGCTGGAGACAGACGGGGTAGCCGGAGACTCGAGAGCCGAGCCGGACACCCACAGAGCCACGGAGACAGACGATGACAGAAGATCGCTTCGCAGCAGGAGATCCTGCCACGGAGAGAGACGAAATCAAGCGCTCCTTGCTTGAGCGCTGAGACACACGGAGACCCAAGGTTGCCCTGGCGACCACCAACCACAAGAGAAGCCGCGTGTTGTCATGGGAAGCCGAGAGACAACAACACCAGCACCGGAGAAGAAAGCTCTGATCGGCCCCAGCTGATCAGATCATGGACAGAAATGCCACACCAAAGAGACGATTAGATTGAAGTAAAGAGCTTGTACTTGTTTGATTCATAAGCTGTGGTTTATTAAGAAATAGAAATAAACACACCAGTTTGTTTTATTCAGACCACCTCGTCAGCTTCTTTCCTTAATTGAACCGAACATCTGAAATACCAAACAATGCAGAGGAGAAGGATAAAAGACTATACGATCACAGAACTTAGATATAGATATAAATGAAGCGAAAGATACTTCACTTACTACTCTTTGCCCTACTGATCGCATTCCCCACTTCTTGTTCTGTAATTTCTGCATTTAATATTCCATTCTGTTCCTTCCCTATTGATGGTAAATCCAATTTTTCTAAAAAAGATTCTATCTCCTCCTCCCCTGCCGCTATCGGTTGTGTGTATAGTTTCCTATAATATTCTTCAAATGCCTTCTCTATTTCCGCTGGTTCTCTCAGTATTTTGTTTGTGTTTGTGTCCCTTATTGTATGTAATGTGTTTATTTTTTGTTGCGTCCTAATTCGTCTAGCTAACAGTCTGGTCGCCCTCGGTCCCCCTTCATAGTATGTCTGTTTCATGTATCTAGCTTTCTTCTCTATTTCTGACAGCAGCTCCCTTTTTATCTGTCCTCTAACTTCCTTAACCTCTCTAAGAGTCTTCTGGTTCTTTGAGCTTTGGTGTTCTTTTTCTAATTCTTTCAGCTTCTTTATCAAGTTCTGGTATGTCCCTATTCTAGCCTTCTTGAGTAATGCCGTCTTTGCTATCAATTTTCCCCGTATTACTACCTTTAGTGCATCCCATAAAATGTTTGGATCTACCTCCCCATTATCGTTCTCTTCTCTATATCTAATTATGTCTTCCTTCACCTGGTTAACCAAACCTTTGTTGTTCAATAGTCCTACATCCAGTCTCCAAACTGTATTCCTCTGTTTACTTTTAAGATTTACTGTCAGATATATTGCGCTATGATCTGAAATATCAGTCACTCCTATCCTGCATTCTTCCACCCGATATCTGTCCCCTGTTGTCATGAGAAAATAGTCTATCCTTGAATATGTTGTGTGCGGGTGTGAATAGTGTGTATATTCTCTATCTATCGTGTTCATTGCTCTCCATATGTCTATGATTCCTAATTCTGCCATATGTATATTCATATATTTGCTAATGTTTGTCCTCCATTTCTTTGTGCTAGTCGTGTCTATGTCATAATTCAGTACCACATTGAAATCACCTGTACAGATCAGGACCCCCTCCCCTTCCAACGCTATAATATCAAAGATCGTTTCAAATAGATATTTCTCACTGTCCGGTGGAGCATATACATTTATTAGTGTTACCATTTGACCTTCCATTTTCCCCTTGACCAACACATACCTTCCCTCCTTGTCCCTTATTTCCTTGATCATCTCAAATTTCACTGTGTTCTTAATTAGTATAGCTACTCCTCTTCTAAGGTTCTGTTTAAAAGAACTATAGAACAGGTTTTCATACCCGAATCTCTTCAGCTTTTCATGTTCTTGTGATATAAGATGCGTTTCTTGCAAGAAAATGACCTGCGCCTCTTCTTTTTTAAGTTTCGTCATCACCTTACTCCTCTTTATCGGGTTATTCATACCATTCACATTTAACGACATCATCTTTACACCCTTAACTTGTGTCATATTTCTTTTCCAATTGTTCTCCCGTTCTACCCATGTCACATAAAATAATATTTGTGGTTGTAGCCTCTGCTATCTCCTTCTGACTTACATACATATTTACATAATAAACATCAACATCAACATCAAAATTCACTCTTTGAACTTCCATGGCATTTGAGGGTCCTATTCGTTCCCCTCTTTTCCCCGCTGGTGGGTGGGGAGTAGTGGCTCTCCTAGTGAGAGGGCCCCCCCTAGTGGCTACATTGAGCGCACTATATATGTCCAGCTCTGTGTGTGGTCTGACCGAGCTCCCAGTCAAAAAGCTCCGCTTTAGTCACTTTCATGTTCCTGTCTAACTGTGTTATGCGACATGTGTTTTCCTGAGTCCCTTTAATGTCCGTCTCCATATATCTCTTGAATGCACATGTCCCTTTTTTTTATCACTTTCGGTTTAATTATCCCCCATGTATTTCGTCATACTCTTCCTGCCTAACAAGTCTCTTTCATGTTTTCACTCTCTTGCATTATGTGCGTCATACGTATATCAGTCCAATGCAATGTGCTTCGAATCTCTATGCCTTCCTTTCAAAATTTTGGTCTACCTATAATTATCTCATGTACATTACTATCTTCTCACTATCTATTTTGTGTGTGTGCATTGTACTCATCCACCCTTTGATCACCGTCTCGTCTCCGCCCCCTTTCTCCGTGTCCTTGCGTCCTTCTTCTCAGTTGATCTGCTTTGAATCAATTCAGATCCCCTTCACCTTCCCGTTCTCCTCGTCTCCTCCTCGTCCCCCGCCGACCCTGGTCCATCTCCTCGCCTTCTCCAACCTCTGCAGCAGCGTAGGTCTCTCGTCTCCTCCTCCCGGCACCTTCCATCCTCTCTGGTTCATGTCCCTCGCCGCCTCCCGCACGTCTCCGTACACCTTTGCGCCTTCCTTCAAATGAACCTTCAGCGTGGTCATTGGTGATTGAAATCTGATTCCGCCTTCCTTCAGAGATTTTTTAATCTGAACATAGCTCCGACGCTTTACCGCCACCTCCGATGCATAATCATGGTCAAAAGTCACTCTCTGTCCCCCCACCTCCATCTTCTTCTGCCAGGCTGTTCTAAGAATGTTCTCTTTCACCTCGAATTCCAAGAAGTTTACTATAACTGCTCTCGGTGGTTTGTCCTCCCGCGGCTTCGGCGCCAGAGTCCTGTGCGCTCTCTGAATCCCTGTCTTGTCGAGGGCTGTCATTTTTAATTCTCTTCGAATTAGGCTGTCCACATATTTGACCATCGAATCTCCTTCCATCCCCTCTTTCAGACCCCATATTCGTATGTTGTTTCTCCTCGACCTCCCCTCCAAGTCCATTAGCTTTCCTCTCAGCATGTTCTGTTGTTCGAGCGTCTCTTTCAGAATATCATGCATTTCTGTATTCCATTCTTCCGTATCGGCCGTCCTTTCTTCCAACATCTTTATGTCTTTCTCTTGCTCTTGTATTTTTCCGTTCATTGCCTCGAGTCCTTTATCCATTTCCCCTCTGAGTTCGTCCTGTCCCCTCTTCAACTCTTCCCTCAGTCCATCAATGCTGTCTTGGATATTCTGCGTGCTCGCCTGGTTAGCCATCACGCTAGCTTGTATACTAGTTTGTAACTCTTGTTGGCTAGCCAACGCGCTAGCTTGCACGTTCCTCGTGTTAGCTTGTGTGCTAACTTGTATGCTATCTTGTATAGCTTGAATAGCCTTTGCATTAGCCTGCACGTTAGCTTGTAGCTCTCGGTTAGCTTTGGCTTGTAGTTCCTGCCCAGCCAGCATGGTCGCTTGTATTCTTGTTAACCAGGCGGGCTCCACGGGGTCTCCTTCCCTGCCTCCCTGCGTCACGCTCGCCTGAGCCATTTCTTCTGTCATTTCCTCGAGGTTAGATTTTTCCTCCGGTGTTTGTACGTCTTCTGGGGTCTTATTTCTCTCACTTTTTCTCGTGCACATCCTTCCTTTTCTCTTATATCTTTGAATTTTCACCTTTTATTCTGTTTTAGACGGTTTTACTTCCCTTTCTTGAGTTATTTGACCGGGAGCTCTTTCAGTGGTCTCCTATCCACCCATCTCAAAACCGGAAGTCGACAATCACTATTCTTAACTGTTTGGAACTCGAAAAGCAGTCCTTCACAGATTCCTTGCAGCCACGTTGATGTTGGGGTGGGTAAACCCGCACGGCCAAGTAGGCTGGCTATTACCGGTATTAGCTGGGGGCTCCATAGCATTGTCAACAATGCCGCTTCGTTGACCCTGTAATACAGGGCACCCTCGAAGAGACATTCATGATGTCTCTGACTCGGGTGTCTAATGCTACAGCCGTAGCAGTTCACGGTGAGATGTCGATCGATACAAGACCTCAGTATTTCGGTCATAACTAATTTAATATTAGCTATCATTAGGTAATCTAAAAATCCGGTTCTCTCGTCAACCATTACAGGGAGTAATGCAAGTCTTCTCGATGGCGAGGGTGTTTTCGGGATTCCCTCAAAGACCTGTATTTCAGTAGGATACACCGATTCAGGCGTGTGTGCCCTCCAAGGGCTACAGGGGTTCCTTGAGCTGGCTATAGGGCTGTAGACAGTCTCTGCATCGAGGGCCTTGACGATGGTCTCATGTGATGACAAGTCTGGTCCGTCGAGGGTGGGGGTATCGTATAGACAGGTAGGTATCTGTACCCCCGGCAATGTAGTACAGGTTAGAGGATTGTACAGTAGCGGAGAGCTGGGTTCTTCCGACTCCAACCCATATGTGGAGTCAGTGTAGAGATCATGTGGGGAGAAAGTCATGATTGCTATCTAAAGTATAAATGAGTCTTTTAAAAGGATGATTTAGAGGTAGCATGCCCCGTCCTCCGCCCCCTCTTATCTTCACTCACCCCTAACAGGCAGGACTAGCATGACAGTTCAGACCCCCTCAGGGGAAAAATGTTGTGTAACACCTAGTTGTGGGGTAATCACCCACACAATCTTAACCATACTTCTTCCAGTCTTTGATAGAAACTTTGAAGTATCAGCTGTTGTTTAAAGTACCAGCATTATAGCATAGGTAATTTCTTCAGCATGACTACCACATATATTATGAGTTTTATAAACTATGATCTCACAATGCTTCTAAAACACGCTATAGCTAATCAAGTCAGCGATGCCGACTTGTACATAGTAACCGGGAATGTCTAAGGCTTTTTGAAAATATGTTGAAGCTGGTGAGAGAGAAAGGCTTGTTATATAATTGGGAATAATATCGAGAACCTCTACCTGGATGTAGGGGGATTCATGTCGAATATACTATACTACTAATAATGTATCCCCACGGAGAGATGATTGTTTTGATTTCTGGAATGAAATGTTTTTATGCTTCTGTACAATCAGTTTAAAAGGTGTGTTTTTAAACTGAAAAATCATAAGTGTTTAGAAACTTTAGATATTAATCACATTATTGATGTTATGTATGTTTATATTATTGATAAAAAAAGGTTTCAACATGATCTGTAATATTCTTTAATACATTTTTTATAATATACCCAACTGCGTTTCTTTCTACCTCAAAGTGTAATAATTGTTTTGAATGATTCTAAGTTCCTCCTTACAGTTATAGATGATTCAAAATAAAAAACATTATCCAGTTGTCTAACTATCTTCAGGTCTGTGAACTGGGGTCCCTTTAAGACTTCGAAATGTCAACACTGCTATGTAAACAATACCACTACCCCTAGCAGCCAGAGGTGTAGGACCCCTGCAGAGTTTGTTGATCCCCTTTTCTAAGTCTCTTTTTTTTTGGATAATAATGTCAGTTAAATGTAATGCTTGAAAACATTTTACCATTTGTTGGGATCATGATCAAATCAGCTTTATTTGTAAGGTCCTACAATACATACATTAATGTCCCCTCGGGTCAAACGCATCTTCTTTAAACAATTCAAGAAGAAGTACCACAATAAATCATAAATAAACCATAAATACCATAAAGTCCAACAAATTTTAAATAAATGAATGCAACACAGTCATACATATCCTTGCAAATGTATGTAAAAACCTATCGATAGGACGAAAATGCACCTGAGACCCTTTCAAGGGGGTCACCCTTCTTAGATGATGCAACAGTCTTACACTAAAACAACCAAACAGTCAAACAGTTACAATAAAACATACCATAACATTTGCTATGTATAGAAAAAGGCGTACTTCCCATAGCAGGAGTCGGATATTTATCTTTCTGTACACGTTTTTAAAGTGAAATATATTAGTAGAACTCTTTTTACATCATTCTACATAAGAGTTCCATGTTTTAATATTAGAAATGAAATGCCTCATTGTTTTAAGGTGATTCATACAGAAATATATTCGATCCACTATACCTGTGAGGTTTTTGTCCTTTGCTCACTTACGTCGCTCTGTTTCCATTTGTTTTCTGTTAATCATTTCATTCCCCTATTCACACTGTAACTGAGGGGTACAATTCCCTGACTGTATTACTAGATATGATACTTACTACCACTACCTTTGTACTTAATATTCGGCCACCCAGTACTCGGCATAAATATATTATGATGAACACTGTCACGTAGATGAAACGGATCCAACACAAATGTACGAATTAGAAATAGGTCTTTATTTCTACACAGCGATGGTGTGTAGAGCAAGCACTTAATCAAATCAATCACATTTATGAATGGGAATTAGTATGCACTTTTATGGCAAGAGTATTCGTCGGTATATCAATAGAGAATGTCCAATCTCTGAAGGCGCAGGTGGTACATATACGACCTGGAATAGGTAAGGAATAACAGCAATGATACTTTAATGATTATAGACTGGATACACTAGGGGGGGGGGGGTTAATCCGGTCGCTTGTAAGCCGACAGGAGTAGGAAGGGGGGGGGGGGTAGAGTCCGGCTGCCTCATCCGGCCAAGGGTATCCCAGGTGAACCCACTGTAGTGCCGTTCAATGCGCCGGCGATCCTTGGACCACACAGATGAAAGCAGGTGGACTCTCTGTGAGCCGGCTCTCTCCGGTCCACGGGGGAGAGACGTGAAGCGACCTCGTCTTGCAGAGCGTCTCCTCACCTTGCGTCCTCTCCAGGGGGGGTTCCAACACACGGCAGTGTCGGGGGTCTTTATCCATGGAATAATCAACGTATACAAAGCATAATCCGTGCCTGGGAAGGCGGGCTGTCGTCGGTAGAATAATCCGGTATACAGGTCCACTCGCTCGTCGGCTCTGGGGCTCCTCGGGTGCAATCTCACATGGGGTCGATCATCCTGGATAAACAGCCAGTTTTCTGCCCGAAACGATGGGGTGCTGACTACGGTAGTATTCTCACCGCACGAAGCACTATATATTAACAGACTATTATTAGCTTAATAGACTACGTCCAACTCGACGATATAGTGCCAAATATGACTATTCAAATATTAATATACACGATGTCTCAATACCGATGGTAGGCCGAACTTGGCCTTACTCCCACACGTGGCGTCGCGGGGAGGCTTTACGTCTGTCACTCTATTGGAGGGTAAGAAACTGGACTGAAAAGGAAGTCCTACTTTAGTAGCGCAGTATATATACGCACTATGAACAAATAGTCCCATTAGTGGTGCGGTAGCCAGATTCCTACGCGGAACTAGGACTTGTTCGTACATGTTGAGCGGTACGTTTGAACTGGGTCTGGGGGGTATGGCGGCCTGGCACCAAGGTCTCGACCAATAGTAGAATGGAGACTATTATGGGATGTTCAGTAGGCTAGAATGGATATTCAATGCATATTGTACAAGGAATATACAAGGGATATCAAGGAATATTAGAGAATATACAAATACAATTAAATATATATATATAATAAATATATATATTCGGTTTAATCTGGCCCTTCACAACAGCCACCCCCTGATTGGTCCCAGACCCAATCAGTTAAGCAGAGACAGATTAATCGCGTTGTCTATTTACACATAAGGGTTTGCTGTAGGGGTCAGTCAACTTCACAAAGTCATAGGGTTATAGGGTCATGGTCATCATCGATTGTGTCTGGGAGTCGGGGCAGTTCTATGAGCCTCGCCACGGGACGGGTGTAAGTGCGACCCTGGACAAGCACTTCAGCTGCTCGGACCTTGCCGTCGGCACCGGTGATCACTTTGCTTACGCGGCCGGCCGGCCACATAGCTCTGGGCAGTGATTGATCAATAATCATGACGACTGTTCCTTCTGTCAAATTGTCTCTCTCCTTTACCCACTTCTGGCGGGTCTGTAGAGACGGTAGGTAGTGCAGTAGGAAACTGCTCCAAAACTTGTCGGCTAATACTTGGCTGTACCTCCACATTCGTCGGCCGTTCGCTTCTTCAGGCCGGTACATTGTCTGGGGTAATGCAGGATCTAGCCGCCCCATCAGGAGTGTGTTGGGGTCTGCGGAGATAACAGTGCTCAATCCACAGAACACAGACTTCTTATTCTCAGCCTCCTCCTGACTGGCTTCCCTCGGGATAGGCGTGGGCCACTCTCCTTCCGGGAGCTTTAGGAATGCTGGGCCGTCACTGTAGACATTGCGACGGGTGAGGTCATCCAGGGGCATCCCCCGGGTGATGACGTCAGCTGGGTTCTGTTTTGTATCAACGTAGCGCCACTGTGTAGATCTCTCCCCCCTTTTCTTGGGCCCGCAAGTAGGCTACTGATCCGTATGCGACCTCTGAGGCGTCACTGAAGACGTGTAAGTCCATTTTACATGTCTCTGGCCTCACCGTGGGTGGGAAGTAGCTTCGGCGCATATTAACGCCTGGGAGTGAGTGGAGCTCCATCTCCCACTCTCTCCAGGTGGATGCAAGGTGTGCGGGAATGGGGTCGTCCCAGCCCTGGTCCTTGTCCCACAATGCTCGTACAATCATTTTTGCCCTGGTGGTGTACGGTAGAATACATCCTAGCGGGTCATATTGTCGGGCGAGTGTTGTGTACACACTCCGTCTGGTGGTCGGCACCGCCGCCGGCCTTCCCTGCTCCGTAGTCAGGGGCTTGTGTCTGTAGTGAAGCGAATCTGTTTTGAATCGCCACACCAATCCCAGGGTCATCTCCTGGGCTTCTCCCGGGATTGTAGCCATCCAGGTCTCGCTGCTGGCTGCCTTGTCCTCGGAGGAGAGGCTGCGCAGTACTTGCGGATTGCTGCTGGCCCACTGCCTGAGATCAAAGCCGCCTTTGATCAATGAGGCGCAGAGTTTAATCAGGAGAGCCTCGGCTTCTTCCTGGGTTGAAAGGCTTTGTAGACAGTTGTCTACGTAGAAGCTGTTCTTTACGCTGTGTCGGACCTCTTCGTCCGCTGCTGGGTCCTCTGCTACATGTTTCTGTAGTGCAAATGTAGCACAGCAGGGGCTGCACGTCGTTCCGAAGGGGAGGACTTCCCATTGGTAGATGGCTGGGTGCTCATCTCCTGGCTTCTCTCTCCATAGGAACCGCAACAGGGGCTTGTCCTCCTCTACTAATCTCACCTGCAGGAACATTCCTTTAATGTCCCCGCTGATGGCCACCTTTTCCTGGCGGAAGCGGAGTAGAACGCCGAGTAGGGAGGGGCCGAGTGTGGGACCGGGCAGTAACTCTTTATTCAGATTTTGGGATCCGATCTGGTAGCTGCAGTTAAATACTATGCGGTCTTTACCGTTGTGATGGACCTTGTGGTGAGGCACGTACCACGATTCAGTGGTCTGGTCAGCCTCTTTAATGTCCATCTTTGTGACGTGTCCCGCTGTGATGAGCTTCTCAATCTCAGCGCGGTATACACTCTCTTGGGCGGGGTTCTTGGCTAAGCGCCGCTCCGTGTTCAGCAGGTACCGTTCTGTGGCGTCTGTCTTGGCGTGGAAAGTAGGCATTCCTTCTCGCCGCAGGAGTGGCGTGGCGTATCTCAACACGCCGTTGACCGGGACTCTCTTGGTCCCTGTCTCGAGGAGGTGAATGGCGTAAATGTCATCTTTAGAGCGAATGTCTTTCCTTCCGTTCTTAAAGGGCATTTGTTCCAAGGTCCATAACCGCTCTACGTGTTGCAGGAGTGCGGTTTCTCCCTCTGTGACTCGGGAGTGGAGACATCTAGTGGCTGTACTTCGGTTGAGAGATTTGGCGAGCGGGCCTTGGAGAGTCCATCCCAAACGGGTCTCGACTGCTGCAGGACAGCCTCGGGGTCCGGTATGAACCCGGTCTATCGGGACAATGAGGTCTGCATGGTCGGAGCCTATCAACAGGGTCGGCATAGCATTGTCTATGAGCGGAATCTGTAACTTGCGCAGATGTGCATATTTCTCCATCTGCTTGGCGACGGGGTATGTGTACCGCGACAGTCCTATTTCTTGGCTGGTGAAAGCGTCTGTAATCTGGTACCGTCGCTCAGGCTGGCCGCTTGCTGCGATAGAGAATGAGACATTCTCGCCCTTTATCGTCTTCAAATCTCGTCTTATTGTCCGAATTGTCATTTGGGTTTCGCTTCCCCGCAGCCCTAGCTGGGCCGCAGCGGAGGCGAGCAGAAGGGTCTTCTCTGACCCGTCATCGAGGACGGCGTAAGTGTCCAGGACTTTATTCTGGTAGCTTAGTGTCACACGCACTACTTTTAGGAGTACTCGGGCTCCACTGCTGCTGGCGGGATCGATGTACATGACGCTCGCTTTGCTGCTGGATGGTGCGGGTGAAGGGCGCCGTCTGTTACTGTCGTGAAGTATGTCCAGATGGGCTCCATCGCACTTGGTGCACCTTTTCTTTAAGCGGCATTCGGCTGCCATGTGTGAGCGCGCACAGCGAAAACAGCGCTTGTTGGACTTTATCCATTGACTTGCTTCCTCCGCGTTCAGCTTGGGGAAGGAGTCACATTGCGCTAGCCAGTGTTCTTTCTCACAGTAGGGGCACACTATCTTCCACTTCTCCGTTCTGGAGGGGGTACTGTGGCTCCTGCTGCTCGGTACTGACTCCGATTGGTGCATCACAGTCACCGATCTTCTTCCATCATTTAGTCGTCTGGTTCCTTCTCTGGAGCCAGGGGTGCTCCGTCCGAATGTATCTAGCCGTAGGCTGCTGACTTCTCTCGCCAGGAAGTCTGCTAGATCGAGGAGGTTCGGTTCGGGGCCATTCGGGTCTCGGTGGTCTCTCTGCCGCCTAAAACGCTCCTGTCGAGCGGGCGGCAGCTTCTCCAAGATCCTTTCCACATTTGAGTTGGCGTAAAGTTCATGCCTCCCCTTCTCTCTCTGCGCTCCCAACATCCCTACCAGGGACTGCACTCTGATGGACAGGTCGTCCAGTGCTCGATTGTCTATTGCTGGGGGTAAGCAGTCGATGTGTCGGATCTCCTGGATCACGTAATCCCATATGCGCCCATACCTCTGGTCCAATGCTACCAGCGCTGCTGTGTATGGGGTGGTGGAAGTCGCGTAGGCGAGCGCTATATTATGTGCGCGGGGTACCTTTAAGTGCTTCAGTAGGATGGCGTATTTGTGGCGTTCATCCAATACATCCACCAACATGGTCTCCAGACACATGCGGAGTTCTGTATACTGGGCCCGGTTCTCTTGGGTGAAGTCGGGTACCATAGGCGTGCCAATGTATGACGCTGACTGTGGATACATCGGCGAGCGTTGGGGGAGAGGCCTCCTAGGCGAGTCTCCTCCCGCTCCTTGGTATGGGCTGGTACCGGCAGTGTACCATGGCCCGCTTGTCCAGGTGCTGTTCCTCGGTGCGGGTCGTGCGTCGTGCTCACCTGTGTATAGAGTCGGGGGTCTGTAGCGCAGCTCCGCGGGAGTATAGCCTGGGCTGTACCGGACCTCCTGGTCCGGTAGAGTACTGTGCTGTCGTCGGGCGTGGTTCTCCTCCTCTTCCTCTTCGTCTTCAGTTAGGTCATCCAGTGCTTGTAGTCTCTGGTTTAGCCTCTCCACAGGATATGCTGCTCCTTCCCGGTTGCTAGGTCTCGCTTGGACCGGTGGGGGGAGGTGGTCTGTGGGGGGTATAGACCTCGTCTGTTGGTCAAGTTCAGGGTTGTTTACTCGGCTAGGGGATGCCGCCCTGGAGGTGTGTCTAGACGAGTTCCTGGAGCCTCTGGTGGAGGGAGAGGGTGTTGTCCGTCTGATCAGCTGTTCTATTAGTTGCGCTTGCTGTCTGTCGCGCTCTGCGTCCCGTAGAGCACCAGCAGCTGCTCGCTGGCTGTCTGCTCGGTCTCGGGCCACATTCTCTTCCCTCTGAATGCGTCTTATTTCTAGACGTATATGCTCTTCTTCGCTCCGCTGCTGGATCTGCAGTCGGTCGCGTTCAGCAGCGGCGTTCAGGCTGATGAGGAAGGCCTGCTGTAGGGTCCTCTCTGCCTCGCTGGGAGAAGGCGGTTGTATAGGGGAGCCTTCCCTCGGGGTACTCCTTGCGGAGCCTTGGAGCTCTATCTCCACGGTGCTCTCCCCGTCTTCTTCCGTGCCGAGTTCTCTCTCGGTAGCGTTGTATTCCTCCCGGGACTCATCGGGGACTACTTCTTCAGTACTGGCGGGGTGTGAAGTCATGTCTGGTTCCCACTGGTCCCCACCGTGAACTTGGTCAGTTACATTAGAACCCGTAGGGGCCTCTATGGTCGGGGTAGTCTGGGCGTTGGGGTTAGACATACTTTTACTTTCTAGTTTTACCGCGTTTACTGTTAGTAGAAGACTAGGTTGTTGACTGACAGCGTAAGCCTCTAAGTACTGAGGGAGCCGTCGTTCGCGCTGCGGGCGTTGGTTAGGAGGATCGTTTCGTGGAGTGTTCATCATAGGCCATTTCAATATTAATAACACTATATTAATATTACACTAATTACCCTCCGGCTCGAAGGACCAATTGTAACTGAGGGGTACAATTCCCTGACTGTATTACTAGATATGATACTTACTACCACTACCTTTGTACTTAATATTCGGCCACCCAGTACTCGGCATAAATATATTATGATGAACACTGTCACGTAGATGAAACGGATCCAACACAAATGTACGAATTAGAAATAGGTCTTTATTTCTACACAGCGATGGTGTGTAGAGCAAGCACTTAATCAAATCAATCACATTTATGAATGGGAATTAGTATGCACTTTTATGGCAAGAGTATTCGTCGGTATATCAATAGAGAATGTCCAATCTCTGAAGGCGCAGGTGGTACATATACGACCTGGAATAGGTAAGGAATAACAGCAATGATACTTTAATGATTATAGACTGGATACACTAGGGGGGGGGGGTTAATCCGGTCGCTTGTAAGCCGACAGGAGTAGGAAGGGGGGGGGGGTAGAGTCCGGCTGCCTCATCCGGCCAAGGGTATCCCAGGTGAACCCACTGTAGTGCCGTTCAATGCGCCGGCGATCCTTGGACCACAGATGAAAGCAGGTGGACTCTCTGTGAGCCGGCTCTCTCCGGTCCACGGGGGAGAGACGTGAAGCGACCTCGTCTTGCAGAGCGTCTCCTCACCTTGCGTCCTCTCCAGGGGGGGGGGTTCCAACACACGGCAGTGTCGGGGGTCTTTATCCATGGAATAATCAACGTATACAAAGCATAATCCGTGCCTGGGAAGGCGGGCTGTCGTCGGTAGAATAATCCGGTATACAGGTCCACTCGCTCGTCGGCTCTGGGGCTCCTCGGGTGCAATCTCACATGGGGTCGATCATCCTGGATAAACAGCCAGTTTTCTGCCCGAAACGATGGGGTGCTGACTACGGTAGTATTCTCACCGCACGAAGCACTATATATTAACAGACTATTATTAGCTTAATAGACTACGTCCAACTCGACGATATAGTGCCAAATATGACTATTCAAATATTAATATACACGATGTCTCAATACCGATGGTAGGCCGAACTTGGCCTTACTCCCACACGTGGCGTCGCGGGGAGGCTTTACGTCTGTCACTCTATTGGAGGGTAAGAAACTGGACTGAAAAGGAAGTCCTACTTTAGTAGCGCAGTATATATACGCACTATGAACAAATAGTCCCATTAGTGGTGCGGTAGCCAGATTCCTACGCGGAACTAGGACTTGTTCGTACATGTTGAGCGGTACGTTTGAACTGGGTCTGGGGGGTATGGCAGCCTGGCACCAAGGTCTCGACCAATAGTAGAATGGAGACTATTATGGGATGTTCAGTAGGCTAGAATGGATATTCAATGCATATTGTACAAGGAATATACAAGGGATATCAAGGAATATTAGAGAATATACAAATACAATTAAATATATATATATAATAAATATATATATTCGGTTTAATCTGGCCCTTCACAACACACACGCTTCTTCCCAGAGACGTCGTTGATTGGTTCTCCCCCGTCCACACGCTTATCAATCACATCCCTCAGCTGTCACTGCTTGTCAATTAAGCATTCCCGTATTATTTATACCCCGTTTCCCCATTCAAGTTTTGTTGGATCGTTTTGATATTTCAGTTGCATTCGCCGTTCCTGCTGCCTGCTGTTGTTTCCCTGTGCTTTGCCTCCAGGATATTCAAGAAGCATTCCTCTTGGACACCCTTTCCCCGAGGCGACGCGCTCGCTCCATTCTGTTCCAACGCTCTTTACGCACAACGCCTGGGTGAGTTTTTTATGACTGTCTTTGATCCAATTCTGTTTTTCGTGTGTTTTTATAACACTGAAGATTTCCAGCTTTTTATCAGACAGTCACTCACCCAGCGTTTAGCCTTTTTTGGATTGTTTCATTGGGATAATATTTTGGCCTAACATCTCCCACTGTGTGTTTACACACCGAAGATATTATCACATTGGATTTGTATTTTGGGACTTCGCTCACAGTGTTTATTTTGCACCGAAGATATCTATCACTTGGGATTGTGTTTGGAACGTTACTCACAGTGTGTATTTACACCGAAGATTCAGTCACTTGGATAACTCTGTTTTCGGGTACAAGTCACCTCTCCTGTTTACCTGTTCTGTTCCACCTGCACTCTGAGTTAACTCGCTCCCTCTCTCTCTCTCGGTCCCGCAACCACCTCGGAGATTCTGCCGAGAGAGGTCTGCAGAGCGGCTCTGACGTCAGCGTCTGCTTCCCCTGACTACCATCCCGGGAGAAGCTGCAGAGCAGCAACATTCATCCTTGCTTGTATTCCAGTCTTTGTTTGAACTCTTCCAAGTCTGTGCTGTTTATTTAGTCTTAATAAACAAGCCCTTGTTTTTGGCAACTCTGAATCCTACTCTCTTGTGTCGTTGCGTTTGGGGTCGGTGTCAAACCATAACATTACGATCCAACCAAAATGACGACCCCAGCCGACACAGAGAGGGTCAGAACCGCACTTGCTATTCAAGTCGAGTTGACCAAGGATCACAGCCACCAACTAGAGAGGGCTGCGGCTGCGGTGCAGGATCTCAGGGAACAGGTCCTGCCTATTCAAGGGTCACTGGCCGCTCTGGCGGGACAACAATCTGGTATTCTCGTTCAGCTTCACTCGCTGAGCGACACCGTTAATGCTTTACTTCCCTCACATCCTTCAGGAGCATTCCCCGCAGCCCCAGCTGATCCCGCACCTCGGGAACCCCGTCTCTCCGTCCCACGTCTGTTCGACGGCAATCCCGAGGAGTGTGCCACATTCATCATGCAATGTGAGTTGGTTTTCCGTCATCTACCAAGCCGTTTTACTGCTAGAGGGTCCCAAGTGGCCTATATGACGAACTTGCTTTCAGGCCATGCTGCCCAGTGGGTCACTTCCTCCTGGGCAATGGATGCAGATTTTGTTTTTTCCTATCCAGACTTCGTGGCGGAGCTCCGCAGAGTGTTCCACCATCCAGCCCGAGGTCTGGACCCTGGAGCCCGGTTGGGGACCTTCCGACAGGGGAGCGGCAGGGTAACTGACTACGTCCTGGAGTTTCGACTGGCGGCGGTGGAGAGTGGATGGAACGACCCTGCACTTCGCCTAACCTTCTTGAGGGGGCTCAGTGACGCAGTCCGGGACCAGCTCGCTACCCGGGAGGTGCCCGACTCCCTCGAGGACCTGTTTAGCCTAGTCATCCGCATCGACGGACGCCTCCAGGAGAGAAGGCGCGAGAGGACCCGAATGTTACCTCCTGAGGTACCCCGGATTCCCCGGACGCATGACGTCACTCCTGGACGCCCTGCCCTCAACACAAATGGTGGTAGCGGGCCCTCCCGTTCGGTTCGCGAGGAGGAACCCATGCAGCTGGGACGCTCTCATCTGAGCCAGGCGGAGCGTGAGGCAAGGCTCAGGTCCGGTCTCTGCCTCTACTGCGGAAGGGAGGGACACCGAATCGCCGACTGCCCCACCCGGCCAAAAGATCAGGCTCGCCAAGACCCCGGGAAATCCTGGTGAGCCGTTTTTCCCATTCCCAAAGCCGCGCACCACCTGACCATCTGATGAGCGTCACCCTGGCCTGGGGGGACCAACGAGCCACGGTGGAGGCCCTCATCGACTCTGGGGCAGACGAGAATTTCCTCGACTTCGAGTTTGCTACCCGAGCCAACATTCCACTTGAGGACCTTGTGAGGCCCTTGGAGATCTTTTCGTTGGACCAACACCGCCTGGCCGACATCTCTCAACGCACCGGCCCAGTCGTGCTGACCATCGCTGGGAACCACGTCGAGAGAATCCAGTTCCTCATCACCCAATCCCCCCTTGTCCCGGTGGTCCTGGGTAGGCCCTGGCTCGCGCTGCACGAGCCCCACATCGCCTGGTCCTCCGGTACCATCAAGGGCTGGAGCTCCTCCTGTCACGCCCTGTGTCTGCAGGCGGCGTCCTGTCCCCCGCCCCGGAGGCCCGCTGGTGAGTCGCCTCCGGACCTCTCGTCCATACCTCCCGAGTACCACGACCTCTTGGAGGTTTTCAGTAAATCCAGGGCTCAGGCCCTTCCACCTCACCGCCCCTATGACTGCGCCATCGACCTCCGCCAAGGGGCTCCCCTTCCCGGCAGCCGCCTCTACAGTCTGACCGTTCCGGCGAAGAAGGCAATGGATCTCTACATCTCTGAGTCATTGGAAGCAGGACTCATTCGGCCTTCCTCCTCCCCGGTGGCGGCCGGTTTCTTCTTTGTTGGTAAGAAGGATGGGGACCTGCGACCCTGCATCGACTATCGCCAGCTCAACGACATCACCATCAAGAACAAGTACCCGCTACCTCTCATGAACTCCACCTTCGAGCCACTGACCCAGGCCTCCGTCTTCACCAAGCTGGACCTCCGGAGTGCCTACCATCTTGTCCGTATCCGTGAGGGCGATGAGTGGAAGATCGCCTTCAAGACCCCCAGGGGCCACTACGAGTACCTAGTGATGCCGTTCGGCCTCACCAACGCCCCGGCGGTATTCCAGGCACTCATGAACGACGTCTTTCGTGACATGCTGGAGGTGTTCGTGGTGGTGTACCTGGACGACATCCTCATCTTCTCCAGGACCCTCGAGGAACACATCCAGCATGTCCGCCGTGTGCTGGAGCGCCTCCTCCACAATCGGCTCTTCGTCAAGGCGGAGAAGTGCCGTTTCCACTCCGACTCCGTCGACTACCTGGGCTTCATCGTTGAGAAGGGCTTGACCCGAGTGGATCCTCGCAAGATCCAAGCTGTGGAGGATTGGCCTGAACCCACCACTCGGAAGGAGTTACAGAGTTTCCTCGGGTTCGCCAACTTCTACCGAAGGTTCATCCGGAACTACAGTCAAGTGGCGGAGCCACTTACCAAGCTGACCTCCCCCGCTCTGCCGTTCGACTGGTCCCCAGCGGCATGTGCTGCGTTCCGCTCCCTCAAGAAGAGGTTCACTTCCGCCCCTATCCTGCTCCACCCTGACCCCAAGAGACAGTTCATTGTGGAGGTGGACGCCTCGGATACTGGACTGGGCGCTGTCCTATCCCAACGTTCTCTTTCGGACCAGAAGGTACATCCTTGCGCCTTCTACTCGCGTCGTTTCCTCCCTGCCGAGAGGAACTACGACACCGGCAATCGGGAGCTGCTGGCGGTCGTGGCTGCGTTGGAGGAGTGGCGTCATTGGCTAGAGGGAGCCGAGGAGCCTTTTACCATCTGGACGGACCACAAGAACCTGACGTTCATCCGCGCTTCCAGGCGCCTCAACGGTCGGCAGGCGAGATGGGCCAGTTTCCTCAGTCGGTTCGACTTCTCGCTGACCTTCCGCCCCGGTTCCCGCAACACGAAGGCCGACTCCCTGTCCCGGTTACACTCCAAGGGGGCTCCACCCTCTGAGGACCCTACTCCCATCCTCCCGGAGGCCCGAGTGGTTGGAGCCATCACCTTGGGCATCGAGGGTGTGGTTAGACGTGCCCTACGCTTCCAGCGTGCTCCAAGCAACGTTCCTATTCATCGTCTCTTCGTCCCCGACTCTGTCCGGTCCCGGGTTCTGCTTTGGGGCCATACCAGCCGGTTCGCCTGCCACCCTGGCGTCCATCGCACGTTCTCCTTCCTGGCTCGTCGTTTCTGGTGGCCCACCATGCGGAACGACGTCAAGGAGTTCGTATTGGCCTGCGCGGTCTGTGCCCGCAGCAAGGCCTCACACCAGGCACCCTCCGGGCTCTTACAGCCACTTCCCGTTCCAAGCCGTCCTTGGTCACATGTGGCGCTAGACTTCGTCACAGGTCTTCCCTCCTCCCAGGGGAACACTTGCCTTCTGACCGTGGTGTATCGATTCAGCAAGGGGGTTCACCTCGTGGCCCTTTCCAAGCTTCCCTCGGCGGCCGAGACGGCGGACCTCCTGACTCACCACGTGTTCCGCCTTCATGGGTTTCCCCAGGACATCGTCTCTGACCGGGGGCCCCAGTTCACCTCACAGGTATGGCGGGCCTTTTGCAAGGGATTGGGGGCAACGGTCAGTCTTTCCTCTGGTTATCATCCCCAGACTAACGGACAGACGGAGAGGATGAACCAGAGCGTGGAGTCTGCTCTTCGGTGTGTGGCAGCCGAGAGACCGGCATCCTGGAGCCGTTTCCTTCCCTGGGTTGAATACTCCATCAATTCAATGGTCAGTTCCGCCACCGGCCTCTCACCATTTGAGGTTTCCCTGGGCTACCAACCCCCTCTTTTCCCCGCACAGGAGGCGGAAGTGGCAGTTCCCTCCGTGCAGGACCACCTCGACCGCTGCAGACGAGTTTGGGAGATCACCAGGACTGCGCTGCTCCGGACATCTGAGCGCGCCTGTCGTGGTGCCGACCGGCGCCGGGTTCCTGCGCCGACTTACCTCCCTGGGCAGAGGGTGTGGCTCTCCGCAAGGGACCTCCCGCTTCGGTCCTTGGCCAAGAAGCTCAACCCCCGTTTCGTCGGACCTTTCGAGGTCCTGAAGGTACTCAGTCCGGCGGCCCTACGCCTGAAACTTCCTGCGTCCATGCACATTCACCCCGTGTTCCATGTCTCCCGGGTTAAGCCCGTCTCCCTCAGTCCCCTTATGCCTCCAGCTCCTGATCCTCCGCCTCCCGTGTTGGTGGATGGTCACCCCCAGTGGCAGGTCCGCCGGTTGATGGGCGTTTGTCGGCGGGGCCGGGGGTTCCAATACCTGGTGGACTGGGAGGGTTACGGCCCTGAGGAGCGTAGCTGGGTCTCCCGGCAGCTCATCGTGGATCCCGGCTTGATCACTGACTTCCATCGTGCCCATCCTGACGAGCCGGGTCGGCCTGGTCGCCGGGTGGCTCCCGTGGAGGGGGGGGTACTGTGAGGTTTTTGTCCTTTGCTCACTTACATCGCTCTGTTTCCATTTGTTTTCTGTTAATCATTTCATTCCCCTATTCACACGCTTCTTCCCAGAGACGTCGTTGATTGGTTCTCCCCCGTCCACACGCTTATCAATCACATCCCTCAGCTGTCACTGCTTGTCAATTAAGCATTCCCGTATTATTTATACCCCGTTTCCCCATTCAAGTTTTGTTGGATCGTTTTGATATTTCAGTTGCATTCGCCGTTCCTGCTGCCTGCTGTTGTTTCCCTGTGCTTTGCCTCCAGGATATTCAAGAAGCATTCCTCTTGGACACCCTTTCCCCGAGGCGACGCGCTCGCTCCATTCTGTTCCAACGCTCTTTACGCACAACGCCTGGGTGAGTTTTTTATGACTGTCTTTGATCCAATTCCGTTTTTCGTGTGTTTTTATAACACTGAAGATTTCCAGCTTTTTATCAGACAGTCACTCACCCAGCGTTTAGCCTTTTTTGGATTGTTTCATTGGGATAATATTTTGGCCTAACATCTCCCACTGTGTGTTTACACACCGAAGATATTATCACATTGGATTTGTATTTTGGGACTTCGCTCACAGTGTTTATTTTGCACCGAAGATATCTATCACTTGGGATTGTGTTTGGAACGTTACTCACAGTGTGTATTTACACCGAAGATTCAGTCACTTGGATATTTTCGGGTACAAGTCACCTCTCCTGTTCACCTGTTCTGTTCCACCTGCACTCTGAGTTAACTCGCTCCCTCTCTCTCTCTCGGTCCCGCAACCACCTCGGAGATTCTGCCGAGAGAGGTCTGCAGAGCGGCTCTGACGTCAGCGTCTGCTTCCCCTGACTACCATCCCGGGAGAAGCTGCAGAGCAGCAACATTCATCCTTGCTTGTATTCCAGTCTTTGTTTGAACTCTTCCAAGTCTGTGCTGTTTATTTAGTCTTAATAAACAAGCCCTTGTTTTTGGCAACTCTGAATCCTACTCTCTTGTGTTGTTGCGTTTGGGGTCGGTGTCAAACCATAACAATACCCCTGTAACGGGGTACAGTGTATCGCTACCTAGGGCACTGTGAATCAGTGCAGATATTATACAATATTTTTTCACAAACAGCATCTTTATTGTGTGAACAATGCAAAACTTTCAGGTAGAAATAAGACAAGTCGACAATGTAGCTATCAGCCACACCATCACTGAAACAATATGAATTGTTTTTGTTAGTAGCCTATGTAAAACCCTGCATAGTGCTGGGGACTTTCGCACACACATCTGACACATCCTGAGTACATTTGGATAATTGAATGTGAATGATACATTCCTATCTCTGACTTCACAAGTCTGTCCAGGGTTACTGATGTATAAAGGACCCCGTCCTGGATACATTCCTATCTGTGAACGCTATAATCACGGTAAAACCTGACATTGTATTATTTTCATGGTTATAATGAATAAATACATCTTTGTTTTAAGATGTTTCATGCTAAATGGTTCTTAAAATGAATTTCCTTCAATCATCTGGGGACTAGGATCAAACAAACTCCGCCGGTAATACTGTGCATTTAGCTTTTTTCTGCTAAATTATAATGAATTATAATATTGTATCAACAACTCTAATAACGGCTTTATGTTACTTTCATACATGTTAGCCATACTACACACTAACTCAACTATGGTGAGTGAGTTAGATTTTTATTTGCCTTAGAATTATCATCTTTGAGCTGTTTGAATATTTCCTATCGTGTGTAACTGTAGGATTTAATGCATATAGAAATATTGAGTATATTACACAATTATTTAGTGTGGCTAAAAAACCAGACACTGTTCTGCATAGTAATTCAGAAATGTGCTAGTTGTATACCTTAGAATAGCTTAAAGAAAATACCTTTGGGGGTTGAGCGTACTAAAAATACATCTGTATTGTTTTTACCTTATCATTGTGTAAACAGGTAGAAAAACTATGTTGACATGTCTGTTTTTAAGTGTATCATTGACAGTCAAAAATTCAGAATTCAATAGGATTATGTGATATCATGTTTTTACCAAAGTACATGTTTTCATATGACAACGATATAAATACAAACTGTCTATAGTAGATACAAAAAAGATTTTGTAATACACTGTTTAGAACAATGCTGTTTGCAAATAGTCTGTTTTACTTATGTAGCACATTAGAGTTGCATTCTTGCATGACAATTGGTATACTTTTTACCAGGTAGTCATTTGAGATCATAGACCCCTTTTTTCCGAGCTAGATCTGGTCCAAATGACTGATAAAACATAACCAAACACCTAAAAATACACAAAAAGCAGATTGATAAAAAATGAAGACAGGCAAACTAGCCTAATCACTGTAATTACAGCACCATACTGTTTGTCTTACAGAGGAGGGAGATGTCTTGGGGGGTGATATATGTCAACCCCTTGACAAATTAACATTATCCTTCTGACTAATGATTCAATCTACTAAAAACCGACCTGTTTCATGATTTTAGATGTCTATTTTAAGTGTATCATTGACCCTCAGCCAATAAACAAAAAATTCAGAATTCAATAGGATTATGTGTTATCATATACCGAACAATAACACTATGCAACAACCATCAAATGCACTCACAACACACACATCCAAATGCACACACTCACTTTAAACAAACAACACATTGCAGCACCCACTCTCCACACTTTAGAACACCTAAACACTTTATATTGATTGGTATTGGATTTGCACTACACCCCATACCTTTGTACACCTTACTGTAAATTATGCCTAAATTCTACCTCACCCCCATTTCTGTTTTACCGTATATAGTATTGTATATTAGTATTGCATAGTATATTGTATGGTAACTCAGTTACTTCTATTCTGCATCGAACATTGTGTCTACGTGACTTCTAGTTTTACATGCTATACTATTTTATTTCATACTTATCTCTTGCCTAGCACAGTCTCTGGAGCGTAGCAGAAAAGAAGCCTTTTGTATAAAAGTATTCTATAGTTCTGTATGACAACTAATAAAGAAACTTGAAGCTCATGTTTTTACATGCATCAAAGTACATTTACCATAGTTTCTGCTAAATATCCTGCAACATGTTTTCAGGTGACAATGATATAATTGCATATTGTCTACATTAGATACAAAGATTTATGTCTTGCATTGTTTAGAACAATACTATTTGCAAATATGATGTCTGTTTTACTCGTGTGTACCATAATATAGTTGAAATTATTTCACAAAAGTTGTTATACCTTTTTACCAAGTAGTCATTTGAGATCATAGATCCCTTTCTTAGCTAGACCTGGGTCCAAATGACAGCAACAACAATCACCTAAAAATACACAGAACGCTTACTGAGACATATTTTCTGAACATTACATTTGAGGTACAGCAAACTATATTGAATGGGTTTTTTGGGGTAAAAATTTAATTTATATTTAGTCATTTAGCTGACGCTTTTATCCAAATTATAATTATAATACAACTCTGTCAGCTGTGTAACAATATTCATCAAAGTGTTGCATGTTATAGTGTAGGTTAGTTTATTAGGACAAATGTATGTTTAGGGGAATATTCTTTAAGAAAAAATACATTGTCAAAATCTTTGGTCAGATTATGTTCAGCGACCCGTTCCATTGTGTGAACAAAAAATATGCTATGAGTATAATGTTCTACACTAACTTTCATGTTACAATAATATAAACCAATTGTATTTGAATGTTGCCTGTAAATATGTCAGAGTTTTACTCTAAGTCTGCATGTCCCCTAATCTTAACGCCACCATGCTGTGTTTTAACACCTAAGAGGGCCCCAATTCACACCCCCCCCCCCACACACACACCCACACATACATTTATTTTCAGCACAGCTCTTTAAGCTATCACATATAACTTTTATACCTAATCATATCTTTAACTGTAATTATTAATGTGAACAAAAATACAAAACACTGTAATGCTACCTTTTTAAAATAATCTATTTTTAAATAAAAGGCTTCACCGGACCGTATTAACGATACATTCAAACCCTAGACCCCTGCAGGCTAATGAAATGGTGCACTTTGACACCCAAAGATCACTAAGGGAATACATTTGTATTTTCTGAACCTATACATTTATTCTGAAACTTTATTCTGAAGATATACACTTATTCTGAAACGTTTTTCTGACCACAAGTGTCTAAAGATTATGATATTCTCCAAGAAACTAAAATATAGACACATTACATCAATATAACAAAAAGAAATGTTAAGGTGAAGTGTCTAAAGATTGTGACATTGTATTTTTCTTAAAAATATTCCCCTAACATGCATTGGGTATTCTCCATGAAACTAAAATATAGGCACACTACATTTGTAATTTTCTGAACACAAATGTCTAAAAGATTGTGACATTGTATTTTTCTTAAAAAATATCCCCCTAACATACATTTGGCTTTATCCAAGAATAGACACAAACATGCACATACACGCACAGCCACACCTTGGGGGCTGTGAGTTTTTTCTGCAGAAAGGAGAAGTAAGACACGTTGTAAATCTGGTCCCCAGTGACACAATGTGAATCCTGCACTTTCAAGCCCTCCCATTCGCTATCTTCATACACCCTCCTTGGTACCAACCTCCATCGTTAGACACCCTTTCAGAATCGTGTGATTTTCAGAATTGCAGAGAACCTGCAGTTTGACATTTCACTCGGTTGAGAGAACACACACAGCAGGGGTGATGCTTGCCACTCAGAAACAACAAACTGACAGAGAGATATCTTTCTTAATTCCCACTTGGAAGAAAGCACTTTCTGCTTAAACAAACAGCAAACTGACAGAACGGCTATTGAACATTTCTGAAGATAGATACTTATTCTTAAATCCACACACACACACACACACACTTAGTCTTAAGATACATACATATTCTTAAACCACACACACACACTTATTCTTAAGATACATTCTGTAACTTAATTCCCCCACACACACTTGAAATGTTTATTCTGAAAACCTTGGAATACACAAATACGTATTCTTAAGATACACAAATACACACATTCTGAAATGTTTATTCTGAAAACCTTGGAATACACAAATACATATTGTATTTTTCTTAAATAGTAAAAACTTTTATTTTTTAATCTTTTATTTCTGAAAAACTTTTATTTTGAAAAGAATTCTGAAAATGGAAGTCCCCGCCCTTATAACCCCTCCCCTTCCGTAACCAGATGTCCCTCCCCTCCTAAACCGGATGTCCCTCCCCTCGAAACCGGAAGTCCCGCCTCCAATCAGAGGGCTCAAAAGTTCAAAAAAAAGGGCGTGGTTACAATCAATCAAACTAAAATGGGCGTGGCTATATGCCCTTATAAGGTCTGACACAATGTGCCTCCTTAACCTCTCTCCCATCCCTGCTGTAGACACTTCTGATTAATTCAGGACTATTTTAAAGTTAGAATCTGTAATGCTGTCAAACAGCAACCTCTAGGCAAAAGAACCCCATGGTCTGACATGTGGTTTGGGAGTTTAGTAACTTATTATACTGTGAATTTCTCCAGAGCCTCTCTAGAGTCTGATGTGTGGCCAGCAGTATAGCAACCCCTCTCCTATACCCACTGAAACCAAAACCACACATCACACCAAAACAGAAGTTTTAAACAAAGCGCAGTCCCAAGAGGGGCTCTTTTGCCTAGAGGTAGCTGTTTGATGACATTACAGATTGTACCTTTAAGGAGTTGGTATGTTTTCTGACACTGAGAATAGCATTGCAGACAAGGAGCAGGAGGTAGGCTATTTACAATAGTTTTCTCTTCCATGTGTAGCCACATCAGACTCCATCTTACCATTTTATAATTTACATCTTTTTTTCGTCTTCATAATTTCCACGGTCAAATTCCTCTAAAAACAATTAATAAAATGTTTGTAGCAGTAACTGAGGGGTACAATTCCCTGACTGTATTAAAGATTGTGATATATTAAACCACTACTAGTTATGTACTTTAATTACTGGCCATACAGTACATGAATATATATGGTGAACACCCACACAAGAATACGGCATTGACACATAAAGTTCTATTTGGAGGGTATTTATTATTATTAAGCAACGTTAGGTTACAGATTGAGAATTAGGCTCGCGCTTGTATGGCGAAGAACACACGTAAAGTCAGTCAAGAGCGTAAGTCAATGAGAATAGTATGAATACTAGGATGGATCTAAACTGACGCCACCTGTGGTATAGCAATTACATAGGGCACACTGGTACCAGCTGGAGACACTGGGGGGTTCCCTCCGGGTGTAAGGCCGGCAGGGGTAGAGGAATGTTCGGGTACAAAGTCTGGGTCAACGAGGAATAACGAGGCTCCAGATACAGGAGCCAGTGCATGTACTCCCTTGATCAGCAGACAAAGCAGCAGTTGTAATCCAAGTATGCTCGACAGCATGGAAGACAGCTAGCCAGCCTCTTCCTAGAGGCGGGCCCGAGTGATGATCCTCACGGGGGTAAATCCCAAACGACAGTGGGATCGACGGTTCTCTGCTCCAGCGGTCACGGTCCCAAAGCAATATAATCCAACCAGAAATGGTTCTGCAGTCGCCGGTGTAGGTTCTCCGGTGTACATATCCAACGGTTCTCGCCTAGGACTCCTCGGGTGGGGGCACGAGTTTAGGCCGCCCAGCCTGGATAAGTGCACTAGCTATATACACGACGAACCGGTGGTAATGCTGGTCACTGAAGAACGGTAGCCGCACGATACACCATAAATGATAGACTATTACTTCACATTAGATTAAGTCGAACTCAACGTTACTGCGTTAAACTCTGACACTTTAGCAATCTATTCGCACGCGGTTCTCAATGCTCTATTTAGAGGCAAAGTGGCTCACTTCACTGCACGTTGACTCGTGGTGAAGGCATCAAGGTTTGAACTGAACTACTGCTGTTTACACCTGCGCCGTATTTATACGTAAGGTGAATTATCTAGTGCCAACCTCAGTTCTGTCTCGTATTACTGCGCAGACTCTGGACATGTTGAGACATGCCCGGAGTTGCCTTTGAACTTGCCGTTGGGGGCTTGGTCGTTGGCGCCTAGGGGTCGCTGTCCAATAGGAGAGCGAATATTACTCTGGTTTGTACACAGGTAAAGGGATATTCCGTGTATATATACAAATAATATACAAGGGATATCAAACGATATACAAATATTATACAAGGGATATCAAGCAATAAATATATATATTCGGTTTAATCTGACCCTTTGTAACAGCCGCCTCCTAATTAGTCCGCACCTAATTAGTTAAAGCAAAGACAGATTAATAGTCCTGTCAACTACTCAATGTCTGTTGTGGGGAGTAGGGCAATCTACAAAGTCAGTGGGTCATGATCGTCATCAAGGGAGTCAGGGAGCCTTGGCAAGTCTATCAGCCTCGCCACGGGTCGGTGTATGTCCGTCCCTGGGCAATAACTTCTGCCGCTCTGACCTTTCCGTCGGCACCAGTGATCACTTTGCTTACGCGGCCGGCCGGCCACATAGCTCGGGGTAGTGACTGGTCCACGATCATAACGACTGTGTCCTCTGTTACGTTGTCTCTATCTTTTACCCATTTCTGGCGGGTTTGTAGAGACGGTAGGTAGTGGAGGAGGAAACTGTTCCAAAACTTGTCAGCCAATACTTGACTGTACCTCCACATTCTTCGGCCGTTCGCTTCTTCGGGTCTGTACACCGTCTGTGGGAGCGCGGGGTCCAGCCGCCCCATCAAGAGAGTGTTGGGGGTGATTGATTGATTGATTGATTGATTGAAAACTTTATTAACAGATTGCAGAATGGGTACAGTACAGTACAGCTCAATACATACAATTGTTAAGGGGATGCAGACCAGAGAAAGACTTTCGTCTTGTTTACATCAGGGTCCCCCATTTTCAATTCATCGTAACATATGTGACATACATGACATACCGATAGACAGTACTGCTACATCTATACATTTATGACATACCAGATTTGCAATTACAGTACTGTTTGTGATACAAAGAGTCCAGAAAGAAAAGAGTATATACATTAGACGTAGAAACTGTACATTGGATTGGGTAGGTGGGGGTGGGGGGGGACTGTACATTGGAGGTGGATGGGTGGGTGGGGGGGGGGGGTTGGGTAGGAGTGGGGGGGGGGGGGGGGGTTGGGTAGGAGGGGTGGGTGGGGGACACTGTACAACTGTACAAACAACACTGTACATTGGATTATTGACAAGACCATACTTGGTAATTTCCTGTACATTGGAGGGGGTTGTGTTCGGACATTTACAGGGGCCAGTTTCGAGTTGCAGTCTCCCTTAGGTGTTTTTTGAGAGTGTTTTTGAAAGTGGGTAGTGATTCACATTCCTTTACAGCTTTGGGTAGGGCGTTCCACATTGATGTGGCATAATTGCGAAACGTGTTTAGTCCCTTGTTTGAGCCGAATCTGGGTTTAACATGATTTGTGGAGCTCCCTCTGGTGTTGTGATCGTGGTATTCACTGACCTTTGGGAAGTATTTTGTCATGTACATGGGTACCTTGGTCGTGTAGTGTATCTTGTAGACCAGGCCCATTGCAAGTTGCTGTACTCTGTCGTCTACTCTAAGCCATCCTAGGTTGTCAAAGTGGGCAGGGGTGAGGTGGGTTCTAGGAGTAAGGTCAAGCAGTAGTCTGACCAGTTTGTTTTGAGATGTTTGTAATTTTGTTTTTAGCGCCTTTGAGGTGCTTTGGTACCATGAGGTGCAAGCATAGTCGTAGTACCCTTGAATGAGTGCTCCTGCTAGAGTCTTCAGGGTATTCTTGTTTACCAGTGAGGAGATCCGGTACAAGAATCGAGTTCGTTGGTTGACTTTTTTTATTACATTGGATGCCATTTTGTCACAGGAAAGATTTGCCTCTAGGATGGAACCCAGGTAGGTAATATCTTCTTTCCTTGTGACAATATTGTCACCCACTGTAACTGAGAAGCCGTCGGTCTTGCTGAGTTTGTTATTTGAACCGAAGAGAATGGACTCTGTTTTGCCCATGTGTAATGATAGTTTGTTATCAGCGAGCCATATGCAGATTTTGCCTAGTTCTGAGCTGAGGGTTTTTTTCAACCTGTAACTTGTTCTTGTCAGAGACCAGCAGGGCTGAGTCGTCCGCAAACAGGAACAAGTTGCAGTCACAAGCTGACAACATGTCATTTGCATAAATTAGGAACAGTAGCGGACCTAGTATGCTTCCTTGTGGAACACCACAGCTTACTGTGAGGGGGGGGATAGGGTACCGTTTACCTCCACCATCTGCTCTCTCCCCTCCAGGTAGGATTGCATCCAGCTCACTGATAGACTATCAAAACCAATTGCTTTTAGCTTGTCAATCAGAATGGTGTGATTGACAGTGTCGAAGGCCTTTTGTAGGTCCAGCATGACCATGCCGCAGTCGACATCTGCTACATCACTTGAGACGTAACCGAGGGGCTTTGAGTTCAATACTCCCTCGATCTCTGTGAGGACTGTCGTGAGGACTTCTTCAGCCACGGTCTGGGCCCCAAGCACGGCGTACAGAGCTGTCTTTATGGAACGTACTTCTCTTTCCCAGGTTCCCCCGAAGTGAGGGGCGTTCGGGGGGTTAAACTGGAAGTCGATCTGAGAGGGAGCGAGGTGGGTCTTAAGTTCTGGGCCCATGGCTTGGAAGCTCTCTCTCAGCTCTCTTTCTCCGCCTTTGAAGTTTGTCCCGTGATCAGACAACAATATAGACGGTTTTCCTTTTCGCGCTGTGAATCTCCGGAAGGCCATGAGGAATGAGTCCGTACTCATGGTCGGAAGGAGTTCTATGTGTATTGCTCGGGTGGTCATGCATTTGAATACAATGCCCCACCTCTTCTCCGTCCCTCTTCCTTTCTTCACGTAAAGCGGGCCGAAGCAGTCCA
Organism: Notolepis coatsorum; assembly: GCF_963971535.1. Classification (NCBI taxonomy): domain Eukaryota; kingdom Metazoa; phylum Chordata; class Actinopteri; order Aulopiformes; family Paralepididae; genus Notolepis; species Notolepis coatsorum. The sequence goes on along the minus strand of NC_140174.1, from coordinate 57,017,909 downwards.
TGCCGGTGGAGTGAAAGGGCTTGTCGCCAAGTCGGAGGCGACAAGGAGGCAGGTCAGCCATCATGGGTATACTGGGCTGTGCTCGCCACTTGCGACAGTCTAGACAGGTCCGCTGGAAGCGTCGTACTGCTTCTCTTCCTTGCAGTATCCAATAGCGACGTCGGATCTCAGCGAAGACTCTCTCTGCCCCAGCGTGGTGCACATCCTCGTCGTATTTCTTTATGATGAGCTCGGTGACCTTGTGTCGGCTGTTGAGGACTATAGGAAACTTGACGTCATCCGTTAAGTCCGGGGCTCGTCTCAGACGACCACCCACCCTGATGAGGTCATGGGCGTCGCGCTCAGGAGCCAAGTGGAGCAGTCAGCTGTCTGACGGGACTGGCTTTGATCCCTGCAGACAGTATAGCTCCTCGGGGAACGAGTCTCTTTGGGCCCGCTGTAGCAGAAGGAGTTCTGCTTCTTCGTAGTTAGCTGCATTAATGTCGATAGTGGGGGGAACCTCAGGGTGGTGCCACAGGAATGTCTTTAGCTGCGCACTCTCAAGGGTGGGGCAGTCATCTATGTTAGGGTCGGTGGGGACTGGTGTGTGCGTCAACCCACAGAACATAGATTTCTTGATCTCTGCCTCCTCTTGACTAGCCTCCCGTGGGGTGGGGTTAGGCCACTCTTCTTCCGGGAGCTTGAGGAACTCAGGACCGTCACTGTAGATATTGTGACGTGTGAGGTCATCTAGGGACATCCCCCGTGTGATGACATCTGCTGGGTTCTGTTTCGTGTCCACGTACCTCCAGCATGCTGATTCTGTTAAGTCTTGGATCTCTGTGATTCTGACTCCCACGAAGACCTTGTATCTACACGAATCGGACTGGATCCATGTGAGTACGGTCATGGAGTCTGACCACAAGATTGTTCTTTGCACCGGGATGGTGAGTTCACGTTGGATTAACGTGGCGAGTTGCGCGCCTACCAGGGCTGCGCAGAGCTCTAGACGCGGGATCGATTGTTGCTTGCGGGGGGCTATCCTTGAGCGAGCCAGGATGAAGGCTGTGTGTATTTCTCCTCCCTCCTCTCGGGCCCGCAAGTAAGCCACCGAGCCGTAGTCCACTTCTGAGGCGTCACTGAAGACGCGCATGTCCATCTGGCACGTCTCCAGCCGCACTGTGGGTGGGAAGTAGCTTCGGCGTATAATCACATTTTGGAGCGAGTCGAGTTCTTTCTCCCACTCTCTCCAGGTGGAAGCGAGGTGGTCGGGTATGGGGTCGTCCCAGCCCTGTTCCTTGTCCCACAGCTCTCGTACAATCATTTTCGCCCTGGTGGTGTAAGGTAGGATACACCCCAGCGGGTCATATTGCATTGCGAGTGTTCTGTATACGCTCCGTCTGGTGGTCGGTAGAGGAGTCGACCTTCCCTGCTCCGTGGTCAGGGGTGTGTATCTGTAATGGAGCGAGTCTGTTTTGAAGCGCCAGACTAGTCCTAATGTCATTTCTTGGGCTTCACCTGGGATGGTCGCCATCCAGGTCTCGCTGCTTGCTGCCTTTGTCTCTGGGGAGAGGCTGCTAAGTACTTGAGGGTCGCTGCTGGCCCACTGCCGGAGATCAAAGCCGCCTTTGATCAGTGAGGCGCAGAGCTTGAGTAGGAGGGCTTCGGCTTCTTCTGGCGTCGAGACGCTTTGCAGACAGTTGTCCACGTAGAAACTCCTCTCTACACTTTGTCTGACCTCCTCGTCAGCTTCTGGGTCTTCTGTGACATGTTTTTGCAGTGCGAACGTAGCACAGCATGGGCTGCATGTGGTTCCGAAGGGGAGGACCTCCCATTGGTAGATGGATGGTTGCTCATCCCCGATCCTCTCTCTCCATAAGAACCGCAGCAAGGGCTTGTCCTCTTCCACTAGTCGCACCTGCAGGAACATCCCTTTGATGTCGCCGCTGATGGCCACCTTGTCTTGGCGGAAACGTAGTAACACGCCTAGTAGAGAGGGGCCGAGTGTTGGGCCGGGCAAGAGTTCTTTATTCAGATTCTGTAGTCCGATCTGGTAGCTGCAGTTGAACACAATACGATCCTTGCCGTTGTGGTGGACCTTGTGGTGGGGCACGTACCATGATTCGGTCGTCTGGTCGGCCTCTTGACTGTCAATTTTCTTTATGTGTCCCGCTGTGATTAGCTTGTCAATCTCAGCGCGGTACACAGTGGCTTGAGTGGGGTCCTTGGCTAGACGCCGCTCGGTGTTCAGTAGATATCGCTCCGTCGCTTCTTTTGAGGCGTGGAGGGTGGGCATACCCTCTCGCCTCAAGAGTGGAGTTGCGTATCTCATATTATCGGAATTATCGAACCACTGTTGCCCAGACCTGGAATATATAACCATCAAGTGTCGTCCTTTCTTCCTCCCGAGGGAGTTAACAGCGATCATCCTTGTAGGAGTGTATATTCCACCGCAAGCCAGCAATAGTGCCACGCTCTCCAGGCTTCACGACGAGGTAAACAAACTCCAGGCAGCGAACGTTAATGCCGCCATCATAGTTGTGGGTGATTTCAATAGCGCCAATCTGAGAAAGGTATTACCTGACTTCTATCAGCATGTGACTTGTAACACCAGAGGCGGTAACATCCTAGATCACTGTTACACGCAATTCAAAGGTGGATACAAGGCTCATTCTGCTAGTGGCTTTCGTAAATCAGATCACGCGTCCATTTTCCTTTCACCAAAGTACAAACAAAGAATCAAAAGCACTCCCGTAGTCTCGCGAGAGGTGCAGAAATGGGATTTGACGTCAGAGGAGACGCTACAGGCTGCGTTTGACTGCACAGACTGGAGCGTGTTCCACGACACAGATAACATTCATGTCTACACGGAGACAGTGCTGGACTATGTTCGTACTATGGTGGAAGAAACAATCCCCACTACCAAAATGAGAGTTTACCCAAATCAAAAACCCTGGGTAGACAAATCCGTCCGTGAAGCTCTGAGAGCGCGCACCAAAGCATACAACGACGGCCTAGTGGCAGGCAACATGAATGACCACAAGGTGGCGCGATACAACGTAAGGAGGACAGTGACAGAGGCCAAACGACGCTACAAGGATAAAATTGAACTCCAGTTTGAACAGGCTGACTCTAGAGCTATGTGGCAGGGGCTCAAAACGATGACAGACTACAAAGGCGCCTCCCTCAAACTGAACAGTGACATCTCCTTAGCAAATGACCTCAATACCTTCTATGCGAGGTTTGATGCTGGTAATAACAACACCAGCCCACAAGCCACGGCAATGGGGGGGGGGGGGGGTCGGCTGCTGAGGGAGACGCAGTGTTCAGGGTAACAGAGCATGAGGTGAGGCGGACCTTTAAAAAAGTGAATATCAGGAAGGCAGCAGGTCCGGATGGCATCCCCGGCCGCGTCCTAAAAGTCTGTGCCGACCAACTGGCCCCAGTATTCACTGACATATTTAACCTGTCCTTAGAACAGGCTGTCATCCCCACCTGCCTGAAGAAGTCCACTATTATCCCTGTACCCAAAAAATCCAAGCCTGCTTGCCTCAACGACTACCGCCCTGTAGCTCTCACCTCCATAGCCATGAAGTGCTTTGAGAAGCTAGTAAAGGGCTACATCTGCTCCTCCCTCCCCATCAACATGGACCCCCTGCAATTTGCATACCGCCCCAACAGGTCCACGGAGGACGCCATAGCCCATGTGCTGCACACAGCAGCATCACACCTGGACAAGAGGCAGGGGAACTATGTGAGAATGCTATTCATCGACTACAGCTCGGCATTCAATACCATAGTCCCCTCCATACTCATAGCCAAGCTCAGGGACCTGGGCTTGAACTATGACCTCTGCCAGTGGGTCTTGGACTTCCTGACTGGCAGACCCCAGGTGGTGAGAGCAGGCAACTGCACCTCCTCATCCATCACCCTCAACATAGGGGCCCCCCAGGGCTGTGTTCTGAGTCCCCTCCTCTACTCCCTGTACACACACGACTGTGTGGCTCAGCGGAGTAGCAATACAATCATCAAATTTGCTGCCGACACAGTGGTGGTGGGCCTGATCTCTGCCAACGATGAGAGGGCCTACCTGGAAGAGGTCAAGGTCCTGGCGGGATGGTGCCAGGAAAACAGCCTCTCCCTGAACGTCAGCAAAACAAAGGAGATGATTGTGGACTTCAGGAGGTCGGGGGTCAAGGACTACAGCCCCCTCAGCATCGACGGGGCACCGGTTGAGAGAGTCAACAGCTTTAAGTACCTCGGAGCCTACATATCCGAGGACTTGACATGGACCACACACATTGACAGTGTTGTGAAGAAGGCACGACAACGCCTCTACTTCCTCAGGCGCCTAAGAAAGTTCCAAGTCAGTCAGAAGATCCTTAAGAACTTCTACTCATGTACAATAGAGAGCATCTTGACTGGCAACATCACCTCCTGGTTTGGGAATAGCACTGCACAAGACCGAAGCAGACTACAAACGCACCCTCCAGAACATTTACAACAAGCGTTGCAAGGGCAAGGCTAAGATAATCATTAAAGACTCCAGTCACCCGAACAACTGCCTCTTTGAACTGCTGCGGTCAGGCAAGCGATACCGGAGTCTCAAGGCGAGCACAGAAAGACTCAGAAGAAGCTTCTATCCCCAGACCATCAGGCTGCTAAACGAACAATGAACACTACACAACAACAACCACCAAACGCACATAGCACACACATCCACACGCACACACTCACTTTAAACAAACACACTGTAGCACCCACTCCACACACTTTATAGCACACACCCACTTTAAACAAACACACTGTAGCACCCACTCCCCACACTTTATATTTATTGATGAAGGATTGCACTACAACTCGTACACCTTACTGTAAATTGTACCTAAATTGTACCTCATCTCATTTCTGCTTTGCACTATATAGTACTGTACATTAGTACACTGCATAGTATTGTATATTATATGGTAACTCAGAACATTGTACATATGTCTATACCGAACACTGTGACCTCATTTTCTTCTTCTAAATTACATGCTATACTATGTTATTTGATACTATCTTGTCTAGCACAGTCTCTGGAGCGTAACAGTAAGAAGCATTTTGTATGAAAGTATTCTGTACTTCTGTATGACAACTATTAAAGAAACTTGAAACTTGAACTTGAAACTCATCACTCCATTGACCTCGACTCTCTTTGTCCTCTGCTCGAGGAGGGTTATGGCATAAGTGTCTTCCTTTGATCGAACGAGTTTCTTTTCATTCTTAAAGGGCCTCGCGTCTAATGTCCATAGCCTCTCGACATGCTGTAAGAGGGTGGTGTCTTCTTCTTTTATTCTTGAGTGGAGGCAGCGAGTGGCTGCTGGTCGGTTGAAAGACCCGGAGAGGGGGCCTTGTAGTGTCCAACCTAGGCGGGTCTCGACTGCTGCTGGACAGCCTCTGGGCCCGATGTGGACCCGGTCCGTTGGGACGATGAGGTGTGCGTGGTCGGATCCTATGAGCAGGGTCGGGGTGGCGCCGTCGATGAGCGGTATAGGTAGTTGACGTAGGTGCACGTATTTTTCCATCAGCTTGGGGATGGGGTAGGTGTACTGTGACAGGCCTATGTCTTGGCTGGTGAAGGCGTTAGTAATCCTATACTGCTTCTCGGGCTGCCCGACTGCTGCTATCGTGAAGGAGACATTTTCACCCTTTATGGTCTTCAGGCAGTGGCGGACTGGCCATCGGGACGTTCGGGACGAATCCCGATGGGCCGGAACCAAAGTGGGCTGATCCAAAAAAAAAAAATAAAAATATATATATATATATATATATATATATATATATATATATATATATATATATAATTTTTTTTTTTTTTTTTTTTTTTGGGGGGGGCAGTGTGTGGGCCACTAATGTGGGCCGGTGTGTGGGCCACTAATGTGGGCCGGTGTGTGGGCCAGTGTGTGGGCCAGTGTGTGGGCCACTAATGTGGGCCAGTGTGTGGGCCGGTGTGTGAGTCGGTGTGTGGGCCACTAATGTGGGCCAGTGTGTGGGCCAGTGTGTGGGCCAGTGTGTGGGCCAGTGTGTGGGCCAGTATGTGGGCCAGTATGTGGGCCGGTGTGTGGGCCGGTGTGTGGGCCAGTATGTGAGTCGGTGTGTGGGCCACTAATGTGGGCCAGTGTGTGGGCCGGTGTGTGGGCCAGTATGTGGGCCGGTGTGTGGGCCGGTGTGTGGGCCAGTATGTGGGCCATTGTGTGGGCCGGCAATAAAACAATAAACAAGTTGCATAAACTAAATCAGATTAAAAATGATCACAGTTCTGGTTTGCCTTAAGATGCAGTTTAAGATGGGTCTTGAACATGGAGTATGTAGGGCACTCTCTAATCACAACTGGTAGGCTATTCCAGTAGTTACCACCTTTAACAGAGAACACAGTTTTTGCAAAGGTAGTATACCGAAAAGGCACGTTACAGTCCCCTCTACTGATGGCCCTGGTGGTAATGCCAGTGTCTGCTTTCTGTTGGATGAACTCATTCAATGGGGGAGGGGCAAGTCCATGCAGAACCTTGTTGCATGTTATGTTTTTCTAAAACATTACAGTGATGAAATGAAATTGGTTTCCTATCAAATACTTTTATGGCTTTTTTGTAGAGTAATTCTATTGGTGTAAGAGTAGTGACATATGAAAGAGACCAGTTGATAAAACAGTACTCGATGTGTGATAAAATCATTGAATGCAGAAACATCCTTGCAGCATTAACTGGCAGGCAGGGCCTGATCTGCCTGAAGTTTTCGATGTTAAACTTGACTGTTTGTCACTTTCTTCACATGACTTTTTGAAGGTCAATGTAGAGTCCAATGTGACCCCAAGATACTTGAATTAATGGGATCATCCTTATGTTCCCCGGGTCCTATGTTCCCCGGGTCCTATGTTCCCCGCTTGATTGATTAATAGATTGTCATTTTTATTAATTTTTATTATTTTATTAATTATGAATGTCCGCCTTGTTTCGAACTGGTTAAGCTTAGGCCCTCTTTCGAACTGGTTACGGTTAGAGTTTGGAATCAGGGCTGGTGGCCAAAAAATTTCAATCAATCAAAGCGGGGAACATAGAACCCGGGGAACATAGGACCCGGGGAACATAGGACCCGGGGAACATAGACATGCTCCCGAATTAATGTACAATGTCCAGCTCCGCCTCTCCCAGAAACACATTAGAGTGAGTGACCTCTACTGGTGACTTTGTGAACATCATAGACACTGTTTTCTTGGTGTTAAGTGAAAGACATGCTTTTGTTTTTGTCTTGAATGAGACATGAGACATCAGTGAATGAGATTCACGTTTCCTCCCAACCGCGAGTAGGCCTAGAAGCGCAGAAATGGAGAAAAAAAAAAAAAAAAAAAGTGGAGCTGAAAAAGCTAGAATAAAAAAACAAAAATTGCTAGTAAAAGACGCAGAACAATGTTCTAAAATTACAGACATGTTTAGTAGAGGAAGGGCTCTCGTTAGAGTAGCTGCTGCTGCTAATAATGATGAAGTTCAAGTGGAAGGAACCAACAGTAACATGACAGGTGCGTGCAGTAGCCTAGTGCATATTCTACTGTTGGTGTCTGCCGGTTCATGAGGGCTAGCTAGCCTATACTAGCTCTTGCAGTGATTTCAGTCATTCTATTACAAGACAATGTGCTTTCCGTATTCCTGATTCCTTACAGCACGTGGACATAAATAGTCGTGACTCGTGAAGTTTTTTCTCTGACTAAAAGTTTAGTTAGCAATGTTAGGACTAGTGCCCACCACAGCATCAGAAGCTAAAGTGCTAACCTAGAGAGCCAATCAGAACCTAGGACGGGCTACAAATTAATCGGCTACTAATATTATAATAGTAAATACTAAAATAAAATACTATTATGTTCCCTTCCAAATTTTCATGTTGATATAATATTGGTAATCTAATTGATTGAATTGATTAGTTGCCATTTTACATGCTTAAATAAGATGTACCTTAGAATTCCCAACTGTTAGCCATGTTCTCGATATGATTAGTCTCATCTACATGTTTGTAAATAACCACAGCTAGGATTACTAACGCCTTGACTTCAATGAGAAATCAACAGCAGACAAGCCAGAAATGTCCATAGAAGACCTCAAGTTCATGCAGATTGTCAATACTTCAGCCGAACTAAAGAATGGACATTACTGCCTGCCATTGCCTTTTAGAGAGGACAACGTTGTCATGCCCAACAACCGCCACCTTGCTGAGCAAAGAGTCCTCTGCCTAAAAAAGAAATTAAATAAAAACCCTATCTTCAAAGAAGAATATACTAACTTTCTCAATAACGTCATAAGCAACGGCTATGCAGAGAGAGTGCCAGAGCACCAGTTGGAAGGAAAATAGGGAAAGGTGTGGTATATCCCTCACCACGGGGTACACCATCCTAAAAAGAAAGACTTGAGAGTGGTTTTCGACTGTACAGCAAGCTACAAGGGAGTGTCACTCAACACCAAGCTACTTCAGGGACCCGACTTGACAAATTCCCTGCTTGGAGTTCTCACAAGGTTTCGCCTAAACTCTATAGCAGTTATGGCTGATGTAAAGGCTATGTACGATCAAGTCCACGTGGCAAAACGGGACGTGGACTTCCTTCGCTTCCTCTGGTGGCCAGGAGGTGATCTAACACAGCCACTCACTGAGTACAGAATGACTGTCCATCTGTTTGGTGCAGTATCATCACCCAGCTGTGCTAGCTTTGCCCTTAGGAAAACGGCTGAAGACAACAAAGCAGACTTCCCAGTCCACATAACGGATGCCATCCAGCACAACTTCTATGTGGATGACTGCCTGAAATCTGTGTCCTCAGAGGCAGAAGCCATATCTTTGGTTACAGACCTTACAGCCGTATGCCAGTTGGGAGGTTTCCAATTGTTGAAGTGGATGAGCAACAGCAGATCTGTGTTGGAAACCATTGATGTAGAAAAAAGAGCCAAGAACGTAAAGGAACTGGACTTCGACAGGGACAGCCTTCCCGTCGAGAGAACCCTAGGACTGCAATGGTGTGCAGAAACTGACACCTTTAGGTTCAAAATGTCAGTTCAGGACAGACCATTCACAAGGCGAGGTCTTTTGTCTGTTGTCAGCTCAGTCTACGACCCTATTGGGTTTCTATCACCCTTCACCTTACCTGCCAAGATGCTGCTGCAAACTCTATGTAAAATGGACTACAGTTGGGATGAGCGTATTCCTCAAAAGTATCAGTTGCAATGGGTGGGGTGGCTAGAGGACTTGAAAAGACTCAGCACCTTTAGTGTGCCAAGATGCTTTCAACCCAAATATTTTGGACAGCTCACAGGTGCCAGACTACACCACTTCTCTGACGCCAGCGAGAATGGCTACGGTACAGTTTCATACTTGAGGCTGCAAAACAATAATGAGAAGGTCCATCTGTCTTTTGTTCTAGGAAAAGCACGGGTTGCTCCTCTAAAGAGTGTGACAATTCCAAGGATGGAACTGACAGCTGTTGTACTGGCAGCAAGAGTTGACAAGCTCCTGATATCAGAGTTACAACTGGAGCTGGAAAACTCGACCTTCTGGACAGACAGCACAACGGTGTTAAAATACATCAGGAATGAAACAAAGCGCTTTCACACCTTTGTTGCTAATCGGATTGCTGCTATCAGAGAAGCTACAGATATCTCACAATGGAGGTACGTTGACACAAAGCGGAACCCAGCAGACGAGGCCTCCCGCGGGGTGAAAGTTGAACACATTCTCACCTGCAGTAGATGGATCCACGGCCCGGAGTTCCTTTCCAAAAGTGAGGAAGAATGGCCTCCTAACATTATGGATTCAAGTTCCATCAACAGCGATGACCCAGAGGTCAGAGGAGAGGCCTCAGTTAATGCTGTCATCATCAACGACGCACCAGAAGCAACAAATCAGCTGATAACTTACTTCTCCTCATGGAACAGACTTAAGACCTCAGTTGCGTGGTTTCTCCAGCTAACGAAGACGCTGCAGGTGCTGCGTCAAAGGAGAAAAGAACTACAAGCTGCTCTGTCCAGCACCGAGTTTGACATAACTCACAAGAACAAAGTGGAAGAGGACATGAAGAGTTTCAGAGCCACAATGGGTGGTCACACCCTATGTCCTGAAGACATCGACACTGCGGAAAGAGCCATCATTCAATACTGTCAAATGGACAAGTTTAGTGATGAAATCACTGCTTTAAAGGACGGACATCTGGAGTAAAGAAAGGTAGCCACATTTGCAAACTTGATCCAGTACTGGATCACAGACTTTTGAGAGTGGGAGGAAGACTTAGCAAAGGAGCAATGCCCGATGATATAAAACATCCAGTCATTCTTGCTAAAGGTCAACACATCACCACTCTCATCTTACGCCACGTGCATGAACAGCTGGGACACTGTGGAAGGAACCACCTGCTTTCGGGACTTCGCAGACGGTACTGGATCACCAAAGCAAATGCGGCTGCCAGAAAAGTACTCAACTCCTGCGTTGTCTGTCGACGAAACAGAGGAAAGCTGGGTGAGCAAAAGATGGCAGACTTACCAAAGGAAAGGTTGCAAGCTGACCTTCCACCGTTCACAAATGTCGGCATAGACTATTTTGGACCATTTGAGGTGAAGAGAGGCCGTAGCCTCATCAAACGATATGGAGTTATTTTTACATGCATGGCCAGCCGGGCAGTCCATTTGGAAATGGCCTACTCATTGGACACCAGTTCTTGCATTAACGCCATACGCAGATTCATTTCTAGAAGAGGCCAAGTGTCACACATTAAGTCCGACAACGGCACCAACTTTGTTGGGGCAGAACGTGAGCTGAGAGAAGCTCTAACTCACCTAAACCAGGAGAAAATATCAAACTCACTACTTCATCTTGGAGTAAAGTGGAGTTTCAACACTCCAGCTGCATCTCATCATGGAGGAGTGTGGGAACGGGTCATTCGCATGGTCAGGAAGGTGCTGACTTCTGTTCTTCATCAACAACATCTAGACGACGAAGGATTGCAAACATTCCTGTGTGAAGTAGAGGCCATATTGAACGACCGTCCCATTACAAATGCCTCAGAGGATCCAAATGACCTTGAACCTTTGACCCCGAATCACATTCTCCTGTTAAAGGGCAAACCTTCCCTACCACCAGGGCTCTTCAGCAAAATTGACTCTTATTCTAAACGTCGATGGAGGCAAGTTCAATTCCTCTCCAACCTCTTTTGGCACAGGTGGATTCGAGAATATGTACCACTGTTGCAGGAGAGACAACGGTGGACAAAGGACAAGAGGAACTTTGCCACAGGGGACATCATCATGATTGCGGACTCTAATGCCCTTGGTGAATCCTGGCTGTTGGGCAAGGTACTGCAGACCTTTCCTGACAGACATGGACTTGTGCTATCCGTGAAAGTTCAAACCAAGTATAACACTCTGGAGCGACCGATCACCAAGATCTGTCTTCTTTTGGAAGCTGACTAGATTAATATCCATTTTCCTTTGGACATAGGAGCAGTTTCCATGGTATCGGACTCTAACGCACCTCATGGAACCTGTCAGACATGGACTTGTGCAGTTTGAATGTTTGGATCCAGTACAATGTCCTGGAGCAAACCATCATAAGGATCTATTTTCTATTGGACGCTGAGTAGACCGAAGCCAATTTTCTATTACTGGGGTTACCAACCCTACTGGATTACATGAACTTTATGAACTACGTGAACTTTGAACTATCGCCAAGATCTGTCTTCTTTTGGAAGCTAATTACATTATTATCTGTTTTCCTTCGGACTACATGAACTTTGGACATTACGAATTAAATATCAACGCGGACTACGCACTTGGCTACAACCACTTGCATGCATTGAATTGTTACATGTTTATATAGTATCAATTGGGGGCCGTTGTGTTGTAGCCAATTTAATGATTTTCTGACGTTATGTTATTGTATGAAGGCACCGTGTCACCATGAAAGTGTTGACCAATTAGCAGGCAGTGGACACAGGAGGCGGGGCTCATGTGCGCTTAGGTGCAGTCTATATGTATGTGTTCACAGGTGTGCATGCGGCAGGGAATTTGGGTAATTACCACAGGGAATTTTAGTTTGTTTGTTTTCAGTTATATTGAGTCACTTTTTGAGTTTATTTTGTATGCTTATATTTGTCCACACTGCAAGTAGTAATAAAAACTCTCAACAGTAACCAAGGAGAAGACATCATTTTATTATCAACAAGCATCACGCGTAGGAAAGAGCTTCACCCAGTATTCCCTCACTGGCAGCTTTTCTTGTTAGGTTGCCCTTACACATGGTTTGCTGAACATTCAGTGTCGGGTCGTTTTGGTCACCACCAGCTACTGCTTGTTCCTCTTGTGTGTTTCTCCAGTACGCCCTTGGAAGTTGCTGCTGTTTCCTCTCTCTGCCTCCGTGGACCCGTGCCTCGTATTTACACTTTGCCCTTGGTGAGTTTTTGGAAATCTATTTTTGATTAACTGATTTCCTCATTTTATCCTGGACTCTATACCTTCATCTGTTTTTGTGTGTTCCTTAACACTGAAGAATTGTTGCTTTGTTTTGTTGGACTCAATACCTTCATCTGTTTTTGTGTGTTCCTTAATACTGAAGAATTGTCGCTTTGTTTTGTTACCGGACTCTGCCTTGTTACTGGACTCTGCCTCGTAATTTCTACATTTCTATTAATGACATTCTCTGTTTTCTTTTTCTCCACGAGTGGATTATTATCAAGCTGCAGAGCCGCAGAGCCCTACTCGGCTAAAGGATTTTCAAGCTGCAGGGCCTCAGAGCCCTACTCGGCTAAAGGATTTCTTTTTTGAGCAAAATTTACTTTATTGTTGCTCATTTCTGTTTGTGAAATAAATACGCCCATCGTTTTTGGCTAACTCTGAACTACCTGTCTGTGTCGTGCTGTTGGGGTTGTTTACAAACCATAACAAACATTATTTGTTTTAAAAACGGCAGTTTTTCTTTGGGCACAAGTCTGTGCTTTGGGGCAGAGCACATTTACATTGTATACAACGTCATCTGTAACGGTTCCAGGGAGGACAATGGAAACAGTGGCCACAATGTAAATTGTGGTCACAGTAGGAACAGTGGTCCCCTACCTGGTCTCCTACCTCCCTCTAGTGGCCAGATGACCCAAATGGTGCAGGAAATCTTCACACCGATATTGACTATATTGCTGAATATAATTAATGTTATTTTATGGTGTGTGTTATTGAATGTTCCTTCCCTTGTGTGATGTGTTTTCCCTGTCTGCTTGTGGTTTTGTAATTGCTTTGTTTAGTTGGTTGTTGTGTGTTTTAGACTGGCCTGGCCAGCTGTGGCCACTTGTAATTAGTCTGTGTATATATGTGTGTTCGGTCTGCTTCTCTGTGTGGTGACATTCCTCCGTTAACCCTGTTCCTGTCGACGTCGTCCTTGCCCTGTAGTGTTGTACTGTCTAAGTAAGTGTATATTAGTGTTCTGTTTTGTTGCTTGTTTATTTTCGAGTTCTCAGTTAGATCCTTTTTTTTTATCCACTTTTTCTCCCATTTTCTATATTTTCTCCCATCCCAATTTCGTATCATCCAATTCAACCCTCCCCTGTCACGAACGCTGTTTCTTGCCTCCCACAAGCCGGCTGCAATGTGGACTAAGTCATACATAGCACAAGTCCCCTCCGGTACTTGAGGTAACAGCAGTCGCATCTTTTCACCTGCGCAGCTCGATCTCTCAGTGGCGAGGAGTAACGCGTGGGAGGCTCACGCTGCCCCCGACACTTCCTGATTCTACTGCGCAGGCGCACCAACCGACCTGTAGGAGTCGCTGTCCACAACGCCCGATCCCCACCAGTTTCCCACCCCCTAATATGGCCAATGTGTATTAGTATGAACGACCAGCTAAACTGAAAGCAATGTGGAGCGCTGGGCTCGAACACATTTGTGGCGAGCGCCTTGCCCACTACGCCACGTAGCCGCCCCTCAGTTAGATCCTTTTATGTTCTTTTGTAACGTGCCTTCGCCCGTCTTTATGTTTGTTTATTTATCTGCTTCGTTACTTGTGTTTTTGGTCTTGTGACCTATTATCGTTCTCGTGGTTCTTACAATAAAAAGAACACAGTGTTTGAGAAGAGCAAACTGCCGTCTCCGTTTCCTCCTTCCACTCCATTCTGCATATTGGGTTCTCCTCTCCTTCCCTCGCCACCCCATCGTAGTCATCCATTCCTATCAGTTAAAGCTGCTATAGATAACGTTCACTATGTCCTACTAGCACTAGCACCAGCATCATGTCATTTATCCAATCAGGTGCATTTGTGGGGGTGGGAAGTAGGGAGGGGATACATTCCGGCAACATGGGTTGGAGAGTGATAGGCAGGGGTGTAAAGTACCTGAGTAATTGTACTTCGTTACAATACTTAAGTACTGTTTTGGGGTATTGTACTTTACTCAAGTATTATTAGGTTTGTATACTTTGTACTTTTACTCCATTACATTTCAGAGAAAAAAAACATACTTTTTACTCCTTACATTTAAAATGCAGACCTACAAAGTACAAAGTACAAATCTCACAGGTCCAACTATTTTAATTAGTATATTTGAATTGTTTATCTGGTCGAACTAACGTTAACATTATTAATCCTGCAACCGCAGGTAAACGCCAATCAAATCCCCATCAATGGAAAATGAACCCGCCCATACACATGCTGATTGGTCCTTGTGCAACACTAGAAAGTGGGGATCTTTGATTAAACACCTGCTATCAGAAGAATAGACAGTCAGATCGGCATTATGCTGTGGTTAATATTGTGATATTATTCAGGCCGGGTACTCCAGTATTCTGTCTTTAATATTGTGATATTATTCAGGGTACTCCAGTATGCTGTGGTTAATATTGTGATATTATTCAGGGTACTCCAGTATTCTGCCTTTAATATTGTGATATTATTCAGGGTACTCCAGTATGCTGTGGTTAATATTGTGATATTATTCAGGGTACTCCAGTATGCTGTGGTTAATATTGTGATATTATTCAGGATACACCATTATTCTGTTTTTAATATTGTCATATTATTCAGGATACTACAGTATTCGGTCTTTAATATTGTGATATTATTCATGCTGTGATGTGAATGCCGTCCATGTTAGTTTACCTTCAATGGAGAAGTGCATTAAATAATTTTAATGCAAAAAAGTGTCCTCTGGCCGCTGCTGCAGATCGCTCTACCAGTTTTGTACTTTTTTGTCAAGTTCTACGTCTTTATTGTACATATTCTTTTTACCTGGACACTAGTCCTTATGCAGTATCATTTGGTAACCATAGATCTGCATTCTGCCTGAAACTGGTGTTCAAATAGATAAGAGAAAAGGATGTCTGTTACCTTGGGTTAAGGAATTCAGTAACTAATCAAAATCATGTGTTCTAGTCTTATAGAAACAGTCAAAGTGTAACAATTGGCAATCAAATATAGTTTAAACCTGATTTGACTAGAGTGACTTAGCTTAGAGATTGTGGGTGTCTACAGAGACTTGGGCTCACAACAGGAGGTAGATTTGCATACAACTGTTGGCAACAAGAAGACAATAGGTCAAAAGTCACACATCGGTGGTATCTGTTAAACTGGCCCTGTGGCACGACATGTGGGGACAGCTGCCATAGGAGGGACTAGGATTCAGTATCTCAGTAACTCAAGTACACTTTCAAATGTCTGTTTCTATACTTGAATTAGCTTAAAATGAACTGCAAATGTTCCTGTTATATTGTGGTAATAATCCTGAATCTAATGATATGAAATATGCAATGTTTATGAGTAAGAATCACAGAGTTTGAAATTAAGCCACTTCTGAAACTACATTGGAAAATACTAAAAGTGCTGAATAATAACTGTATAAAATAGATATTGATTTAAGTTAAAAGAAGATGATTAGAAAACTATAGAAGTGGGCTTAATGATAAAACTACTGTGATTCTCATTTAGCATCAAGAGAAACTATTCAAAAATGATATCTCTGTGTTTATGGAATCAATCTCAATTCGAATATATATATCTTGGGTTTAATAACAAAAGTATTAAGTTAGTTTAGACGGTATCTATTTCTCTGATTTGAAACAAAGTAGAGAGGGTTGGCTTACTGAGGACAACCTTCTATTTCAAATTCAAACTTAGGGAGCCTGTGATTGGAGGGGAACATCTGCTTGACGTCACTCCTGTGACATCACGCAGACACTCCCGGCTCATTGATAAAAAGGGGGGTGTTGTGACTATGGGTTATAAATGAGGCGTTGGGGTGCGTAACACTGTTATCATATTGGTTAGTTCAATCAGCCGGCGGGGGTGTTTTTAGTACGCTTCTCGCGAATTGAAGTGTCGGGCTGCATTAAGATGAAATTACCATTGAATCGTGGTCTCGGTAGTCTGGTGTCAAGAAGGTCCGATGGAGTGTATCCCGGTTAATAGACAGACCTAAGTCGTTTTTCCCGGGAACGTGCACAGATGAGGTGTGGTAATTTTTTCGTGTCTGGACAAATGGGTGGGTTATGTGTCTACGCTTGCGGGGTGAAGCAGATCTCCGCTTGGAGCCGTCTCTCAAACGGCGGCAAGCGGGGATCTGAACCATCGGCGGGATCGTGGTGTCGTTAATACTATAATTCCAACATTGTTCGGGTCACGTAATTAGAAGATGTGAGTATGAAGGGCGTCGATATGATAATGGGAGTTACGGGTTGCGAGATGATTAACGTGGACGTAATATGCAAAGGGTGGCCTCACCGGAGGGCGTCCGAGGTAAACTAGAGACGGGGCGGCATGGTTTCGAGTGTATGTAGTCGATCGGAAGTATCATGGGACTACGGGGATGTGTATGGCACTTTAAAATTTTCGAATTCGACACGTTTAAGGTAATTGTTTAATGTATTAAGGGATCTAATGGAGTGGAAAGTTTGACCCGGAAGTCGTCCTATGCACTGCGGAAACAAAGGCGGTGGGGTCAAGCTAGTGTTTGAGATGGCCTGTGTGTTGTAATGTTTTTATTTTTTTGATTAAATCTGTACACTGGCGTTTTGAGAGGATTAGAGTTCTGTTGTAGGGTGGAGCGGTGTTGCGCTAACATTGCGATGTGTCGGCCCGCGCGGCGAAACGGGACAATGTGCCGTTGGGGACGTTATTACGGTGTCGTGGTTGAAGCTAAGCTAATGCTAACTAGCCGCGCTAACGAAGCTAATATGCTAAGCTACCTGTGCTAACGACATAGCATGACGAGACTCTCGGGATATCTCGCGATAAAGCGGCCATCTTGAGTAGGGGCGCCGGACGTCCATTTTTGAGGGAAAGGTGGTGTTTGTTTAGGAATGCAGTAGGGGGCAGCAGAGGCCAGGTTAAGTTTCCATTCAAAGCTGCTTTTGTTTTCGTGTGGTTCTACACACAGGAGGTTTTTCTTTTAGAGATTAGTTTGATAGTAGAGTTAGATGGTTATGCTGTAATAGTTTGGTGAAATAGTTTAATCTAGTGGTGGAATGTGGGGCCCAGGTTTCCCCCCTCCCCCTCCTCCCCCTCCCTCTCTCTCTCTCTCTCTATGGGGCAGTTCAATGCTGAGGACCGCGGAGTCGTGGCTGCGGTGGTAAACCGCGGCGTCATGGCTGGCGGTAGTGGATGGTGTCCGTTGCGTCGTAGCTCACGAGACACGGGCGTGCGCACTAGGTTGTTAGTGTAAGGTGTGTGAGAGCTGAGGTCGGTGGGGTTGGTGTGTGGGTTATGGTCCGCTAGGGGGCGGGAGAGCCATGTCAGGGGCTCCCGTCCTGGTTTAGGATGTCATTCTTTAAGAGTGGGATCATTTGACGAGAGGGTTGGCCGTTTATGCTGCATAAGCTATATTGTATTTAGTGTAGTTTCGGCCAATGAGGTGATATATGGATGTAAAATCTCTCTTTAAGTCCTCTCTCTCTCCCTCTCTCTCTCTCTCCCTCCCTCCCCTCCTCCCCCTCTCCCTCTCTCTCCCCTCCTCCCCCTCTCTCTCTCTCTCTCTCTCTCCCTCCCTCTCTCTCTCTCTCTCTCCCTCCCTCTCTCTCTCTCTCTCCCGCCCTCCCTCCCCCTCTCTCCCTCTCTCTCTCTCCCTCCCTCTCTCTCTCTCTCTCTCCCGCCCTCCCTCCCCCTCTCTCCCTCCCTCTCTTTCCCTCCCTCTCTCTCTCCCACCCTCCCTCCCCCTCTCTCCCTCCCTCTCTTTCCCTCCCTCTCTCTCTCTCTCTCTCTCTCTCTCTCTCTCTCTCTCTCTCCATCCCTCTCTCTCCCTCTCTCTCTCTCTCTCTCTCTCTTTCTCTCTCCCTCTTCCCCTCTCCCGTTCTTCCATTCCCTCTCCCCCCCTCACCGCCTCCCCTCTCTCTCTTTCTCTCTCTCCCACCTCTCTCTCTCTTTCTCTCTCTCTCTCTCTTTCTTTACCTTGTCATGTTGGGATCTAGGGTGGCTTACTATTGGTGGTTCGGTTATATATAATGTTGTTTTTATTTTTGATATTGTTGAATGGTATTTTAAGCTTGACTATATGAGTGTATATTTACTGGAGCTTGTGAGACAGAGCTTTTGAGGAAACCACCTTTAGGGGTTCTCTTAGGTAAAGCGGCCGAAATACCACTCTGAACTTGCTCGTGGGGACTCCGTTTCTTCTGCACCTCACGCCTGCACAGGACTGGAGGGCGACCCAGATGTTGATTTAGGGGATGGGGCAGGCATTAGTAGGTTGGGAGTATTGCGTTTGAGGCGTAGGGCGTTGTGATAGGAGGAGTGGAGGTGTAGTTTAAGTACAGTTGGGGTGGCACAGGTGGACATTAGGGGAATGTGATGTGGTTGTGGTGCGCTCACTCTTATTCCCCTTTTCTCCTTCTCACGCTCCCTCGTTATTGAGTTGGTTAGGTGGGCCTGGTGACTCATGCGGGTTAGGTGTGCAGCTGGGTTAGACTGGGTTAAGTGTGCGAGTTTACAATGGTACGAGCTCTCTACGCTCTCTCTTTCTCTCCTGTTTGGACTTGTTTAATTGTTTATTGTTATTTGCTATAGGTTTCTAGTGCAGGTTATTGTTATTTTCTGCAGGGGTTCTAGGGCTGGTTGTTGTTATTTTCTGTAGGGTTCTAGTGCTAGTTATTGTTGCTTCCGGTCCCTTGATTTAACGGAGAAGTGAGGCGATGAGGACCGTATGATGTGGGCCCTGGGTGGCGGCCGGTCGTGTTGAATCAGTGGCGCTACGCTTTGGTTGGCATGGCGCTCGTGCTTCTTCCTTTGCATTTGGACGAACTCTGGCTGGTGTGATGGAGACTCCGTGTCAGGGTCTTGTGTGTTGCGTTCATGATGGTGGGCCGTAAGTCGGAGCGTGCGTTGAGGTTAGGTTTGGGACTCTCTACGCAGATGGACCTGCGTATGAGGGGTCGCTCTGCTCGGCTGCACCTGCGATGGCGATGTTGGTGGAAGAACACGGCATATGATGGAGGGGACGTGCCAGGGTTTGTTATGCATTGGGGGTTCAGTGGTAGGATTCCTGCCGGCCACGGTTGTGTTTAGATTTCGGCGAAGAGGGTGTAATTTTTCTTTTCATTTCAACGGGGGTGCCAGCTCCGGGCGTCGTGGCGTGCGGTGGTAGACAGCTGTGTCGTAGCTCGCTGTCTACCTGCGCACATTAACGCGGAGGCGTCGTGTGTGCGCTGCGTCGTAGCTCGCTGCCACACTGCGCGCATTGAGTCATATTATGTGTGGATATTTGGGTGAAGGTGTTTGCTGTTGTTAATTTGAATCTGAGGTGCTGTGTAAGTGCAGCGGTGGTTGTATGGATTTTGAATATCCTTGTGCGGGGAGCCCGGGGTTTCACTTTCAGGTCACTACTGGAAGGGGTGCCTAGGGCTGCGAATGGCGACTGGTGGGATATCATTGGTCTGCAGGGATTTCAAGATGGGGGTGGTGTCTGCACCTGTAGTTTAATGAACAGGTTGGGGGACACTGTGCCAAGCCACAGGGATTCTGTGATATAAATCACGGAAAATTTATTTAATTCCTCGTGAGTTGAAAGCGTGGTGTTTAACACCTAAGGTTAAGGTGTTAACGGGGAGATGAGTATGAATTATGGATAAAATATGTGAATACTGTGATGTAAAAAGAAACGTATGAGAGGAATACAATGTTAGACTTTCTCAGATAGAAATAAATACAGCTACACATAGAAGGAAATGTTAGAATTACATATGCACATAGTCATTTGAAGAGCAATAAGATTTAGAATATTTTATCACAAAGGAATTACAAATTCTTTAAGTGGAAGAAGCGATTTTAAGCAACTAAATTACCATATCCAGCACAAGTGTTTAGAAATGATAGGCTGTGAATAACAAATTTCTGATTGATCAACAGACGGAAGAGGCTGATGCGAAATAGTGTTCCCCAGAGTCATGTGATGCGGATACAGGACAAAAGGATAGGAAGATCCAGTTTTCCGATGAAGACAACAGACAGAACACAACTAAGGCTGTGTCGTTAAAATTCGAAAGAAAATTGCACTAACGCTCTCTAAAGTGATATTAGTATAGAAGATGCCCGACATTCCATGCTTAAAGATAATGATGGATTGTGAAAGGGAAATGCCACTGATAATTAAGTGTATGTTTTTTTCTTTCTTTCTTCACAGCTGCTCGAGGGCGGACAGAGGCAGTGCTGACAATTCCAAACTCCAACGGGGGATCAAATTGACTGTTAAAGTCTGGGTGTAGTATAACTAAGCGTTTTGTCAATTCCTGTCTGCACCAAATAAGTCTGCCAGTGTGAGTGATATTAACTCAAGTTTGTAAAAATAGTTAAAGTACAGAGAAACGGGTTTTTCCAAACGGTGATATTACGAGTGTTTGAAAATAGTGAGAATGGCAAATACACAGATAGGAGCAACTGAAGGTTTAGATGCAATAACCATAGCAAGGGTAGACAATCTGTCTATTTCAACGACTGGAAATGTCACAATAAAAGTGAAGAAACAATGGCCAAAGATATTCAGGCCTTTACAAAACCTTGTATTTAAGTATAGGAAAGGAGGCCGGTATAGAATGCGTACCCAAATCAAAAAACAGAAAAAGAGATTACGAAAGGCGATGAAAAGAAATAATGCCGGTAGTGGGGAAATGCCGATAACTTCTGCAGACATTTTATTGACCGAATTGAACAGTGACATTAACCTGATTGATTTGAATGTGACTGACTCCCCTCCTGAGACGAGCGTGACGGAGGGACTGGAAATAATGTCTTTAACTCCGACACAGGGGGTCTTTGAGGAGAGAGAACCAGAGACAACTGTTTTACCAGAGCCGATCCACGCTGAAGTGTCCATTGCAGGTGACTGCCATTTAACCAAGAGACAAAGAAAGCAACTGAGGAGAGCGATGTGGTTGCAGCAGTCCCAGGGAGTTGACTCTGGCCGTACGGCTGGAATAGAGACCGACAGCAGGTATGAGATAATACATGAACAGTTTCTACAGCCCACCAGTGTCCCTTGCCTAGGTTTCCCCCACCCCCACCATCAGTACCAAACTGAGAGGCGTGGCCCGATGACGAGGAGCCAGTCAGCGAGGGCCAGGGTGGAGGAAGAGCGGAGGACGTGCCTCCCTCAAGAACAACAGCCAACCGAGGCAGGACAGGTAGTGGAATACCTCCAAGCCCTAGTCCAGTCCGCACAGCCAAGAGGGGAGACGGGCTCCAACGGGGAACCAAATGACCAGAGACGGGCCCAGTTGGGGACACAGGGGGGTCCTGCGCCAGAACAACAACAAAATCCAAGGGGAACACCTTGGCAGTCACGGGGACAAGGTGGAAACAGAAGAGGGAGCGCGAATGGATCCAAAGTGCGGTCAATTGTGTGTTGGGCGTGCGGGAATTTCGGACATACATCTAGAGACTGTGATCAGGACTATCAATCCAGAGGAGGAGGCTCTCGATGGGGGAACAGAAGAGGTGGATACGGGAAAAACCAAGGTCGGTATCAAGAACAGTGTCCACAGCCCGCAAGCTCCCCCTGTCCAGGCCCTCCTCAGTACCAGAGCCAAGAGGGGAGGCGGGGCCCAGAGATGGGACGTCAGACCGCCAGCGCTGGGATGGGGGAAGAGGCGTCGACCTATAGACAACAGAGAGCGTTTATAGCAGCGTTCGGACGACATGAGGCAGTGCATCGAGACCTGATGAAGACACAGCTGGAGATTGGTCAAGCCGCACACGAGACACAGAGACTGGAGCAAGAACTGGCGAGAAAGAATGTACTGCTAGATCGTACAGTGATTGAGGTCATGCTTCGGGCGTCGGAATTAGGCCGCCGTGATCAAGCAATGCCCTGTGCCCCGTTGCCCAGACAGGGAGCGGGGCCTCGACAGGGTGCTGAGAGCCTCGGGCGGGGCGAATTTCCAGACCCCTCCCAACAGCAGGCTCAAAGGACGGTGGCTGAACAAAATAGGTACGTGGTTTTCTCCCCAGATCAGGCTCAAGGGGGGCGAAACCAGGAATGGACTGTCAGAGGTGAGAGCCATGGAGATAATGGCAGAGAGCAAGGACAGACTCTGGGCCCGATGAACCCAGGGCCATCCGATTACAGGCGGGGGGCCCACAGGGTCCCACAACCGAGGAAACAAGGACAGGTTTGCTGGATCTGTGGACTGATAGGTCATTTTCAAAGGTCATGTCTGCAGAGGCCGCCGGCAGAATAAAGAATATAGATGGGTATTAAAAATGAAAATGAATTGAATAAAAAATGTATACTATTGATTAGAATAAAAATAGAATAAAAAATATATAGAGGGGTTAGGTGATTAGGTTATGAGTGGAAGTTACTAAAATGGATGTGTGATTAACGTGGAGGGATGAAGTAACTGACGGATGCATGAACTAATCGGACTAACAAGAACATCAAATAATATTAGACAGGAAATATTAGACAGTGAAATGATGTGACACTGCGTCTGCCTGTGATCAGTACTAATTATCCATGCTTGATCAATAATCAGTTTGGTCAAAGTGTGGACTGCATGATTATGAAATTAAGAAGACCTATAGTCTTTCCTAGGGTTTATGATATTGATAGAAGCGCATTAACAATCGTGATTATAGGATTTAGAAGTATATTTCTTTTTATTCTTCTTTCCTAGTGGTTTACAAGCAATTCCTGCCTTAGGCCGGAAGCTTTCATTTTGTTTATTCTTTTTATATTTTCATTTAGTTTCTTAGTATATACGGGGGTGGTTACGCCCCTAGATGATAGGTTAATTTTGTTTCTAGGAGTGAGTGGGAAAAGCAATGCTCACAAATTTTGTTTATTGTTTTCAATTATTGTTTTGGGTGGTTTTTTCGTTGTTTTGTTTCTTTTCTTTATTTTTTCTTAGGAACGGAGGATGGTGACGACACAGCGGGACTGGTAATATATGTCTATACAGTGGACTGAGAACAATGTGAATGGACTAGAGCGGGTTCATGGTGTTGTTCTCCGCTCATTAAGAATCCAGATCTAGGATCTGGGGGTTGTGTCGCGATTGGTGGAGTGTTGGAAAACATGATTCTCTGTACATTGATAAGCTCAATAGGTTTTGGTCGCCATTGGCCAAATAGCCTTTGTGTAGGGTGTGGACATGTGCAATTGATGATTGGCTTGTGGGGGACTCTGACGGCTTGTTAGAGGCTGGCAGAGCATGTGAAAGATGTGTGTTTAAAGCGAACTGTGATTTGTTGCCGTGCGTGTAGGACTACTGGGGGAGAGGTCTCGTCAGTACTGGCTGTCCGGGCCCCGAGGCAGCTGTCCAGGAACAGAGGTATGATGTTTAGAATGTTATTCCACATCAAAGGGTGGTGGGGTTATACTGTTTTGACAGCATAATCAGCATAATATAATGAGAGCCATGTGAATTTTTCTGAATTTTTAATATTAACGATCTAGAAGCCATGAAATATATAGATAAATGATTTGGAAAAGAAAAGAAAGTTGTCAAACTCAGACCAGTAAAGAGTGTCTGAGGGAGGAAAATATGGATTCTCAATCAATTGTTGTGATAGAAGTAACCTGCGTTGTCCACCGAAGCGATATATACTCACTGCAGGATACGAATGGGAGATTGGGGAGTCAGCAGTCATCAGAGTGTGGTACGAGGAAGACCAAGGACTCCATCGGTACTGTTGATCCAGGACACTGGCTAGTGTCTACCCAGTGGTTCCATGGGGAACCACAACACTGCGGGTACCAAGAGAGCCAGGAGAAGCCTAACTCTCAAGCGTTGAGAGTTCCGGCCAACGCAGTGACCGAGTCTTGAAGCTTCGGAGGGGAACGAGAGAGGCCAAACGACAGGCAATCTACGAGGAGACAGGCTGCAAGGCCTCATCAACTGCTCCGGCTGTCAACAGACAGGCTGCAAGGCCTTAGCAACTGACCGGGTGTCATCGAGCGACGGGGGTTGAGCCAGCGACGACTGTAGGAGACAACACAACCTCCTCAACAGCCGTGACAGCGCCAGAGGGGAGGTCTCATCACCCCACCTGAGATCGACGCAACTGACATCCGAGGGAAGAGCTCCTGGTTCAACTGAACAGGCCATACAGCAGGGGGTCATGCCCCTATTTGAGTGACAGCACGAGGCACGAGGCTTCGACAGAAGAAGGGGAGGGATCGGAAGTCAACTGGCTTTCTGATTCTACCTCCCTGTTTTGAAGCCAAGAGTTGGTGGTAGCATTAAGAGTGAGATCAGCAGTCTTGATCTGCACCGTCTCTGAGAAATGAGGAGGGGGTGGCCAGGTCAATCCAGAAAACATTGACCCCCCTCTCCTGGTTCCAAGTCAGAATTTGACACCCCCCAATGGAAACCAGTGGAAATTGATCCTGGTACGAAAAAGAGTGTCAAAGACTGCACACAGGGAATGAAAATGGACTGAAAATAAAGATGTTTGGGTGACGATAATTATCATCATCATCATCATTTATTTATTCGTACATGGAATTACCACAGTCCAACAGTACATATTCATATAATTCACCAAAAATACCATGGCCGAAAGGAACAGGAAGAAGAAAAAATCTTATATATACCTGCCCCTACACACACACAACACACCGATAGACATATTGTGTAAAACCAAACAGAATATACCCATTTTGCAAAAAAAATAAAAAAAGATTAACATCAACACAACCAAATTAAATCAACATAAATAAACCCATTTTGTCTATCTATCAGTCAAACTACATATTTAGGTTCATTCATTTACACACACACACCCCCACACACACTTATATAATATCTAATTTCTATTTTATTATAATATAACTAAATCATACTATTTATTCTACACCATATTGGTACAGTATTATACAATATTTTAATATATTATTATTCTATGTTACGCTGCTATATACTATATTACTATACTCATACTGGCCTACACTACAACTCTATGCTACGTCATCCTGACACGCTAAACTGCAATATTATACTAAACTGTGCTATACTGTCTATGTATCTTTTCTTTGCACAACCTTTTGAAGTGAAATATATTATTGGAACTCTTTTCATCGTTCTGCAAGGAGTTCCATAGTTTGATACCTATAACTGAGGTGCACCTTTGTTTTAAGGTTGTTCGTGCAAATTGGTGTTTAAAATTTAATTTCCTTCTGCTGTCATCTGGACAGGGAACGAACAACCTCTGTATATTTGCTGGTAATACTCTGCATTTTGCTCTAAACAAAACTAATAAAGTCTGTATTTCAGCTAACTCTTTAAGTTTCAATAGTCTGGATTTAATAAATAATTCGTTGGTATGTTCTCTTGAATCTACATTGTGAACTATTCTTACTGCTCTCTTCTGTAATATAAATAATGGCTTTATGTTGCTTTCATACGTGTTACCCCACACTTCCACACAGTAACTCAAATATGGTAGGATGAGTGAACAATATAATATTCGCATAGAATTATAATCAAGCACATTCTTTGCCTTGTTCAAAACAAAAACACTCTTGGCTACCTTATTTTTTATGTACATTATATGTGGCTTCCATGTAAATTTCTCATCCAACATAACACCCAACATTTTTAACTCAGATACTCTTTCAATATTAACTCCGTCAATACATAATGCCATATTGTCCTTCTTTCGATTAGTAAATATCATAAATTTCGTTTTTTCCAAATTTAGGGATAGCTTATTGTTATCAAACCATATCTTAAGTTTATGGTTTGATAACAATAAGCTATCCCTAAATTTGGAAAAAACGAAATTAACTATATTTAATTATAATTATACATAGGAAAGAGATGTAGAAAAAGAATGTTGTTTTGATTTTTTAGGATCCAAGTGTGGGATGCCGTATGTATTATATCCAAGTATGATTTAAAATGTTTTATTTTTATCCAGGTAGTGGAAAGCAATAAGTAGAAGTTAGGATCTATGGTTAGCATATTATACTAGCTAATTAAGGATAGTTAATCTCTATCCAAGTGTGGACTGCAGTATAATTTGGTAACCATAGATCTGCATTCTGCCTGAAACTGGTGTTCAAATAGATAAGAGAAAAGGATGTCTGTTACCTTGGGTTAAGGAATTCAGTAACTAATCAAAATCATGTGTTCTAGTCTTATAGAAACAGTCAAAGTGTAACAATTGGCAATCAAATATAGTTTAAACCTGATTTGACTAGAGTGACTTAGCTTAGAGATTGTGTGTGTCTACAGAGACTTGGGCTCACAACAGGAGGTAGATTTGCATACAACTGTTGGCAACAAGAAGACAATAGGTCAAAAGTCACACATCGGTGGTATCTTTATTAAACTGGCCCTGTGGCACGACATGTGGGGACAGCTGCCGTAGGAGGGACTAGGATTCAGTATCTCAGTAACTCAAGTACACTTTCAAATGTCTGTTTCTATACTTGAATTAGCTTAAAATGAACTGCAAATGTTCCTGTTATATTGTGGTAATAATCCTGAATCTAATGATATGAAATATGCAATGTTTATGAGTAAGAATCACAGAGTTTGAAATTAAGCCACTTCTGAAACTACATTGGAAAATACTAAAAGTGCTGAATAATAACTGTATAAAATAGATATTGATTTAAGTTAAAAGAAGATGATTAGAAAACTATAGAAGTGGGCTTAATGATAAAACTACTGTGATTCTCATTTAGCATCAAGAGAAACTATTCAAAAATGATATCTCTGTGTTTATGGAATCAATCTCAATTCGAATATATATATATCTTGGGTTTAATAACAAAAGTATTAAGTTAGTTTAGACGGTATCTATTTCTCTGATTTGAAACAAAGTAGAGAGGGTTGGCTTACTGAGGACAACCTTCTATTTCAAATTCAAACTTAGGGAGCCTGTGATTGGAGGGGAACATCTGCTTGACGTCACTCCTGTGACATCACGCAGACACTCCCGGCTCATTGATAAAAAGGGGGGTGTTGTGACTGTGGGGACACACTGAAACGGAACCAACACAGGAACACACCTCCCACCTCTTCACACAGAGGACGGCGCGAGCAGAGGAGAACACGGAGAACAAGCTTTTGGAACGAGAACAGAACCTCTTTGTTTGTCACCAGACAAACAAAGACCATCCACAACTCAACAACTACCATTCTTTAATCTACTTTCTTAGTCTAGTGTTGATTACAGACGGCATAGGCCATAGGGTCTCATATCAATACTATAGCATTGTAATTGAACCAGAACCATTGTGATTACACTTTTAACTTTGAATTAAAACAGATGCTGGTACAATTTCTCCTCTTTTTCTCCTGCATAGCCGCCGTGAAACAAGGCCAGAGTTATGGTCTTTTGAAAGTACAAGGGTTTTTAGGAGACACAATTCACAACGCAGAGTAGGCTGGTTCTGATCCATCAGAACAGAACATAGAACCTTTGTGACTTCACTTATTTATTTAAGTTGTGCCCTTCTAGACATGCAGTTTAGAATAGTTTTAGAAGAGTTTTTGTTCATCTGGCTGATGGGGGAACTACTTTTTCAACTCTCGA
Organism: Notolepis coatsorum; assembly: GCF_963971535.1. Lineage (NCBI taxonomy): Eukaryota > Metazoa > Chordata > Actinopteri > Aulopiformes > Paralepididae > Notolepis > Notolepis coatsorum. The sequence goes on along the minus strand of NC_140174.1, from coordinate 56,989,918 downwards.
GCAGACAACAGCTGACCGGAGCGTCCTTTGTTTACACAAGAGATCAGCTGTTGTTGCTATGCAACCAGCCAGCGCGCTGCAACCAGCTAACCAACCCGGAGTTATCAAACATATTCCCGGAAGAGATACTAAGGACAAACGGTGGCTTTCTGGGATGTCAAGGAAGAGGGCGACGTGCGAGACAGAAGAGGGCTGAAGAAAGGAGAGAAAGAAGGAGATTTAAACTATATCTCCCCTCCGTCGTCATGGGCAACGTGAGGTCTCTGGCAAATAAGATTGATGAGCTGGCCGTGCTTACCGGCAGTCAGAAGGAATACCGTGAGTGTAGCATTATGTGTTTTTCTGAGACATGGTTGCACACAGATATTCCCGATAGCAATGTCTCTATAGACGGGTTTCAGATTGTGCGCTCTGATCGCAACCGCGGGAGCGGCAAGCGTAAAGGAGGGGGGCTTGCTTTATTTATTAATAAGAGATGGTGTAACCCCAGCCATATTACGATCAAAGAGCGACACTGTGACCCGGATATAGAGATGTTAGCTGTAGGACTCAGACCATACTATTTGCCAAGAGAAATCCCCCACGTTATCATGATGGCCGTTTACATCCCCCCCTCTGCAAACCCGACGGCCCCCGTGTGACGTCATCCACGGCGCAATTGCACGTCTCCAAACGAAACACCCGAAGGCTTTAATCCTCATCTCAGGGGATTTTAACCATGTAAAACTGGACAAATCACTACCAAACTTCAAACAATATGTCAGCTGCCACACCAGGGAGAACAGGACCCTGGACCTGCTTTATGCCAACATCAAGGAGGCATACAGCTCCTCACCACTACCACAGCTGGGCCGGTCGGACCACAACGTGGTTCACCTCAACCCCTGTTATGTGCCTCTGGTCAGAAGACAGCCTGCGACCAAAATAACTGTAAGAAGGTGGTCGGAGGAGGCTCAAGAGGCACTACAGGGCTGCTTTGAGGTCACAGACTGGCAGGCACTGTGTGAGCCCCACGGAGAGGACATTGATGGGCTCACAGAGTGCATCACAGACTTTTGTGTGGACTCCAATGTTCCATCTAGGACTGTTACCTGCTACCCAAATAACAAGCCATGGGTCACTAAGGACATCAAAGCCCTTCTGAACGAGAAGAAGAGGGCTTTCAACGCAGGCAACAGGGAGGAGGTCAAACGAGTTCAGGGGCGTCTGAGAATTAAACTCAGTGAGGGCAAAGACAAATACAGGAGGAAGTTGGAAGGGCAGCTGGAGAACAATAACATCATCCAAGTGTGGTCTGGAATGCAGACAATAACCGGCATTAAACCGGCAGGGGGAAGGGGAGTGGATGGAGATGTGGACCGGGCTAATGAGCTAAACCTGTTTTACAACAGGTTTGACACAGCGGCCCCGGCCAGTCTGCCCCCCCCCCCGACACTTCAGTTGCCCTGCCCACCCCCACACCTCTCAGCCCTTCAACTCGAGCAACCCCCCCCCCCCTCCATCCCCCCAACTGCCCACGCCCCCTCATCTCTGGTGCAGCCTGTCTGCCCCCCGCGGCTTGAAGACCCGCTCCTCCCCCCCCCCCCCCCCCCCCCCAACACCTGAGATCCCCACAGTATGGCTCTCTGCAGACCAGGTGAGTACACAGCTGAGCAAGTTACACACAGGCAAGGCTGCGGGTCCTGATGGGGTGAGCCCAAAGGTACTCAAAATCTGTGCCTCTCAGCTGTGTGATGTGCTCCAGTTCATATTCAATATGAGCCTGAGGCTGCAGAGAGTCCCGACACTGTGGAAAACCTCCTGTGTGGTCCCTGTCCCCAAGTGCCCGCGTCCCAGCACGTCCAAGGACTACAGGCCGGTGGCTCTAACCTCTCATATAATGAAGACCATGGAGAGGTTAGTCCTGGAGCAACTCCGCCCGGTGACCAAACCCCACCTAGACCCACTCCAGTTCGCCTACCAGCCCCGACTGGGGGTAGAGGATGCTGTCATCTACCTGCTGAACCGAGCCTACACTCACCTAGACAAGCCGGGGAGCACTGTGAGAATCATGTTCTTCTCCAGTGCTTTTGATACCATAAGGCCTGGGCTACTGGGTGAGAAGTTGGAGGCGATGCAAGTAGAGGCCCCCCTGGTGTCCTGGGTTGTGGACTATCTGACGGGAAGACCACAGTACGTGCGCCTACGGAGCTGTGTGTCAGACAGACTGGTCAGCAACACCGGGGCCCCGCAGGGGACAGTCCTCTCTCCCTTCCTCTTCACTGTCTACACCAACGACTTCCACTATCGGTCAGAGTCCTGCCACCTTCAGAAGTTTTCTGATGACTCTGCGATAGTGGGATGTATAAAGGACGGTGACAAGAGGGAATACCGGGAACTAGTAGTGGACTTTGTCACATGGTGCGATAAAAACCACCTGCAGCTAAATGTGGCGAAGACCAAGGAACTGGTTGTGGAGCTGGGGAGGAGGAGGAGTGCACCTGTGACCCCCGTTTCCATCAGGGGAGTTGATGTGGACATGGTTGAGGTGTACAAATACCTCGGTGTGCACATCGATAACAAACTGAACGGGTCAAAACAGAAGCACTATACAAGAAGGGCCAGAGCCGACTCTACTTCCTCAGAAGGCTGAGATCCTTCAATGTCTGTACAAGGATGTTGAGGATGTTCTATGAGTCGGTGGTGGCGGGCGCCTTCTTGTACGCTGTGACCTGCTGGGGCAGCGGACTGAGAGCAGTGAACACAACCAGGCTGGATAAGCTGGTCAGGAAGGCCAGCAGCGTGGTTGGGGTGGAGCTGGACTCTCTAGCGAGGGTGGCGGAGAGGAGGAGCCTCGCTAAGCTCCAGGCCATCAGGGAAAACCCCACCCACCCACTATACACAGACTTGGCTGACAGGAGGAGCATGTTCAGTGCTAGGCTCACACTACCCAAATGCAGCACTGAACGGCACAGGAAGTCCTTCATTCCAACAGCCATCAGACTATATAATGCATCACTGTGCCTCACTGCATCACTGAGCACAGAGCGGCAGCTCAATAGTGGCAGGAGGACGCGACTAGCGGCCTCCAGGCTCCACAACAGGGGGCAGCGACGGCTGCCAGACATTGATCTAGGTCTTATTGGAACCCAAGGAGGACAATACACTACCTAAAGCATACTGCACCTTGTGACACTGTGAATACTGGAATATATATTTCATATTTCATTTAGTTAGATTTAAATTATAATTATATTGACCAAATTGTTTACCCCATGCTCAGTATGCTCAGTATATTCTTACTGTACTTATTTCTGTATATTTTATTTCATTTCATTTTATCCTATTTTATTTTACTCTACTCTTATCCTAGGCAACTTGATTTGATTTGTGTTATTATTCTAATTTGTGACCTGTCCTGTCTAAATGTTTAAATGTTGAGCGATTTGCAGTGTCTAATTTCCCACAGGATAATAAAAGTATTTCTATTCTATTCTATTCTATTCATTTCAGCATTGTCTATCGCAGAACACATTCCATTGTGGGCAGAGTGTGCTTGGTTTCATTCCAGCCTTGCCTAAACACCAGCTGATGATTTCACTAATTGGCTCACCTCTTCAACTAACTCACCTGGTGCAATGTATAGTTCAAATGAAAACTTGGCCCACGATGGAATGAGTTTGAGACCCCTGGTTTATCCCTTTAAAAAATGTACTTTTACTTTTTAGTACTTAAGTACATTTAAAAGTAGGACTTTTTTACTTTTACTCAAGTGTGTTTTTAGCCAGATACTTTGACTTTTACTTGAGTCAGAATTTGAGACAGTACCCATACTTTCACTTAAGTATAATTTCTGGGTACTTTTTACACCCCTGGCTGATAGGCAACCTTTGGAACGAAGAAGTCACCTGATGATGATGAACATGTAAACGACCACATTAATTTAGGAAATTGTTATGGATGGTTACAATCAATCAAACTAAAAGGGGCGTGGCGATATGCCCTTATAAGGTCTGACACAATGTGCCTCCTTAACCTCTCTCTGATGGGCAACCTTTTTGGGCATACTTCACCCTTTTCCAAGACTGGAGAAATCTACCATCACCAGCCAAGCAGACATAGTGAAAATCACCACTTTTAAGCAGGGGTGTAAAGTAGCCTACTTGAGTAATTGTACTTCGGTAAAATACTTAAGTACTGTTTTTGGGCATTTGTACTTTACTCAAGTATTATTAGGTTTGTATACTTGTACTTTTACTCAATTACATTTCAGAGAAAAAAAAACATACTTTTTACTCCTTACATTTAAAATGCAGACATATAAGTACAAAGTGCAAATCTTGCAGGTCCAACTATTTTAATTCGTATATTTGTTTCTCTGGTCGAACTAACGTTAACGTTATTAATCCTGCGGCCGCAATTTATTTAAAAACAGCCAATCAAATCCCCATCAATGGAAAATTAACCCGTCCATACCCATGCTGATTGGTCCTTGTGCAAGAAAGCTGGGATATTTGATTAAACACCTGCTGAATAAACAGTCAGGAAAAAAGTTTTTACTTTTTAGTACTTAAGTACATTTAAAAGTAGAAACTTTTTGACTTTTACTCAAGTATGTTTTTAGCCAGATGCTGACTTTTACTTGAGTACGATTTTGAGACTGTACCCATACTTTCACTTAAGTATAATTTCTGGGTACTTTTTACACCCCTGCTTTTAAGTCTCATTATAGCCTGGCTATTATAATAATTCAAACATAGAATTGGTCCATATTCTAATATGAATAATAATGTATAAATGTTTACTATCTGGGGAGACTATCATATGCACATTGATATTATGAAACAATAAAGATAAATGATGGTACCTGATGATGGAAGCACTTGTTCCAGTTTCCTTATTAGATCCCTGTCTTAGCCCTTTGCCAATTGTGGCTGCTTGGTTTTCAAATTCAAGATTTACAAATTCTCAAATTTGAATTAGTGCATTTTCTGCCTGTGAATGAATGAATGAAATGTATTTTCATATCTTGTCTTAGACACCAAAAACAATATTATACTATCACTTCTGAGTGACATGAGAGAAGAGAGTGGTGTAGCTTACATGCAGTGGTGCAGTGGTGGTCCCACCCGGTACCACGCCGTCCCAGCAGTTTTCTGAGCAGAAGTACGCGCACGGATGTGCATGCGCACGCACACAAAAATGCGTTCACAACTTTCACTCGACTCGTTGCACGGTGCGCCAAGTACCGGCACTTATCTATCACCTAGACTTTGCATAATAATAGGATACCAATAACATAACAAAGAACGAGAAGTGCAAAACCAAAATACAAGCCCTGTGGAGGTTTGCTTGATCTGTGGAGTGGAGCTCTCACTATGTGACAAATGGTCCCGACTGGAAGGATGAGGCATTAAGTTGTGCTTCAGAAGGAAACTGTCCTTCTGTAAACTAAGTTACATTGTTAATTTAGTTTGTATTTGTAACTGCCCCCCGGCTTGGTGTTGAAATAAAGATGCGGTTATGTTTCGTACAGATGCTTTTATTTATTTTCTCTTTTTTCTTTTGCATTTCAGCTTAGCAGTACTGTAGCTGTTGGTAGTTTGTCGTTGCACCGTGTTTGTACAGGTAGTGACGGTTGCATCATTTGCTCCGTTTGCACCGTGAAAACTGCATAGGACAGTCAAACACAAACATACAATTAGTTACATAGTTCACAGTTCAATATTGTTCACATGTTGTTCACCCAACGTGTTCAAACAAACAATTGCATTCAAAGATATTAAGGGTGAACTCGTCTTCCATAACAAAGGCACTCAGGGAAAAACAATGATAAATAATAACGTTACTTGTCCGGCAGCAGGTGCCTTTGATTAGAAGCTAATCAGTGAGTGCACCACTTTACATGTTTATAAATGTTTGGCAGTTACACACATAAATATAGACCTCTTCAACAACAGTAATAATAATACATTTTAGTGTTTGACATACCTTATTCCGCTTTACCAAGGGGAGTTATTTACTGGAGTAAGGTTCTTCTATTATACATAATTCGCTGTCTGCTCCGTCGTTGTCTCTGAGTTACTTCCGCCTTGGTCACACAGGATGCTGTGACCTTTATACTATAGGAAAGACGAGCTCTGCCCCCATGTGGACACGAAATGAAAATGCACAAGTGGCTCCGAAATATAATTTTCTTAAATAGAGAGCTCAGTATTCTGAGCCAATACAGAGAAGTTGATCATCTAGACCAACGCAAATCAAAGCTTACTGACAATAAAGATGATAGGCATCTTTACCCTTGGCGGTCAGTTACACTCCCACCAAATCCTGCTATGACGGATAAGCACAAAACAATTAATTTAGTCATACAGGATTTCCTTTTAGATTTCACATAGCATCAAAATAATACAATTCAAGCGTTTCTATACTAATTACTCTCGAGGAGGAGTACCAATTTCTGGATCGGTCGCTCGAGGACTGAAGGTCTGGTAGAGTGATCTTTTCGCTCCCCAGTCTGTATTTTTACTCGACGTACTAGACCGTCGCTCTCTTGAGTGGTTTCGGGTTAGTTGCCACTGGCTTCTTGGCAGGTTACTGTCCTTGAGGATGACTATGTCGTTCACCTTGAGGTTACGCCGTGGTACGTGCCACTTCTGGCGTGTAGAAATGTTCAGGAGGTATTCCTTCTTCCAGCGGCTCCAGAATTGTTCGATTAGGTACTGGACTCTGCGCCATCTCTTGGTTGCATACATGTCCTCTTTAACAAATCTCCCAGGGGGTGGAAGAGCGATTTTAGACTTCATCATGACGAGATGGTTTGGTGTAAGGGTTCTAGCGCCATAGGATCGTTGATACCATCTACTGTCAGTGGTCGGCTGTTTACAATAGCTGTAGCTTCATAGAAGAGTGTTCTAAGGGAGGCGTCATCAAGTCTGCCTGGACACAGAGCGATAGTGGCGTTCAGCACATTTCTTACTGTCCTGATTTGACGTTCCCAGACACCACCTGCATGGCTGGCGGATGGAGCGTTGAAGACGAATTCACACTGTTTCTCTGCTAGAAAGATCTCCAGTAAACTGGCGTCACATTGTTTGAGTGCTTCTTTAAATTGGTTTCTAGCTCCCACGAAGTTAGTACCGTGGTCGCAATGAAGTTGCCGAACAGCTCCTCTGAGGCTGATGAAGCATCTCAAGGCGTTAATGAATGAGTCTGTTGATAAGTCTTCAAGCATCTCGATGTGGACAGCTCGTGAAGCCAGGCAAGTTAGTATCAGGCCATACCTTTTGTACTCCTTTCGTGCCTTTTTAATCAGGAAGGGGCCGAAGCAGTCCATGCCACTGTATGAGAAAGGCGGTGAGTCTTCCACACGCTCTTTAGGGAGTTCAGCCATTTGCTGCTCTTCAGTAGGTCGTCGGAGTTTCCTGCATCGTACACAGTTGTGAATCAGCTTGGCTACTAATTTGCTCCCACCAATGACCCAGAATCCATTTGCTCTCAGTTCCATTTGGGTTTGACTTCGGCCTTGGTGACAAACTTGAGCGTGGTGATGAGCCGTAATTAGCTTGGTGATAGGGCTAGCAAAATGATGGGATGTTTCATTTCTTGACTGAGGGATGAGCGTCTCAATCTTCCACCCACACAGAGAAGTTCTCGATGCAGAATTGGATCAAGGGAATGAAGAGCACTTGAACTTGGAAGAGCATCTCCTTCCTGGCATCTCTTAATTTCCTGAGAGAAGGCTTGCTGCTGGACGAGCTTGATCACTATTTTGGCAGCTCTTTCTCGTTCTTCGACTGTCACCAGTTCGGTGTTGTGTACTTTTCCCGATCCCAGCCTCTTGATTCTTGCAACTACTTTCAGGATCTTTGACCATGAAGAGATCTGATTTAGGCGAATTAGAATGTCTGTACAATTGTTAACTTTGGTTGTGAAAGCTTGGACAGCCTTAACCTCAGGATCGCCTACGAGTAGGTCTGCGAAGGGATTCAGTTTGGGATGTACTTCTTGCTCCCAGAGAAATGTAGGACCTGACATCCAGTTTGTTGAAGGAATGTGAGATGCCTGAAGGCCTCTGGAGGCATGATCTGCCGGGTTCTCTGCTGTTTCGATATAGTGCCATTTACTTGGGTCAGTGTTTTCTCAGTATCAGTTGGACTCTGTTTGCGACAAACACATGGAACCTTCTTGCCTCATTATTGATGTAGCCCAGAACTACTTGTGAATCTGTCCAGAAGAATTCTTCATCGATCTTCATCTGCAGTTCTCTTTTCAGCAACAAACTTAATTTGGTTGCGACCACTGCCGCTGAGAGCTCTAGTCGTGGGATGCTTGAGACCTTTGTGGGTGCTACTTTTGCTTTGGCCATCACAAGACTGGAGTGTACTGTATTTTTGTCATTTTTGTACCTGAGGTAGGAACAAGCGCCATACCCCATGCTGCTGGCATCGGCAAAGTGATGCAGTCCCGTCTTGATGATGTTGCCGAAGTCATGTGGGTGGTAGCATCTAGGGATCGTGAATTCCTTTAAGTTATATAGCCCGATCTTCCACTCCTCCCACCGTGGCTTTAAGTCATCTGGCAGTGGATCATCCCATCTTATGCCTCTGCGGCATAGTTCTAGGAGTATGCGTTTTCCGCTTAGGGTGAATGGGGCAACAAACCCGAGTGGGTCATAAAGAGAGGCGACGATGGAGAGGATTCCTCGACGGGTTGAAGGCTGGTCTTTCATGTTGACATTGAAGCTGAAGGTGTCGTTGTCTATAGACCACTGAAGGCCAAGTGCATGCTCAGTTGGGGTCGCTTCCAACTTAAGTTCGAGAGGGTCAGTGATTGTTGCTCTTTCTGAGGGTTTCACACAGTCGAGGACGTCTTTGTGGTTAGAGTTGAATTTGTGGAGGCGTAGGCCTCCTCGTTTGCAAAATTTTTGTGCCTCGATGATCAGTTTCTTGGCCTCTTCGACTGATAAAACGCTGGCTAACCCATCATCAACGTAGAAGTTCTTCTCAATGAAGGCTGAGGCTGCTGGGTAGTCTTCTCTATGTTGGTGTGCCATGTACCTTAGGCCAAAATTGGCACATCCAGGAGACGAAGCAGCTCCAAAGAGGTGAACTGCCATCCTGTATTCCTGTGGTTCCGTTTCCAAATCACCTTCCCTCCGCCACAGGAACTTGAGGTATTTTCGAGAGTCAGGGTGGACGAAGAACTGGTGGAACATTCTTTCCACGTCGCAGATTATGGCCACGTCTTCCTTTCTGAAGCGGCATAGAACTCCTATTAGGGAGTTGATTAAGTCGGGACCGGTCAATAGACAGTCATTTAGGGAAACTGCACAGAATTTAGCTGAGCAGTCAAACACGACCCGTAGCCTGCCAGGCTTTTGAGGGTGGTAAATGCCGTGATGAGGAAGGTACCAATCGGTCTCTCCATATGAAGTGGTATGGTCAAGTTCTGCGTCACCTTTCTCGATGATGTCTTTCATGAAAGCCTTATAGCGTTCGTGATACTCTTTATCCGTCTTTAGCTTCTTCTTTAGAGACTGGAGGCGGACTGTAGCTAGTCTCTTGTTGTTTGGTAGGGATGGTGGGCTGCTACCCTTGAAAGGTAGAGGCATCTCGTAGTGTCCATCTTCTTTCTGTCTGATGTTCTCACTGAGGAATTGTATGAAGTGAACATCTTCTTGAGACACGTACTTGTCCTCGTAGTTCCTTTCAGAGAAGTCCGACTCAAGTACTTTAAGGACATCTGTTGTAGACAGGGCTGGTATTTCTTTTACTGACACTCTATGTACAAAGCTCTGGCTCCCTTGTCGGTCCAGATGAGGGTTAGATGAGCCTATTATGCTCCAGCCAAGCTCTGTCCTCTGTGCAAAAGGTTCGTTTTCACAGCCTGTGATGACTTCGAGTGGAGCTAGCGCTGAGGGACAATCACATCCTATTAACATACCCACTTCACAGTCTAGAAGTGATGGTAACTTGTTTACGAGATGCTTGAGGTGAGGCCACTGTAGCGCTGTTTTACCAGTAGGAATGTAGGATTTGTCTACTGGGATGAAGCTACGAGTGTAGGCTTGTGGCACTCTGATGTTGTTTGCAGAATGGAGTCCTCTGATTTGTAGGCCGCTGACACTCTTGCTGGTTATAACTGTATTTACAGCAGTCATTGTACTGAGTCTCAGCTTCACAGGTTGACTTTCCACACTTAACTCCTTAAGCAGGTCCTCTAAGATAAACGTTGTATCACTCTGTGTGTCGAGTAGTGCGTAAGTGAGCACCGTTATCTGTGGCTCTTGAACTGAAGACACAAGGACTGGGACAATGCTTGAGGTCGCAGAAGCACATCGGGTTGTAGTGTGAGACACGACTCTGCAGACTTCTTGGCTCCGATAGTTTGCAGTAGATGTGCCACTCTGGGTTGTCTCTGGTGCTTGTGACCTCTCTTCGTGCAGACACGTTGGATGACGACGGTTGCAGGTGTTGCAGGTATGTCGCCGTTTACAGTCCTTGCTGGAGTGTCCCTTCCTCAGACATCCAAAGCAGAGGTGATTTTGGTAGATGTACGTTCTCTTATCCTCTATAGACCTTGATGCGAAGTTAGTGCATGTAGCAATGCCATGATTCTCATTCTTGCAGATTGGGCAAGGTGGTCTGGCTCTATAGGGTGAATACTGTGTCTCCACGATGTTGCTCTTTATGTGAGTGCTTGTATTCAACGCTCTGGCTCTCTTGGAAAACCTCTCGTCTGAGGCTCTGGAGTTCAACAGTAGTGGGGTAGCGATGGGGTTACAAGCTATTCGTGCCTCTTTGTTCAGAAACATTGAAAAGTGTGCAAGACTTGGATAGCTTCCAGATTTATCTAGCTCTTCTACGATGATCCTGCTCCATCTTCGCACAATCCACTCAGGTAGTTTCTTGAGCAGTTTGTGGTTCTCTTCACACATTGCCTCTGTGCATCCCTGTAGGAAGTCTGCAAACTCTCGGAGCGCCAGAGGATCGTTTGTGTTTATCTTAGGCCATCTCATTAGCTTGTCTCTGAACGCCCTTTGTATAATGAAGGGGTTTCCATACCTCTCTTTCAACACTCTCCAGGCACCTTTATATGCTTCTTCGGAGTCTCTGTAAAAGAATCCTTCCACAGACTTACAAGCTTCTCCAGTAAGGTACATTTTCAGATAAAACATCTTATCACTTGTTGGGAGAGGCTTTCGGTGTATCAGGGTCATGAAGGTCATTTTCCAATCAACAAATTTCATAGGGTCACCGTTGAATATTGTTGGTTCTGGTGTAGGTAGGCGATTCATGCTTAATGCACTTGTGATTGCTTCGGCTAAACTGAAGGCCTCTTGGTTTGCCGTCGCGCTGGGAGATGCTTGACGTTGGAATGATGTAGGATGTAGCGGAGCACTATATTCAGGATTTTGGTGAGCAGTATTTATTTCATGGTCAGTGACTTCTTCTTCTTCGTTGTCTAGATCACTTCCCGAACTGTATGCCCTCACTCGGGCTGCTGCTACCTGGACTTCCTTCTCTGCTTGTAGCTGCTGTAACTTCATCCTCTCCTCCTCCAGCTTACGTCGACTCTGCACCTTCATCTTCTCCATTTCCATCAGCATGGCTGCCTCTTCCCCCTCTAGTTGGAGGAGACTGGTTTGCTGAGCCTGGATCACTTGAATGGCCTTTACCTCTTCTACTTTAGCCGCGAGTTCAGCTTCCCTCCGCCTGTTTGATGCCTTGGAACGTTGAGAGTGAATTTACTTATATTTACCATAATTATACAGATCTGTACACCTCTTTGTTCAGAGCTATTCTCACCCTCTCCTTCTCAAGTCTTTCATTAAAATCTTCTTCTTTTGTTTCCAGCTGCTTACACACAAGCTCTTGGGTGTCTGTCGTCAGCTGAATACAGGCGTCCATTTTATTTGCGATCTCAGGAGTCGTGGCATGGTTACGTAAAATGGACTCATATAAACTTCTTACTAAGTCACAACTTGCTTGAATGTCTTGTTTTAGTTGTCGTATATTTATCTAAATAAAACCGGTAAATTAAACAATAGAAAATTATGCACATATATGAAATAGCAAAGAACTAGGTTATTTTCTCTTAGAAAATAGAGACTCACAGCCATGCCAAATCACCTGTTAGGTTAACCATACATTTGAGTCAACAAGAAGGCTGTTAACTGGCCTCAGTCGAAATGGATCAAAATGACCCATATAAGCATTACAGGAAGGATTAAAATCATCTAGCGGTTGCTGGAAAAAGCCACAGGAGAACTCAGTCAAAAAGCTAACAGTGCAACCCTTCAGCCTTCACTTAGCAGTTATAGGAAAGGCCCAGAGTGCCATAAAGATAAAAACAGACCAAATGGCAAACAGATGAAACCTCTTTCCCCACACAACAAAGTGGGATGGAGGGCCCAATACTTAACTTTAAGTCAGAAAATGACGGCCTGAAGGCCAGCACCAGAGTTCTGTTTACTTTAGCTAAGCAGTCCAAACAGGCCATTATTTCAATCTGTATGAGGGTCGCATTCAGGGACACTTGGGTAGATCATTCTAAGAGAAGACTAGTTCCTGTCCCCTCTGTAAGGTCACCTTGTAACGCTGTTTCGCAAGACCCAAATGACTGTCACTTAGAGGGGAGACCTTCTAGCCAATAGAAAAGCATGCTCTCTGGGGGGACGGCACTGGATGGCGCAAGGGCGGGGGGGATTCTCTCTTCTCTATAAAACCTGCAGGTTGAATGATGGAGGGGAGACAGAGACGCAGAGACACAGACACGCAGAGAGAACGGAGACGCAGAGACTGGAGAATCCACCCCACCAGTTCGAGAATAAGAGACGCCACTAAGAAGCCCTCCGGGAAAAGCTGATTAGAGATAGAAAATAATTGATGCTGTGAACCAGATAATTTAAGCTGTTGGATATTCCAATAAAGCAACGGTCAGACTGTTTACGCCTGCCGCGCTGTCTCCGCCTCCACGTGATTTCCAAAAGACCACATTTGAATGAACTGTTACTTTAACGGGTAATACAACGAGCAGAGTAAGCTATTCCACTATACACTAGAGAACGATCATATAGCTATAACATAGAATCATTGAGAATATACTTTAATCTGGCGCCGTGACTGCCGGTCTGTACATCCGAACGGAACCCAGGACAAGGACACGACAGAACTTCAAAAACTCTCAGAGCAGAGCAACGACGCCTGACTACACCATCCTCGAGCAACAACAACCAGCAGAGGTCAAACGGTGAGTTGAAGATGTGTCTGTATTGTCGGGGTTTGTTTGGGCAGATTTCGAACAGGGGTAGGGAATGGTTGCATTGGCGCGATCGAGTTAAACGATTGAGCGCACAGCCGTATCGGCACTAATGAAATGAAGGGAATTGGCGCGATCGGGTTGGACAATAATATAGTTCAGGTCGCGCACTGCTGAGGGGCTGGAGGATTGCACCAGGTTAGGCGACAGAGACTCTTGTTTAGAATCGTAGGTTCAAATGCAATGACAATAACTAGAGACGTCTGGTTTGTACGTTGCTAAAGACAAAACGACATCGTACGAATCCGTTTAATTCATACGGAACAAGGGATCTGGAGCGCGTAAGGTAGTCCTCTTAAACCTCGGAAAAAATTAGCACTTGTGCACTGGGGGGTTAGAAAGAACTGCGCTTATGTTCGAACTAAAAAACTGCACTTAGAAGCGATGAGGCATTATTATTTAAAGGACTTTGGTATGTAACAATGTATATATGTTGTTTAGATGAAATGGGATGACACATGCATGGTATCATAGCTATGATCAAACGTACGTCATCATAACGCTAAACGTCGCGGATTACTATATTGCTGCAGTATACGGAATAAAGCCGTTTTATACCCGGGAAGCTACTGCTATACAAAGCAGGGCTAATACATGCTAAGCTACGTTGCAAGCTAACGGGGAATGCTGGGGGTTATTAATGTTTAGTACGACTGTTGTGTTGAGATGACGGAACTTATAGCTTCATCCATGGTGGCTGAAAGGCTACCAAATGATGCTACATGATGTACAAGGTTGACCAGTGCTAAGAATGTTTATGTTGCTGAATGGAAGTATGAGTGGAACTGTGCGGGTGAGAGAGAATGTGTGTGAATGAGTCTGCTAGAGGTTATGAAGTGGATGCCAGTATTTTTTGTATCATTATGATAACTCTAGGGACGGAAACGGCCGCGGGGACACCATAACACTGTCCGCGAGAACGACGTGCATACCGTATGGACGCTGCGTTGCGATATCGAATGAGTTGAGTGAATGGCGAGTGAGATGGTACCAAAGGGATGTGTGACGTTCTTTGACATTTTTGAATCAGTGGTAATAAGGTCGTGGTTTAATGTAGTAAAGATCAAAGAAAGCAGGGTTCTTCTTCTGCTTCAATGAATTAATGGCAGATCGCGGCCACCACTGATGACGTCACTAGGGTGCGTCTGTTTGGAGGGGCCTAGAGGGGGTGCATTAGATTTGAAATACGGGGCTGGATCGGGAGCGTTAGATTTAAAATACGGAGCCGGCCGGGGCCGGACGGGCGGGCAAACGAGAAAATGATACTGTAGGATTTATAAACGAATGCTTAATAAAGTTAAAATTATGTTATAGAGTATGACTGGGTTGTGCAAAACGTCGCGATGTGTTGTGCCGCTCAAATCAACAGGATAGTGGGCCGTATAGGAAAAGGGTTGTAGGGGCTAGGCTAAGCTAACTAGCCGTGCTAGGCTAATCGAGCGATAGCAACATTGAGCTAAGCTAATTGGGCTAACAGTATTAAGCTAATGGTGTTAGCAGTGGACAGCTAACTATGCTAAAAATGCTAAGCTAACTATGCTAACATGCTAAAGCTACCTGTGCTAACAATGTTGCATGCTGGGAGTCTCGGGGAATATCGCGTGATGCTATTTTGGCTGACAGCGGGACCTTGTGTGTGTAAACGTGACGTAAGCCTGTGGCGACGTCTCGCGGGAAGCCATCCTTAATGGCGGACTACGATTTGGTACAGGGAATTCTGGGAATTGGGGTTCATGTTGTGTGAGCACGTCGGCTGACGTCATGGGAGTGGCTGCGTGATGACACTTGTTATTAGGAGGGTGAGGGCGCCTTCTGCAGGACGTTGGGAGTACTGTGGGGCAATGGGGTTGATGTGCGAATAGAGACAGCAGGGGGCGGTGTTGTCTTTGAAATGGATACACCTCTGCTGTTGCTTGGCCCTCTCTCCCTAGGTTGCCCCCCTCCCTTCCTCCATCCCTCCCTCCCTCTCTCTCCCTCCCTCGCCCCCCTCCCTCCCATACCCCCTCCCTCACCTCCCTCCCTCCCTCCCTCCCTCCCTCCCTCCCCTCCCTCCCTCTCCCTCTCTCTCTCTCTCTCTCTCTCTCTCTCTCTCTCTCTCTCTCTCTCTCTCTCTCTCTCTCTCTCTCTCTCTCTCTCCCTCCCTCCCTCCCTCCCTCCCTCCCTCCCCCTCTCCCTCCCTCCCTCCCTCCCTCCCTCCCTCTCTCTCTCTCTCTCTCTCTCTCTCTCTCTCTCTCTCTCTCTCTCTCCCTCCCTCCCTCCTTCTCCTCTCCTCTCCTCTCCTCTCTCTCTCTCCCTCCCTCACCTCCTTTTCTTCCTCCATCCCTCCCTCCCATTTCCACTCCCTCCCTCCTTTTTTCCCCTTTTATGGCTAAAATGGTACAGTATATGAGAGGATACTAGAAGTTTCATCAGGGCCCCCCCTCCCCACTGTAGCCTTCCCTATAGGGTGTGCCCCCTCCTGCACTATTATAATGGGTGCCATCCTGCACTATTATAATGGGTGCCATCCTGCACTATTATAATGGGTGCCATCCTGCACTATTATAATGGGTGCCATCCTGCACTATTATAATGGGTGCCATCCTGCATTATCATAGTGTGTGCCCCCTTCCCCTCCCCCCTTCCATCCATCCTGCACTATCATAGTGGGTACCACATTCCATTCCATCCTTCCATTTACTATATGGTGTGAGCTCCCTATGGTACAGCTCCTTCCCTGGAATACTTCCTTTCTTTCATAGTCTCTCCCTTCATAGCTTCTATGGTGTGTGCCCCCCCCCCCCGCCCCACTGTAGAGATGAGATATCATCTCCCTCTATACCATAGTGTGTGCCCCCCCCATGCAGATATAGTACTCTTTTCCCTCCCTCCCTCCCTCCCTCCCTCCCTCCCTCCCTCCCTCCCTCCCTCCCTCCCTCCCTCTCCTCTCTCTCCCTCCCTCCCTCTCCTCTCTTTCCCTCCCTCCCTCCCTCCGTCCCTCTCTCCCTCCCTCCCTGCCACCCTCTCTCCCTCCCTTTCTCCCTCCCTCACTCTCTCCCGTTCCTGTGTGCGTATGAGTCACGTGTCCGTTCTAATGTTTGCAAACAATGCACCTTTAGATGTAGTTGTGATGCGCTCTGCTCACGAGGACAAGTTTGTAACATGAGACGCACATGAGGTCTTGTTTCGCATTTAATTTAACCAGATGTGTGGAGGCTTATTTCCTGATACGGGTTCGAAGATAATTTCACAGTTATTGGCAATTTGTTTCCTTATATCGCTTCCTCCAGGGTTCCAACTTGTGTTGACAGACGGCAACCCTGCTCAAATACGGAGCGTCAGCGCTCTCGCTGGACTAGAAGGGTGCACTCAGTAGAGCACAGATGTCCGCCAGGACGGCAGCCACACATGATAGTGATAATAATGGATTGGATTTGTGATGCGCTTTTTGTTCGATGGGATCCCAGAGTGCTACGCTACAGGTTTAAAACAGTTATAGGGAAGAAATAGAACATGGTTAATTAGAAACATAGAATAAACGGAGGATTTAAAAAACGAGGGCGATAAAGTTAAAATAGGAGGCTGACAGTCGAAGGCCTTTTTGAACAGGTGGGGTTTCGGCCTGCCTTCTCCCTCCCCCGTCCCCCCCTCCTCCCTTCGTCTCGCCGTCTCTCTTTTTCTTTCCCTCTCTCCCCCTCTCCCTCCCTCCCTCCCTCTCTCCCTGCATCCCTCCCTCCCCCATTCCCTTCTCCCTCCCTCCGTCCCTTGGGGTATAGTGGTGGCTTTTAGGAACTCCATGCAAAGACCATTAGTTGTATTAAGCTGTGGGTTAACTGGACCAGGCTATACGGTGAAGTCTGCTGGTTGATTCTGGAAATGGAAAGAAAATAAATAAATCTCCCTTCATAGCATCCCCCCCTCCTTCCCTCTCTGTGCCCCCCCCCTCCCGTCATGGCTCCCCCCCTCCCTTCATCTGTCTGTGCCCCCCCTCCCGTCATAGCTCCCCCCCTCCCTTCATCTGTCTGTGCCCCCCCTCCCTTCATCTGTCCTCCCTCTCTCCCTCCCTGTCTTCCTCCCGCTCTCCCTCCCTCCCTCCCTCCCTCCCGGTATCTCCCCTTCCCTCTGTCTATCCCTCTCTCCCAGATGGACTCTGTTGATTGATTGGTTGATTGAAAACTTTATCAGAATGGGTGCAATACAGTACGGCTCAATACACACGATTGTTAAGGGGATGCAGACCAGGGAAAGACTTTCGTCTTGTTTACATCAGGGTCCCCCATTTTCGGTTCATCAGGACATACATGACATGCAGTTAGTTAGAGTATTCGAGTTAGGTTGCCCTTATGGTGGGCTTGAGGCAGTGGTTGTATTAAAATAGTGTTTACTTTACGGAAGGATAAGTTAATATTCATGGTCGTTTGGGAACTCCTCTTCCGTATGTATGTCTCTCCCCCCCTCTGTCTCTCCTTGTATTTCTCCCTGTGTCTCTCCTTCTCTCCCTCCCTTCATTTCTCCATGTGCGCCCCCCCTCGATGCCTTGCCTTCAAATGGATTGTGGGTACGTTACGGACCGTTTCTAGTTGGGGTCCCTCCAACCCCCAGACTGGCCCTCTTGAGTGTGGCGTGTGTGTTTGGGCTGGGGGCAAGGAGTTTGAGCATTTGTTATAAGGGAGATGGGTTTTACATTAGGTTGGTTTTGGTTAGAGACGGTTGTGGCGTGTTTTTTGTTTTTCATTTTAGGGAAGGTGCCAGTCCCCTAGTTTCCCCCTTCGGTTGGGGTCCTTGGAGGCAGGGTTGGCTTTGCGTCTTGTTGTGTGTTATTGGTTGGGTGGTTGTTTTAAACTACGTAGCTGTTATGTATGTGAGATAGGTGCCGGTACAGGTGATGGTTGGACGAGTTGTGATATTCCTTGGAAGGGGGCTTGGGGTGTTTTCGTTCAGGTTCGGAACTGAGGGAAGATGCTTTGGGCTGTGAAATGACGGGTCTCTGTGGATTCAGGGATCATGAGGAATGTTGCGGTGGGTATAGTACTGGGGTTCATGAATTTAATAACGTGGACAACTGGGCTATGTAACGGTCAGGGGTTTAGTGACCTAAGTTGCTAAAGATAAATTTTTTCCCGTGATAGTGGTTGGAAGCAGTGACGCCACCAAAAGGTTTTTTTTGGTGGTGTGAGGGGGTATGTGTGGAAAAATAATGTAGAATGATGTTGTATGAAGAATTTGATGAAGGCGTGAGATGTAAATGTGGTGAGAAATGTAGGAAGAAGTATAGTTTTTGATTTTCATAGTAGAAAGCAAGTAGGGAAGTTAATATTACATTTATACATAGTTAATACGCGGAGCAGTCATTTAAAGTATAAATTATGACAATTTCATCAAGGCAAAAAGAAATTGGAACAGAGGGCTAACCAAGTTTACCATTTGTTAGAATTGATAGGTTGTGTGGAACTTAATGATTATGTTCCCCAGAGAACCAAAGGTGAAAGGAACACACAAAGGATTGGAACCTCCAGTTTCCGGTTGGACAAACGGACAAAAACAAGTAAAGCCGTATCGTTATATTCAAGTAGATCACACCGAATCTCTCTAGAAGAATTAGTATAGGAATGCCCGACATTTCCAATGCATAAATATTGAGGAAATGAAAAGGGAAATGCCACTGTATTAAGTGTTATGTTTTTGCTTTCTTTTTGCACAGGCTCGGCGAGGACTGGGGCTCTGACGATTTCAATACCAATTGGGGAAACGGCTATATGAGCCTTGGTATAGTATGAATGATAAGAAAATTGTCAATCCCTGTCTGCACCGGTATAAATCTGATAGTGTGGGTGAATTTAACTCAAGTAGCGAAAAATAGGTTTGGACACAGAGAAACTTGTTCTTCCAAACGGTGATTGCAGGTGTGTTTGGAAGTGGTGAGAATGTCGGGTACACAGGAAGTTCACCTTAGTGGAACATTGATAGAAACAACTGAAGGTTTAGAAGCAATAACAATAGCAAAAGTAGACAATCTGTCTATGTCAATGACTGGAAATATCACAATAGAAGTGAAGAAGCCATGGCCAAAGAGATTCAGGCCTTTACAAAACCTTGTATTTAAGTATAAAAAAGGAGGCCGTTATAGATTGAGAAACAAAAATAAAAAACAGAAAAAGAGAGCACGAAGAGCGATGAAAAGAAGTAATGCCGACAATAGCAATAGGCTGACAACCTTTGCAGACACTCCCGTAGAAAGATTGATATCTGAAGTTAATCTGATTGAGTGGGATGTGATGGAATTTCCTCAGGTGACCAGTATAACAGAGGGACTGGAAATAATGACTTTGATTCCAATACAGGAGGTCTTACAGGAGAGAGAACCAGAGACAACGGTTTTACTCCAACCAGAACCGAGCCACACTGGAGTGTCCATTGCTGGAGACTACGATTTAACCGAGGAACAAAGAAAGCGACGGAAGCGAGCGGCGTTGTTACAGCCGTCCCACGAAGTCCACTCTGGCCGTATGGCTGAAACAGGGACCGATAGCAGGTATGGAAATGTACACAAACAGTTTCCACAGCCCAGTCCAGTCGTCCCTCGAGACCAAAGCCAGGATGAGAGGCGTGGGCCGGAGACAAGGAGCCAGCCAGCGAGGGCCAGGGTGGAGGAGGAGGAGAGCATTCACGGAAACGTCCGAAAGACATGAGACAGTCCGTAGAAAACTGGTGGAGAAGCAGCTGGCGGTTGACCAAGTCACACGCGAGAGGGAGGTGCTAGAACAAGAGCTGGCGAAACAGACTGTGATCATGAGTGATGTAATTTTGGAAATCATGTTTCGTACTGCAGAACAAGGACTCAGTGAACAAGAGAAGTCACCTGCCCTGTTATCTGAACAGGGAGCGGAGCAGCGAGGGAATGATGACAGCCGCAGGGGGGGTGAGTTTCCAGGCCCCTCCCAACAACAAAAGGCCCAAGGTGCGGCGGCTGGGAAGAACTGGTATGTCCCTCTCTCATCCAGACAACAGAACTGGCAGCCCCAAGGAGGGAATGGACGACAAAGAGGGGGACCGCTTGGATGGCCGGCATCAACTGAGTGCTGGCAATGTGGAGAAATCGGCCATCTCGCTCGATCATGTGGCAAAGGGTGGCGGGCTCAGCAAGAGTCCAATAGAAAGCAAGCGTCCATCAGAAAACAGAGTTGCTGGACATGTGGAAAGTTGGGACATTTTCAGAAGGGGAGTAAAGAGGTTGTGTCTGCAAAGGCCATAGGTTGAATAAAAACGAGGCAGGAATGCACAAGCGAAGCTAATAGTGCTCGGGAAAATAGAGTTATTGATAAGTTAAAATGGGAAAAAGGACTGATTGGAATAAAAATAGAATAAAAAATATATAGAAGCGTTGGTACATTAGGTTATGAGTGGAAGCGACTAAGATGGATGTGCAACTAACAGGGAGAGATGAAATGACTGACAGATGCATGAGCCAATCGTACTAACAGTTAATTAATAGACCAATCATGGGTTTTCCTTTTTGCTACAGTGTGTCTGATCAACTCTTGCTGTGGCAGTGAGGAAAACGTAAGGGAGAATGGTATGGTGGACGATTTTTGGTATCTCCCACCTGTGCAGCCTGGCCCGGCTGCACAGATTGGAGAGAGAGAGAAAAATGGTCACCGCAATGGCTCTTGTGGTCATGTGAACTCTGAACCAGACCGTGTCAGAAAAGGGTTAAACAGTTGATATTAGACATAATATTAAACAGAGTTAATAACAAAGGACTATTTTAGTAGTGATTATACATACTTGATCCAAGGGTGGTCAAGGAGACTTGAAAAAAAAATTAAATTTAATTTCTTTACTTCATTTCTTTTTAATTTTAAATTTTTATTTCTTAGTGATTATGCGGGGGTGTTTATGCCTCTAGCTGATAGTTTAATTCTGTTGATGGGTGTGTTGCATGAAGGCACTCACAAATTTTTGTTTATGTTTGTTTGCAATTTTCTTTGTTTTTGTTTGACACTCTATTTTTTTTAGGAACTGACTGGCTGGGGGGGATCTCTCGCCGGTTGGGGATAGCAGGTGGTGGGGACACAGCGGGACTGGTAGGAATGTCTGATATAATGGGCTGGAAACTAAGGGTGGACGAGAGCTGGTTCATGGTTTTGTTTTCCGCTCATTGAGAGTCCAGGAGTAGATTCTGGGGAGTTGTGTCACTTTTTTGGGTTTGGTAAGTGTTGGGCGAACGTGTTTCTCTGTTTATAGGTAAGCTCTGTAGATTTTGGTCGCCATTGGCCAAATAGTTTTCAAGTAGGGTGCAGACATGTGAAATTGATAATTGGCTTATGGGGGACTCTGCACCGGCTTGTTGAAGGCTGGCGGAGTGTGTGGGATGTGTGTTTAAAGGGACTGTGGTTTGTTACCATGCACATAGGTTCTGTTGGTGGTTGGCCTCGTCTAGAGCTGGCTGTCCGGACCGAGGAGGCTGTCTGGAAACAAGGTATTGATAGTGTAATAAATGGTTATTCCACTTTCAAGGGTGGAGTGGTGATTGTGTTGAACTTGAGATATTTGATCTAGTAAAATAGTACAGCACAAAAATGAATGAGACAAAGGTGATTTGATTGAATATTAACAATTGCGAAAATGAGACCTTCCAATCCATTGTGTGTTTGTAAATAACAAATCCAAAAAGCAAAAAGGACAGAGGGAAAATCTTTCCTTCTGTGGAAAATCGGAGCAGTACCAGGACTGGCCACAACAAAGAAGAAACTGTGTTTAGCACAAAATACAACGAGGAGCAACGGTCAAAACAATTTAGCGGTAAAAACACCACAGGAGGTTGGAATAGGGATAACTGACAGGGATGAAAGCGAAGAATAATTGAGGCCTCAGTGGTCTTTTCAAGGAGAAGAGATGATTTATGGTTGCTTGTTTGAATCTCCCTCGATGTTTAGAGTGTTAATCTTTTGGGTAGGATGTATTAATCTTTTCTTGCAGAGTCAATTACACAAAACAGACACATTGAAGCTAAGTAAACATGGATAAAATAGTCTAAACAAAAAAGCTGTTATTGAAAGAGTGTTTCCTTGTAAAAACAGGAACAGCTTTCTTAGTCTAAAGTCATAGTAATAACTGATATTGTGTGTGACTGGGGAAGAAGCCAACGGAAAGAGTGAATGATGATTTTGTAACTGTACAGACGGAAATGGGTTTGGTAGTTCGATTTGTGTAAATTTTGGATTTTTTGAATTTTTTGAAAATATTAGCAAAAATGATAATTATGGTTTAACATGTTTAATTTAGAACATATTGGTGCTATATAGTGGGTTATGAAACCCACTAAGGGTGGATTGTCGTATATTTATCTAAATAAAACCGGTAAATTAAACAATAGAAAATTATGCACATATATGAAATAGCAAAGAACTAGGTTATTTTCTCTTAGAAAATAGAGACTCACAGCCATGCCAAATCACCTGTTAGGTTAACCATACATTTGAGTCAACAAGAAGGCTGTTAACTGGCCTCAGTCGAAATGGATCAAAATGACCCATATAAGCATTACAGGAAGGATTAAAATCATCTAGCGGTTGCTGGAAAAAGCCACAGGAGAACTCAGTCAAAAAGCTAACAGTGCAACCCTTCAGCCTTCACTTAGCAGTTATAGGAAAGGCCCAGAGTGCCATAAAGATAAAAACAGACCAAATGGCAAACAGATGAAACCTCTTTCCCCACACAACAAAGTGGGATGGAGGGCCCAATACTTAACTTTAAGTCAGAAAATGACGGCCTGAAGGCCAGCACCAGAGTTCTGTTTACTTTAGCTAAGCAGTCCAAACAGGCCATTATTTCAATCTGTATGAGGGTCGCATTCAGGGACACTTGGGTAGATCATTCTAAGAGAAGACTAGTTCCTGTCCCCTCTGTAAGGTCACCTTGTAACGCTGTTTCGCAAGACCCAAATGACTGTCACTTAGAGGGGAGACCTTCTAGCCAATAGAAAAGCATGCTCTCTGGGGGGACGGCACTGGATGGCGCAAGGGCGGGGGGGATTCTCTCTTCTCTATAAAACCTGCAGGTTGAATGATGGAGGGGAGACAGAGACGCAGAGACACAGACACGCAGAGAGAACGGAGACGCAGAGACTGGAGAATCCACCCCACCAGTTCGAGAATAAGAGACGCCACTAAGAAGCCCTCCGGGAAAAGCTGATTAGAGATAGAAAATAATTGATGCTGTGAACCAGATAATTTAAGCTGTTGGATATTCCAATAAAGCAACGGTCAGACTGTTTACACCTGCCGCGCTGTCTCCGCCTCCACGTGATTTCCAAAAGACCACATTTGAATGAACTGTTACTTTAACGGGTAATACAACGAGCAGAGTAAGCTATTCCACTATACACTAGAGAACGATCATATAGCTATAACATAGAATCATTGAGAATATACATTATAGTCTTTCAAGTTCTTCTGCTGGACAGAAGGTTCTTAGTTTCCCTCTTGCTTCCTTGGCTATCTTCTTCCACTTCTGATAAGCTTTTTCTCATTCCTCTTATCCTCCACTTCACGATTTTCTTTTCCTTTCTCGGTTAGAGTTCTTTGGCGAGCACCTGTTCTGTTCTGTTCCAACTCCAAGAGGTTGCCAGCATCGTCTTCTTGGGCCGACATTGTGCTTGATCACACACACTCAAAATATCAAATAAATAGATGGTATTTAAGAGTTCCACTTGCTGGGATGGATATCAGACAGCATAATATTCATTAAATATACAGGAGTTGCCACACGTCCGTGGTATTGCTGGGATGGATACCAGACAGCATAAGGGTAATTAGATATACAGAAGTTGCCACACGTCCGTGGTATTGCTGGGATGTATACCAGACAGCATAAGGGTAATTAGATATACAGGAGTTGCCACACGTCCGTGGTTTTGCTGGGATGGATACCAGACAGCATAGGGTTAATTAGATATACAGGAGTTGCCACACGTCCGTGGTTTTGCTGGGATGGATACCAGACAGCATAGGGTTAACTCAGTAGGTTCATTCTTCCTTCTATTCATACATGTATTTTCTTTAGTGTAGGGTCCTCAACATACATGTATTCTCTTCGGAGTAAGATCTTCAACATACATGTATTCTCTTCGGAGTAAGGTCTTCAACATACATGTATTTTCTTCGGAGTAAGATCTTCAACATACATGTATTTTCTTCAGAGTATGGTCTTCATTGTACATGTATTTTCTTCAGAGTGAGGTCTTCAACATATATGTATTTTCTTCGGAGTATGGTCTTCATTGTACATTTATCCACTTCAGAATAAAGTCTTCATAATACATCCATCCTCTTCAGAACATCTATCCTCTTCAGAGTAAGGTCTACTTCACATTTATCCACTTCAGAATGAGGTTTCATAATACATTTATCCTCTTCAGAGTATGGGTTTTACTCACTGTTTATCTTCTTCAGAGTATGGGTTTACTCACTGTTTATCCTCTTCAGAGTATGGGTTTTACTCACTGTTGATCCTCTTCAGAGTCGGGTAAGTTTTCACTCTTCAGAGTTGGGTAAGTTTTCACTCTTCAGAGTTGGGTAAGTTTTCACTCTTCAGAGTTGGGTACGTTTTCACTGTAACTGCCCCCCGGCTTGGTGTTGAAATAAAGATGCGGTTATGTTTCGTACAGATGCTTTTATTTATTTTCTCTTTTTTCTTTTGCATTTCAGCTTAGCAGTACTGTAGCTGTTGGTAGTTTGTCGTTGCACCGTGTTTGTACAGGTAGTGACGGTTGCATCATTTGCTCCGTTTGCACCGTGAAAACTGCATAGGACAGTCAAACACAAACATACAATTAGTTACATAATAATAATAATAATAATTCATTTAATTTATATAGCGCTTCTCAATAACCCGAAGTCGCTGACAGTAGTCGGGAGCAGGGGTACAAACAAAGAAACGAAAGCAAAGAAACAAAAACAAAACAACAAAGAAACAAAAACAAAAGGAACATGAGACCATGGGGGGAACGGGGGAGACAGCCTGATGGCACAAAAAAAAGACTGGAGACATATCAATCAGGTTGGAGGGGAGGGGGGGGGTTTAGGGGTGGGGGGGTTGAAGGCAAGGGAGAACAGGTGGGTTTTGAGGCGAGCTTTGAAGGTGGAGAGTGTAGGGGAGTCTCTGATGGACTGGGGGAGGGAGTTCCAGAGTCGGGGTGCAGTGCGAGAGAAGGCCCGATCTCCGAAGTTTTTAAGCTTTGATGTCGGGACAGTGAGGGAGGCAGTGGAGGAGGACCGGAGGGAACGGGTGGGGCGGTAGGGGAGAAGGAGATCAGTCAGGTAGGGGGGGGCCAGGCTGTGGAGGGCTTTGAAGGTGAGGAGTAGTGTTTTAAAGTTAATGCGGTGTTTGATCGGGAGCCAGTGGAGGGAGTGGAGGACAGGAGTGATGTGTTCGCGGGACCGGGTGTTAGTGAGGAGGCGGGCGGCTGAATTTTGGACCATTTGCAGTTTATGGAGGGAGCGGGAGGTGATACCAGTGAGGAGGGAGTTGCAGTAGTCCAGGCGGGAGGAGATGAAGGCGTGAATGAGGGATTCAGCAGCGGGGGGGGAGAGGCAGTGACGGATTTTTGCGATGTTGCGGAGGTGAAAGTAGGATGTTTTCACGATGGAGCGGACGTGGGGGTCAAATGAGAGGGTGGGGTCAAGGAGGACACCAAGGTTGCGGACTAGGGGGGAGGGGGTGATGGTGGAGTCGTTGATGGTGAGTGTGATGGGTCCGGATCTGGTGAGGGTGGTTTTGGTGCCAATGATGAGAAGTTCAGTCTTGTCACTGTTCAGTTTGAGGAAGTTGTGGGTCATCCAAGTTTGGAGTTCGGTGATGCATGATTCGATGTGACTGAGGGGTGGGCTGTGGGGGGATTGTGTACTGATGTAGATTTGGGTGTCGTCAGCGTAACAGTGGAAGTTGAGGTGGTATTTGCGGATGATGTGACCAAGGGGGAGAATGTAGCAGATGAAGAGCAGGGGGCCAAGGACTGAGCCTTGGGGGACCCCCTGTGTGACTGGGGAAGGGGAGGAGGTGTGGCCGGAGAGGGAGATGAATTGGTGTCTGTCAGTGAGGTAGGAGGAGAACCAGTCAAGTGCTGTGCCCTCAACACCCAGTTGGTGCAGCCTTTGGAGGAGGATGGAGTGACACACTGTGTCAAAGGCTGCACTGAGATCGAGTAGGATCAGGATGTTGAGGGCACCGGAGTCAGCGGAGATGAGGAGGTCGTTGATGACCTTTACCAGTGCAGTTTCTGTGCTGTGAGCGGGACGGAAGCCAGACTGAAGGGGTTCATAGAGGGTGTTGGACTGGAGATGGGAGTGGAACATAGTTACATAGTTACATAGTTCACAGTTCAATATTGTTCACATGTTGTTCACCCAACGTGTTCAAACAAACAATTGCATTCAAAGATATTAAGGGTGAACTCGTCTTCCATAACAAAGGCACTCAGGGAAAAACAATGATAAATAATAACGTTACTTGTCCGGCAGCAGGTGCCTTTGATTAGAAGCTAATCAGTGACTGCACCACTTTACATGTTTATAAATGTTTGGCAGTTACACACATAAATATAGACCTCTTCAACAACAGTAATAATAATACATTTTAGTGTTTGACATACCTTATTCCGCTTTACCAAGGGGAGTTATTTACTGGAGTAAGGTTCTTCTATTATACATAATTCGCTGTCTGCTCCGTCGTTGTCTCTGAGTTACTTCCGCCTTGGTCACACAGGATGCTGTGACCTTTATACTATAGGAAAGACGAGCTCTGCCCCCATGTGGACACGAAATGAAAATGCACAAGTGGCTCCGAAATATTCTTTTCTTAAATAGAGAGCTCAGTATTCTGAGCCAATACAGAGAAGTTGATCATCTAGAGTTCTAGACCAACGCAAATCAAAGCTTACTGACAATAAAGATGATAGGCATCTTTACCCTTGGCGGTCAGTTACAGTATTTACTTTTCTAGTTTAAGTTAATTCAATTAAAGAAATTGTAACTATTACATTTAAAACATTGTTTGTTTTTCAACCATATCTGTTGACAATATAATTTCTTTATATATTGAAGGCTACATCCTGCTACCTTTTTCAGCTTCTCTATTTCAAGGCAATATTTACAAAAACTAAAACTAGTAATTTCCTATACAAACATGTTTCCTACTATTTATGCATAATAATCATCTGTTCTGCGCACGCGGGGGAACATGTGCCCATGCGCGTGCGCGGGAGCGCCCGTACACGTGGCGTCCAGGCAGTTCTGATATTACGACTGCACCCCTGCTTTTACATGACAATTCTATGTGCTATATTAATGATGCTTGGTCATAAAAGCAACAAGGAATTTTATAGTAGCTTGATGCTGATGATAGTATGTCTCAGAAGCTCTTTGAAAGCCAAAAATAACAGATTGATATGCATGTAGGCTACACGTTGTCATGCAGTGGAACATTGTATCCTTATCCACAACTTCCAAAAATTATTCTGAGCAAAAATACCAGGTCAATAGTGAATAGATACAGAATAGACTAATTGGCCAATTATGTCTAAAATCATAGCCCAAATGACAGCCTCGGACTAGGTTTTGTCGTGGAATATATTATCATGTCATTATGGATCTGTGTTGTTTTATCATTTTACAGACTGTTACACTGAGATCAGCGTAATGTGTGTGTGTCTTTTTAAAACAGTGCTTCTCAAACTTTTTTTGTCAGGCCCCCCTTTGGCGGACCAAAATATTTTGGGCCCCCCCCTCGCCCCAACAAAATAGTCATGAAATGGGCCATGTTTAAATTTATTGAAATAACACCAATATCGTGACCTTTCAAATTGGCCCTATATTTTGTTTTCAGAGCTGTCATGGATGAAAAGCCAGCTTCACACAGATACTGTATGTGGTGCTGAATGGTATCAACACCTTAACTGCTGCATCATGAGATACTTGGTGGGCCATGAGATGAGATACTTGGTACTCAGCACCACACTCTGAAACTAGCTCTCCAGGTGGTATCAGATGAGATTTCAAAGAGTTCTTCCAAGAGTTTGGATGGAGATGTGTCAGGAAGCTTTGTCTCAATGTTGTCTGTAAAGGTTTTTTTTATCCAGAGTAACTTGGTGATCCTTTTCTGTGTTTTATTAAATAATGATTTTCAGATTTTGAGAAATGGTATTTTCATGGAGAACAGTGCAGCTGCAACAGATAGCACTTTAGTGATAATTTTCTGTAATAAAAAAAAAAAAAATTTAAATAAATCTCAAGGCCCCCCCTGTCATGCCTCTGCGCCCCCCCTGGGGGGCGCGCCCCCCACTTTGAGAAACACTGCTTTAAAAGACACACACAATAGTCCTCTGTCCTCCCCGGCCAGCCAAAACAATGTTGTTATTAACTCCTGTAGATGGGAGCCATTTCTGTTGACTTTCAGAATATCCTTGTGTATTAAACTATGTTTTGCCATATAGGCCATAAGCCACATAGACAGTTACAATGAGTATTCTATTATAAAGGCCCAGACTATAGGTCACGGGATTGTGTTTCTTCAGAGCCATAACCCAAGGTTATGGGAACTGTTAGACGGAGCTGTTTTCCTTCCAGGCTATAGCCATAACATAGTCGTATTATTAATTTCTCTAACCAGCCATTTTGTTTTCTTCTACGTCATGTCATGTATTTAATTGTATGTCTGACCAAGGCTCGGGGTCAGTCTTCGGCCAGACGCTAGTGGGTTAACATATACTGTCTCTGGCTGTTGACTGCCCTTTCATACGTGGCCACGTTGAAATAAACGTTCTTGTTATTGTTAATAAACTTTTCTATTATTAATAATGACTCAGAATGATTTGTAAACGGCTCATCGTTTAGTCCATAGAGATTTCCCATTACAGTTTGCCACAGAGGGCGAGGCCTACCACCACCCTGGTCTTTGATGAGATTTTTAGGAACGTTTTGAGAAATTCTCACATAAGGTAACAGTGGCGACTGCGAGACGAGAGACAGAGCAGTATGCATTTTCTGAAGGGAAATAGAATGATTACCACCTCCAATGTACAGTGCCCCCCACCCACCCAACCCCACCCCACCTACCCAACCTCCTCCAATGTACAGTTTCTACGTCAAATGTATATACTCTCTTTTCTGAACTCTTTTTGTCACAAACAGTACTGTATTTGCAAATCTGGTATGTCATAAAT
Source organism: Notolepis coatsorum (assembly GCF_963971535.1). NCBI lineage: Eukaryota > Metazoa > Chordata > Actinopteri > Aulopiformes > Paralepididae > Notolepis > Notolepis coatsorum. The sequence goes on along the minus strand of NC_140174.1, from coordinate 56,960,418 downwards.
GTATAGATGTAGCAGTACTGTCTATCTGTATGTCGTGTATGTCATATATGTTATGATGAATTGAAAATGGGGGACCCTGACGAAAGTCTTTCTCTGGTCTGCATCCCCTTAACAATTGTATGTATTGAGCTGTACTGTACTGTACCCATTCTGCAATCTGTTAATAAAGTTTTCAATCAATCAATCAATCAATCAATCAATCAATCAATCAATCAATCAATCAATTATGCTTTTGCCCCCGCTGTATTTATACTCCGTTGCGGCAGGTGGCACTGATGTGTAAGTAAGGTAGATGTTCAATTGCAACTGAAGAAGAGTAGTTAACTTGTTGAATGACACAAAACCAAAGTTTTTGCCCAATGAGCACGTTTTCCCATACCTAAGGCATAGTGTCACAGCGCACATAATATATTCGTTTTCAACTTGATAGCTATTTGCATTGCTTTGGATAATGCGGGACCGAACTAAGGAACTGGGAAATGTGAGTATTAAAGAAAATGGCTAACATTAGCATTAGGTCGCTAGCCTGCTAACGTTAGCTAGCTAACTTGGTAAACTAAGTACATTTAATCAAGTAACGTCAATGTAACGGTTACCCTGATGACATTGAATAATAAGGTAATACGGCCTATCATAGCAGGTCTGAATACGCTTTTCGCGAGATTAAAGATGAACTACACTACATGGTAGTGTCTTTAACTTCCGTTCCCATGAACTTGTTGTGAATTTTCCATAGAGGATATACCAGCCCAGGGCAGGGCAGGAGCACTTCTGTTCTGTGCAAATACGCTAACGTTACTGGAAAATTAGGAAACATTCATAGGCTATTGTGTTTGTTGTGATGTTGTACATAATTCTCTCCCTGATCTCTAAATCACGCCAGAAGGCTGAAGCCTCGGACGAGGATGAGGAGGCGAGGGCTCTCATGATCAAGCCTGGGTCCCAGTCAGCCAGGGAGGATAAGGAGAATGATGCCTTTTTCAAGAAGGTGAACTTAAAACCACATTAGATCACTTCCATCCAAGTGATGTGAACCAAAACTATGTCGTGCTAACAAAGATGGCATTTGAGTAAAGAATCTTTGTGAACTTTTTTTTAAATGTATTTGTACAAATAGTGCATTTGTTTGTGAAATTTGTAAATGGTGGAAAACATGTCTTGGCTACTGTAAGTAGATATGGTGATGTTGTAGCTTGTTGTCTATTAGTTTGTTATGTGTACGACTACATATGATATCAGTGACCACTGTCTAAACACATGCAATGTTTGATATTGTAAACTGGGTTAAAGAGCCAATCTGGAGCAGGCCTAATTTATTTGACCGTATACAAAATAATTTGATTTGTCGCTCAGTAGTGGGAGGACCCATTTGTTTACATTTTGGGATACAGATTGCATAGATTTGATTCTAGATTGTTGGTTTTGAGTTGTACTTTTCCCATTTGAATGCGGTAGACCGTTTAACGATTCTCAAAGTAAAGTATGACACAGAATGAAATGTAAGCCTTGCCTACTGAGCTGTTTCATGTTGCAGCCACTTTGGTATTCAGCTTGTGGGGTCTGTTTCTGCTCAAGGGTAATTCGTTATCGGTATATTACCAGGTATATGACCAGGTCGGTAGCATTAATTGTGAGCTGACATTTGTGTGCAACAACTGACATTGTGAGTCTATTATAGATTTAGTTCACATTTGCACCTGTGCTGCTTTCATGCATCACTCTAGTTTGTAGAACAAGAAACCAGAGCTGCCTGCCAGTCATCGGTAATAAAATGCCTGAATTGCTTATGTCCTCACATCACACAGTCTGTTGATCTTTTTCAAGACCTTTTCCTTTGTCTCCTGGCTGAGGCACTGCTTTCTCAGTAACAAAGCTCTAGTCTAGGGGCTCTGATCTTTTGAAATTAAATATGGACCGAGTTATTTTCTTGGCTGGAAGTCTAGACAAGTGGTGCAGGATGCGTTGGTTCACCAGAATGTTGGTACTGCTACAGAATGCTACTGGAGGTGGTTGTCCCATTTCTTCTGGTCTCTACTCTCTGGGAGATAACGTATGATGTGAGTCCTCATGTTTGTAATGTTAGTAGGCTATTCCCAAAATACTACACCATCGCTTTCAAGCTCTTTCTTCCATGGGAGATTGCAAAATCCAAAGTGTGTCAGATTTTTGTAATTTGTGAATGAATCTAAAAAGAAAAAAGTCAACACCACCCTACTACTATGTTATATGGCTTAATGCCTGTCGAATGAGAGTGGTAGGGAAGGCTAATAGCCTTGCTATACAGTGTAGGTCTATAGACCTGTTCGCTGTATACAAACATACCGTGTTCGAAGTCGAACCAATCGGCAATACCAACTGAGTCACGTGACTAAGTTGCCTCGGACCTGCACGAGCTGCTGCGCTAAAAGATACTATGGGGCTCTATGGAGAAACCATGGCACTTAAAACGAAAATGGCTGGATGTCATTTAGCCAAATCAGCATGGCTGTGAGTGTGAGTCTTTCACCTTTTACATATCTAGCTTTGGCATGGATTGATTGTTTAGATCGCTAGTATGGCTAACAAATGCAAATATATTGTAGTCTGCCCTGCTGTTTTGATCCGGTGATGCGTGCACACTGGGTCTGACATATACAGCGAACAGGTCTATATGAACCTTAAAGCGGTAGCCTAATCTGTTTGTTTTGACAACAACTGTGATTAGCGGCCATTGCTGCTGTGTTTTTTGCACTGCACTTACTTTGCTTTCCATCTTGAAACGTCACATTAACTTTATATTCCAAACAAACCATCATGTTGACTTTCTACTGTATTGGCGCGAGTATAAGACTCTCAAAAAAATATAGATAATTATCTTTCCGTTATTTAAATCAAATTAAACTGTAGCCTATTGGCAGAGCTATCTCTAAAATAATTGTATCATCTCAAAGAGAACTAGAACCATAGGCTTTATTTCAATTAGACTCATTGATCTTAAAATTGGAATTACCGCTATAACTCCTCTTCAGGTCTTAGGTTAAGGACTAGATCATCCAACATTAATGTTACTGTCTTGTTAGGCTATAGCAGGCTCAGTATCTAAGCTATAGCATCCATACATACCAAACATGTCATACTAGTTTACCAGGAAAGAGGCAAAATATTGCTCCAAAGTTGCACTTTCTTTCTTGAGACACCTCTCAATCTGTGAATATAAGATGACTGCACTTTTTCCATTTTTTTTTTTTTTCTTTTTTTTTTTTACACAAAAATGCAATTGTTTATAAACAAACATGACTTTGAATAAATGTAACTCACATCTTGGGTACGTAATACAGATACACTAATTAAATAAATGAATGATAAATGAAAATATGATAAACAAACTGAGCCCTCCCGCTCCCAGTAACCCCCCCCCCCCCGATACACGCATGCACACACACACATACAAGCTTCATCTAAGTCCTTAACTACTGGGAGTGGCTGGGTGGGATCTAGCATCTAATTAGTGTCCGCTCGACAGGTACAGGAGAGCCCAGATATATCCAGCAGGTCGGTTCACACCAGGGCCCTGTTCCTCGTACCTGGCTAACTGAGTTAGCCGGATAATTTTCAGGATAACTTGACTTAAGCTAGACCTTTTCCGTTCCTCGAAGCGCGATTGTCTAAATCACTATGGCAACAGATCAGAAAGTTTGAACCTGGTCCAGCGCAGGGTTTGGTTCAGTTAGCTTGATAAACTGGCCACGCCCTCGCAAAAAGTAATGCCAGCTCCCTTCCTGAAATAATCCTCAATCTAGAGATCCCATTATACCATTCTGAATTATGTTTTTGTACTTCGTTTTTCTAGAAGGGGCTTTTGAAATGTAAAATAATATACCTAAAATGCTGATAATAAATCATATTCAGCCTATGGATTTACTTTGTCCTAAATAATGCATGTCATATATACAGCGCTCGTGAGTCGCGATACACACTATGTGGTTATTTTAATAACGGAGCATTGCAAATGTGAATCCCGCGGGGATGTTTTTAATGAATGAAATTGGGCATTTGGCTCCGATTAGTTTTATATTCTCTGCTGTGGATCATGATGTATTTGTTTAACGGAGCGCCCGGATTGTGTTTCATTCAAGCATAAATTGAAGCGTCTTTATGCATGGATTGTGGATGTGAATTACGACTAATCTGAATATGTGGATTGTTGAATTGTATCACTGTCACTCACACGTTATTGTGATACTGTAACTAGGATTAACATGTTTGAGGAGATGCGCTGTTTGACGGATTTGATGACGTGGACGTGACTTGAGAAAATGAATGAGCAATTGCAAGCCTTTGACATTTTGATGAATGAATTTGAGAAAATGCATATCTGTTCAAGCACTGTTATCTGATGATGAACAAGAAGCCGACCATATGAAATCCGCGTTCACGGAATCGCGGACGGAATCGCGGAATTCACCAATAAAAATGGAATCAACTGCAAAACGTGGAATATTGCAGAATTTGGCCTAATCTGGACTGAAATTCCGTTTTTGGGTGGAACGTTTGGTGCAAAGCAAACATGACCGCGACCGGGGAGGCGGGGACGCTACAGCGTATTACACACAACACGCAGCAGTGCTCAAGCGTCTGGCTGCTTTGATGTTAACATCGTCAAGAAGCTAAGAAATTCCGCAATAAGCCCTCAATTCAGAGCAGAACAGTATCCTAATTACTTTTATACCTCCGGCGATAAGCTGTTTTGGTAATTCTGTCAACGTTCCGTGGACTGGACCCGCAAAAACACAGCTATGTAACGTTAGGACATAGGACTAATAGATGGAAATTATAGCTTCTAGCTAAATCTAGTGCACCCATCCATTTGTTTAATGCAAACGATTGTCATTATACACTGCCCTTTATAAACGAAATAAACTTAAATAGCTATGTAACGTTACAGTTCATAGGACTATAGATGGAAATGATGGCTTCTAGCTAAATCTAGTGCACCCATCCATTTGTTTAATGCAAACGATTGTCATTATACACTGTCCTTTATAAACTAAATGAACTAAACTAAAGGTGCCTAAATTATGCATGACTATATTTCATCACAATATAATAGATATAGCTAGGCTACTGACATTGTCATTGTGATAATGTCAGTAGTAGCTAGCAGCTAGCTGTATCTATTGTTTACACTTGAAATGTGTATTTTTATTTTGTCACAATATTATTTGAAAAATATTGTGTAAAATGTAACTGTATTTCTGAGTTGCAGCACTTAAAAACATTAAATGGACTGTTATATCTTATTCAATTGTGGACATGTATTCATTCCCACTTATTAGACATTATTTCTGATGGAAAAATGAGCATAAAAAGCAAAATACAGAATTCTGAAATATTAAAACGAAAAAAACTGAATTTGGAAAATAATAAAACTGATTTCATATGGCTCTACAAGAAGGTGATTAACATGACTGGTGTCACTGGTATCAACCAAAGGTTAATCAATTCAATGCATGTATGGATGATGTCCGAAACAGATTAAAACCCGATTAACACTTTGAGTGCCAGCAGGGGGCGCACGATTTATCGCTTGAATGCCAGCCTTTTTGGACTGATTTTCCGATATTTCATGATTTTCGCGGAGCTATTTCTATATTCTATATTATGGCTATGTGTCTAATACGCCTGTCGCTTATCAATGACTTGCTTGCAGTCAACATGTACCAAACGGATAGTTTTTTCATCAGTACATTTCCGTTTTATACCGTTTTGAAAAACGGAGGTTTTTGTAAATTACTAGGAAAAAAAAGATTCCGTGATAATAGCTCTTTACTGGAATACACACAACACGTTGTCATTTTCCGGCTGATTTATTAATCGTTTTAAAATAAACGCTAGATTATCGATAGTATATGTGTACTTATGCATGCTAGAGAAGCGGGCTGAAAAATCTATTATCTATGACCTGGTCAGCGCTAACGTCATACACACACACACACACAGACACGTTGAGAAATACATCTGATTACCCCAAGACTGGTAACATAGATTCCTTACCTCACATCAGATGTTCTGCAAAAAGATTATTCCAATTCCTGATCGCCATTCCAAATATCGATCGCGTTTATTGATCCAACGTTAGGTACTCGAAACACATAATCCAAGCTGCTCTGAGTCTCCACAATGAATCCAATCGTCTCTGGTTACACGCCTGAGAAGTAAAATGTGGAATGGATTCCGGGTTATTTTCTTTCATGGCATTTCCATTGAGTCCAATCATCCGGGAGACTATAGGAGGCAGTATTTTCCATGTTCGAGCTCATAGACAGTCCCAATGATAACGTGAGGCTAGATTGATGAAAAATGAATGGATATCGCTAATAAAAGCTAACGATTAAATAACGAGATTTCTCGTCCCTGGCACTCAACGCATGGCATGAAATCACAAGATTTCTCGTGGCTGGCACTCAATGTGTTAACCCTTTTCTCGCCAATGACGTGTTACCACGTCATTCCTCGCCATGCGTAATCTGCCAATGACGTTTTACAGCGTCTTTGAGATCAATATTTCAAATTTCTTCATATTTCACCCACGGATCCTTGACTGGTGCTGTAGATCTCCGCTCAACTCTCCAACGCTTCAATACCGCCACCTGGTGGCCGATCGGCGAGTTGCAACCGGATGTTGATAATTGTGACGCCGGTGTGTCTCCCTATTCCGTCCGGCCACTCGCTATCGCTCGCGGGACTCTATCCAGACACCGTGCATATCGATCCGTTGCCATAACTCAATAAACAACATGATTGGATAGGCCTGCCGCGATAAGCAATAAATCGATTAATTGCCGCGATAATTAAAATTAATGCAATGATTTTGACGGGCGCTGTTGTGAAGGATCAGATTAAACCGAATATGTATATTTATTTATATATATATATTTAATTGTATTTGTATATCGTTTGATATCCCCTGTATATTCCTTGTACAATATGCATTGAATATCCCCGTTTCTACTAAACAGCCCATAATAGTTTCATTCTACCATTGGACGAGAACCTGGCGCCAGGTTGCCATACCCCTAGGTCCAATTTCAATCGTGCCGCCTAACATGTCGAGGCAACCCCCGGTTCCGCGCAGTAATATGTCGGGCGAAATACGAATGGTACTATTTGTTCATAGCGCGTATATATATGGCGCCAGTAAAGTAGAACTTTCTTTTAGTCCAGTTCTTTACCCTCCAACAGAGTGACAGACGCAAAAGCCTCCCCACGACGCACGTGCGGTGTAGTAAGGCCTACTTGGCCCAGAATAGGCATTGAGATATCGTGTAGATTAATAGTTGAATGGTCATAGTTTGGCACCATACCGTCGAGTTGGACGTATTCTATTAAGCTAATAGTAGTCTATTTATGTATGGTGCATCGTTCGGTTAGAGTTCTACCGTTATCAGTACCCCCATCGTTCCTGACGTTATCTGGACGCTTAACCAGGCTGGTCAGACCCCTAGTGGTGATTGCATCCGAGGAGCTCCGGGCCAAGAGCGACTGGACCTGTATATTGGATTACTCTACCCGGACGACGGCGAGCCTTCCACGGCTTGGATTATGCTTTGTGTGCTTTGATTATTCCATGGATAAAGGCCAACACTGCGGAGTGTTGGAATTACCCCCCGGAGAGGACTCCAGGTGAGACGGCGCTCTACACGTGAGGTCGCCTCACGTCTCTCCGTTGTGGACCGGCAGATACCGTTCCACAGAGGGTCCAGCTGTATTCGTCTGCGGTCCGAGGTTCTGTGGGCACCGTGTCCAAGACTTTGGATTCTCCCAAGACACCGTCGGCCAGATGGGATACCGCCAGCGGCTTCTCTAACCCCCCCCCTCCTACTGTCTTACAACCAGCGGGACCCCCCCCCCCTTAGTGTATCCAGCTATAATCATTTAAGTACCATCGCTATCGTTTCCTAAATATTCCAGGTTGTATACTTACTCCCTGCGCAACCAGAGATTGGACATTCAATGTTGATTTACCTACGAATACTCATTTGCCATAAAAGTGCATATTCCATATTTCAAATCATAAATGTAATTAAGTGATCGTTGTATACACCCTTTGCTGTATTAAACCTTCGATTTGGTACATTTGTGTGGATTCGTTTCATCAGGTGGGAAAGTGTTCATCATACTTATATCTTGTACTGGGTGGCCAGAAGTTAAAGTACATGAGGTAGTGGTATTAAATATCATATCTAACAATACAGTCAGGGAATTGTACCCCTCAGTTACAATTGGTCCTTCGAGCCGGATGGTAACTAGTGTAATATTAATATAGTGTTATTAATATCGAAATGGCCTATGATGAACACTCCACGAAACGATCCTCCTAACCTAGAACGCCCGCGTCGCAGACGACAGACACCTCAGTACTTAGAGGCTTACACTGTCAGTCAACTACCTAGCCTTCGACAAACGGTAAACGCGGTAAAAGTAGAAAGTAAAATTATGTCTGACCTTAACGAGCAGGTTTCCCCGACCACAGAGGCCCTAGTAGGTCCTAATGTAACTGACCAAGCTCACGGTGGGGACCAGGAGGGAATTGACATGCCTTTACCCCCCGCCACTACTCAAGAAGTAGTCCCCGACAAGCCCCGGGAGGAAGACAACCCTACAGAGAGAGAACTCTGCACGGAAGAAGAGGAGGAGAGCGCCGAGGAACTGGAGCTCCAGGACTCCCCGGCGAGTACCCCCAGGAGCGGCTCACGCAGGAGCGGCTCACCTCCACAACCGCCTTCCCCCAGCGAAGCGGAGAGGATACTACAACAGGCGTTCCTCGTCAGCCTGACAGCCTCTACCGAACGCGATCGTCTCCAAGCACAGACGCTTAGCGAGCGCGAACAACTCCAAGCACAGACGCTTAGCGAGCGCGAACAACTCCAAGCGCAACAACGGAGCGAAGAAGAGCGCATACGCCTGGAGATGAGACGCATTCAGATGGAAGAGAATATGGCAAGAGACCGAGCAGACACCCAGCGTGCCGCTGCCGGTGCCCAAAGAGACGCAGAGCGCGAACTCGCTCTCATCCAGCGCGAAGCCGAGCGCGACAGGATACAAGCCGAGCGCGACAAGCAACAAGCGCAGCTAATGGAGCAGCTGATCAAAAGGACAACACCCTCTCCCTCCGCTAGGGGTTCAAGGAACTCGTCGAGACAACAGTCAAGAGCAGCGTCACCGCAACGAGCAAGCGACCCTGAACTTGACCAACAGACCGAGTCTAGACCCCCCGCAGACCCCCTTCCCATACCGGTCCAAGCGAGACCCAGCTACAAGGAAGGGGCGGCATACACTGCGGAGAAGCTAAATAAACGATTACAGGATCTGGAAGATTTGATAGAGGAAGAAGAGGGAGAAGAGGAGAACCAAGCCCGACGACAGCACAGTACTCCACCGGACCAGGAGGTCCCATACAGTCCAGGCTATACCCCCGCGGCGCTGCGCTACAGACCCCCGACTCTATTCACGGGTGAGCACGACGCACGACCAGCCCAGAGGAACAGTACCTGGACCAGCGGGCCATGGTACCCTGCCAGTACCAGCCCACAGCGAGGCGCAAAAGGGGACTCGCCCAGGAGGTCTCTCCCCCAACGCTCGCCGATGTATCAGCCATCCACGGCGTCATACAACGCCACACCGTCATTCCCAGACTTCGCCTATGAGTCGAGCACAGTACACGGAGCTCCGGATGTGCTTAGAGACAATGATGGTGGATGTCGCTGATGAACGCCACAAGTATGCAATATTACTGAAGCACCAGAAAGTACCGCGAGCGCACAATATAGCGCTAGCCTATGCTACCTCCTCGACCCCATACACAGCGGCCCTTGCAGCGCTGGATCAGAGATATGGACGTATATGGGATTACGTAATCCAGGAGATAAGGCATATTGACCGCCTACCCCCAGCCACAGACAATCGCTCACTAGACGACCTGTCAATCAAAGTGCAGTCCCTGGTGGGGATGCTGGGAGCTCAACGGGAGAAGGGCATGCATGAGCTATACGCCAACTCTAACGTTGAGAGGATTTTGGAGAAGCTGCCACCCGCAAGACAGGAGCGCTTTAGGCGGCAGAGGGACTACCGAGATCCCGACGGCCCGAGCCATCCCTCCTTGATCTGGCCGACTTCCTGGCGAGAGAGGTCAGCAGCTTACGACTGGACACCTTCGGGCGGAGCACGCCAAGCTCCAGAGAGGGACCCAGGAGAATAAATGATGGAAGAAGATCGGTGACTGTCATGCACCAATCAGAGTCAGTACCGAGCAGTAGGAGTCACAGCACCCCCTCGAGAAAAGAGAAGTGGAAGATAGCGTGTCCCTACTGTGAGAAAGAACACTGGCTGTCACAATGCGACTCATTCACAAAGATGAATGCAGAAGAAGTGAGTCAATGGATAAAGTCCAACCGGCGCTGTTATCGATGTGCGCGGCCCCACATGGCAGCCGAATGCCGCCTAAAGAAAAGGTGCAGCCGGTGCGATGGAGCCCATCTAGATATACTACACGATAGTAACGGAAGACGGCCTATACCTGCACCACGGAGCGGCACCAAGGCAAGTGTCATGTACATTGACCCCGCCAGCAGCAGCGGAGCCCAAGTGCTCTTAAAGGTAGTCCGTGTGACATTGAGCTACCAAGATAAAGTCATGGACACTTACGCCGTCCTTGATGATGGGTCAGAGAAGACCCTTCTGCTCGCCTCCGCTGCGACCCAGCTGGGACTGCGGGGGAGCAAGAACGAAATGACGATTCGGACAATAAGAAGAGATTTAAAGACGATAAAGGGCGAGAATGTCTCCTTCACCATCGCAGCCAACGGGCAGCCAGAGCGACGGTACAAGATCACAAATGCTTTCACCAGCCAAGAAATAGGACTATCGCAGTACACCTACCCTGTCACCAAGTTGATGGATAAATATGTGCACCTGCGCCAATTACCTATCCCGCTCATAGACGGCGCTACCCCGACCCTGTTGATAGGCTCCGACCATGCAGAACTCATAGTCCCGATTGACCGGGTCCATACAGGCCCCCGAGGCTGTCCTGCAGCAGTCGAGACCCGCCTAGGGTGGACCCTCCAAGGCCCCCTCGCTAAATCTCTCAACCGAACAGCAGCCACTAGCTGCTTCCACTCCAGAAGGAGACACCACACTCCTGCAGCCTGTCGAGAAGAAAATAGACTGGCGACGCCGTGCGCTGCTCCGCGCCTCCCTGATCAAAGACGGCTTTGATCTCCGGCAGCAGGCCAGCAGCGACCCCCCAGTATTATTTGCACTACAGAAACACGTCACAGAGGACCCAGCAGCAGATGAAGAGGTCCAACACAGTGTGAAGAACAGTTTCTACGTGGACAACTGTTTACAAAGCGTTTCGACTCAAGAAGAGGCCGAGGCTCTCCTAATCAAATTACCCGCCTCCCTAATCAAAGGCGGCTTTGATCTCAGGCAGTGGGCCAGCAGCGACCCGCACGTATTGCGCAGCCTCTCCTCCGCGGACAAGGCTGCCAGCAGCGAGACCTGGATGGCGACGATCCCAGGAGAAGCCCAAGAAATGACACTAGGACTAGTCTGGCGCTTCAAAACAGACTCGCTCCACTATAGACACAAACCCTTAGCCCCAGAGCAGGGAAGGTCGGCGGCGAAACCGACCACCAGACGGAGTGTGTACAGAACACTCGCCAGACAATATGACCCAGTTGGGATGTATTCTACCTTACACCACCAGGGCAAAGATGATTGTACGAGCACTATGGGACAAGGACCAGGGCTGGGACGACCCAATACCCGCACACCTTGCCTCAACATGGAGAGAGTGGGAGACGGAACTCCGCTCACTCCCAGGTGTCAATATACGCCGCAGCTACTTCCCATCCACAGTGAGGCCAGAGACATGCGAGATTGAGCTACACGTCTTCAGCGACGCCTCCGAAGTAGCCTACGGATCGGTTGCCTATTTGCGTGCCCAAGAGATGGGAGGAAAGATACACACTGCTTTCATACTGGCCCGCTCAAGAATAGCCCCACGTAAGCAACAATCTATCCCACGTCTAGAGCTCTGCGCAGCCCTCGCAGGAGCGCATCTAGCCACGTTAATCCAACGTGAACTCACCATTCCGGTGCATAGAACAATCTTGTGGTCAGATTCCACGACAGTACTCACATGGATTAAGTCTGATTCATGCAGATACAAAGTCTTCGTGGGAGTCAGAGTCACCGAGATTCAAGAATTAACAGAAGAAGCAAGCTGGCGGTATGTGGACACCAAACACAACCCAGCTGACGTCATCACCCGGGGAATGTCCCTGGATGACCTAACCCGTCGCAACATCTACAGTGACGGACCAGCATTCCTCAAGCTCCCGGAAGGAGATTGGCCTACGCCCACCCCGAGGGAAGCAAGTAACGAGGAGGCTGAGAACAAGAAGCCTATGTTCTGTGGACTGAGCACTGTCGCCTCCACAGACCCCAACATAGATGACTGCATTACCCTAGAGAGTGCGCAACAAAGAACATTCCTGCGGCACCACCCAGAGATTCAGTCCACCACTGACATGTCAGCAGCTGACTACGAAGAAGCAGAACTTCTTCTACAACGAGCCCAGAGAGACTCGTTCCCCGATGAGCTAGACTGTCTACAGGGAGGAAACCCCGTCCCATCAGACAGCAGACTGATTCACCTGGCACCAGAGAGTGACGCACATAATCTCATCAGAGTGGGTGGTCGCCTGCGGAGAGCCCCCGATCTACCAGATGACATTAAGCACCCGATCGTCTTGAACAGCCGACACAAGGTCACAGAGCTGATCATAAAGAAATACGACGAGGATGTACACCACGCAGGAGCAGAGAGAGTTCGCGGAGATCAGACGTCGTTATTGGATATTGCAAGGGAGAGAAGCAGTACGGCGCTTCCAGCGAACCTGTCTAGACTGCCGTAAGTGGCGCGCGCAGCCCAGCATACCACGGATGGCTGACTTACCCCCCTGTCGCCTCCGAATCGGCGACAAGCCATTCCACTCCACAGGCATGGACTGCTTTGGCCCGTTGTATATAAAGAGAGGAAGAGGCACCGAGAAGCGGTGGGGTATTGTATTCAAATGCATGACCACCAGAGCGATACATATTGAGCTCCTTCCGACCATGAGCACAGACTCATTCCTTATGGCCTTCCGGAGATTCACATCACGGAAAGGAAAACCGTCTACATTGTTGTCTGATCACGGGACCAACTTCAAAGGCGGAGAAAGAGAGCTGAGAGAGAGCTTCCAAGCTATGGGCCCAGAACTTAAGACCCACCTCGCTCCAGCCCAGATTGACTTCCAGTTTAATCCCCCGAACGCACCCCACTTCGGTGGAACCTGGGAACGAGAAGTACGTTCTATAAAGACAGCCCTGTACGCCGTACTCGGAGCCCAGACTGTGGCGGAGGAAGTCCTAATGACAGTCCTCACGGAGATCGAGGGAGTATTGAACTCAAAGCCCCTCGGTTACGTCTCCAGTGATGTAGCAGATGTCGACCCAGTCACCCCCAACACACTCCTAATGGCGCGGCTGGACCCCGCGCTACCCCAGACAATGTACAGGCCCGAAGAAGCGAACGGCCGAAGAATGTGGAGGTACAGCCAAGTACTAGCTGACAAGTTTTGGAGCAGCTACTTCACTACCTACCGTCTCTACAGACCCGCCAGAAGTGGGTAAAAGAGAGAGACAATTTGACAGAAGGAACAGTCGTCATGATTATTGACCAGTCGCTACCCAGAGCTATGTGGCCGGCTGGCCGCGTAAGCAAAGTGATCACCGGTGCCGATGGCAAGGTCCGAGCAGCTGAAGTACTCGTCCAAGGGCGCACTTACACACGTCCCGTGGCGAGGCTAATAGAACTGCCCCGACTCCCAGATACTATCGATGATGACCATGACCCTATGACTTTGTGAGTTGACTGACCCTTACAGCGGACCTTGAGTGGTAGACAGTGCGGTTAATCTGTCTCTGCTTAGCTAATTAGGTGGGACTAATTAGGGGGCGGCTGTTGTGAAGGATCAGATTAAACCGAATATGTATATTTATTTATATATATATATTTAATTGTATTTGTATATCGTTTGATATCCCCTGTATATTCCTTGTACAATATGCATTGAATATCCCCGTTTCTACTAAACAGCCCATAATAGTTTCATTCTACCATTGGACGAGAACCTGGCGCCAGGTTGCCATACCCCTAGGTCCAAGTTCAATCGTGCCGCCTAACATGTCGAGGCAACCCCCGGTTCCGCGCAGTAATATGTCGGGTGAAATACGAATGGTACTATTTGTTCATAGCGCGTATATATATGGCGCCAGTAAAGTAGAACTTTCTTTTAGTCCAGTTCTTTACCCTCCAACAGAGTGACAGACGCAAAAGCCTCCCCACGACGCACGTGCGGTGTAGTAAGGCCTACTTGGCCCAGAATAGGCATTGAGATATCGTGTAGATTAATAGTTGAATGGTCATAGTTTGGCACCATACCGTCGAGTTGGACGTATTCTATTAAGCTAATAGTAGTCTATTTATGTATGGTGCATCGTTCGGTTAGAGTTCTACAGTTATCAGTACCCCCATCGTTCCTGACGTTATCTGGACGCTTAACCAGGCTGGTCAGACCCCTAGTGGTGATTGCATCCGAGGAGCTCCGGGCCAAGAGCGACTGGACCTGTATATTGGATTACTCTACCCGGACGACGGCGAGCCTTCCACGGCTTGGATTATGCTTTGTGTGCTTTGATTATTCCATGGATAAAGGCCAACACTGCGGAGTGTTGGAATTACCCCCCGGAGAGGACTCCAGGTGAGACGGCGCTCTACACGTGAGGTCGCCTCACGTCTCTCCGTTGTGGACCGGCAGATACCGTTCCACAGAGGGTCCAGCTGTATTCGTCTGCGGTCCGAGGTTCTGTGGGCACCGTGTCCAAGACTTTGGATTCTCCCAAGACACCGTCGGCCAGATGGGATACCGCCAGCGGCTTCTCTAACCCCCCCCTCCTACTGTCTTACAACCAGCGGGACCCCCCCCCCCCCCCTTAGTGTATCCAGCTATAATCATTTAAGTACCATCGCTATCGTTTCCTAAATATTCCAGGTTGTATACTTACTCCCTGCGCAACCAGAGATTGGACATTCAATGTTGATTTACCTACGAATACTCATTTGCCATAAAAGTGCATATTCCATATTTCAAATCATAAATGTAATTAAGTGATCGTTGTATACACCCTTTGCTGTATTAAACCTTCGATTTGGTACATTTGTGTGGATTCGTTTCATCAGGTGGGAAAGTGTTCATCATACTTATATCTTGTACTGGGTGGCCAGAAGTTAAAGTACATGAGGTAGTGGTATTAAATATCATATCTAACAATACAGTCAGGGAATTGTACCCCTCAGTTACAGGCGCGATTAATTGCTATTTGCGCGTTTGTTTTAATGAGGCGGAACCAGTGCCCCTTGTCAGTCACTGTCCGTGTTGGGAGGCGGGCCGCTGGCCTTACTACAGAGCACAGCACGGGAGCTCGCCTATAGCAACGCCACATATAGCTTAACTACATTTCTCAATAGTGTTGCTCCTTTTAACCAAGTAGCGTTATTTGTAGTGTAACGTTAGAATAACACAGAATAACGTTAATACAATTACATGCATCATTGTTTACAATGAACGGGTGGGGCTAGTCAAAGGACTGGAGACGGGGACAAGTTAAACATGAATTAATTTATTATAACAGGTCGTTTTCGAGTCGTGCTGCAGTGCCTACGCACCACAGCTATTCTATTATATACTGCTTTGACGCTTCCTCCTCATCGTTGATTGCATGTAGTAGCTGCATCTAACGTTAGTAGCTAACGTTAAAACTAAAAAACACAACCGGACGAGACAAGTTGTCGGCTAGGATAATCACAACAATACTTCCGGTCCGGTCGGTGGGCTTCAAAATAAAAGTCTTAAACACCGGAAAAGACGGAGCGGTGGGCTTCAAAATAAAAGTTTTGGGAAATAAATTTCTCAAAAAAATTCTCTAACCGGTCGCAATAATATCGCTTATCGCGATATTTTCGGGGGCAATTAATCGCCCAGCAAAATGTGTTATCGTGGCAGGCCTATGATTGGACGTGTATTAGTAATATACAACCCGGAAATGGTTCACCTAGATCAACATCCCATAATAGCGATCTTTTTGCTCCACACTCATCACCCAACGCTACGAGGAGACTGGGGTGAGTTTCAGCCTGTTTGTTTACCATTTTCGATACAAACTGCTCTGATCTATATATCACCCATAGGACATGAATGATTTAACGTCGGCCACGGAATTATAAACGACAATCAAACTGCATTTGATGATCTAATATATGCATTTATGGCTATAACTCACGTTCTATGAAATACTGCAGAAAACGATAAAGACATATTTATACTCTAGACCGTATTTTTGTATGAATGTGTGAATGAAAAAGTAAAACGTTCCTACATCCTGAACGATAGATACCGGTAATTGATGTTGAATGGGCCATAGTAATGTCAATTTAGCAATACAATTTAAAAAGTTATAGCCCTGCAAAGAAGGTGAACATCTCCATAGACAAATAGTGCTGGCAGAGAGGCTACAAGGATGAGAATAAGCTCCGGCAGATAAAGGGTTAATAGTGAAACTGCAAGCCTCCAAGCCTCCCTGACACGTTATTTTGAGGGTCGCCCCTTGAAAACTTTGGGAACCATGTATTTATATAGTACATGATACCTAAGCACATACAGTACATATATCCTCATAAGTATCTATTAATTCGTATCAATTAGATACTCTTTGGGCTTGTTTTTATCTACTTATTCTTTATTTTTTTATCCACTTTTTCTCCTCCTGTTTTTCTCTGATTTTCTCCCATCCCAATTTAGTCGTTATGCCAATTCCCCCCTCCCCTTCCTGGTTGTTGCTCGCATGTGCCCCCCACTGGTCGTCTAGGGGGTCCTGAAGTCTTATCGGATGCTTCCTCCGTCACATAGGAGACAGCCAGCAACCTCTTTTCACCTGCCAGCGTGGACTCTCATTGGTGAAGTGTAACGCGTGGGAGGTCACACTACCTTCACCATATCCCTTCTTTGCTGTGCAGTAGGGCTGAACGATTAATCGATTTTAAATAGAAATCGCGATTTGGAATGATGCAATTAGCAAATCGCAAAAAAGAAAATCGCAATTTTCTTTTTTTAAATTTATTTAACCAGGAAGTCCATCGGTTTGGGAGAGGGAGGTAAGGGGTTTTAAATTGTGTGTTGTGAAGTTTAGACTTCAGAGAGGGAGAGTAAAGTACAGAAAAAAAGGTACCGTTGGGTACCGGTATCGATTCCCAGGTAAAAAGAAACATTTTCAGGCTCGGTGTCCCGAAAAGACCCACCGCGTAGGCCAGATGCAAGCCGCATTTTACAATAAACCTCTGTGGGGCTGCTTCAAAAAAATTATAATTATAATCGCAAATGTAATCGCAATCGCAATATCTGTCAAGAAAAATCGCGATTTCGATTATTTCCCAAAATCGTGCAGCCCTACTGTGCAGGCGCCCTGACCGACCTGTAGGAGTCGCTGTTTACAACGACCAGAATACCACCCCACCGGCTTCCCTCCCGCTGACTCTGCCAATTGAGCCAGTATGACGGTCGGCCAAGCCGGAGGCAACGCTGACAGCCGGATTCGATACCGGTGTCTCTTGCGTTGGTGACGAGCGCTTAGACCGCTGCGCCACCCAGCCGATCTACTTATTCTGAAAGAGTTCAACTAATTATTTTCGCTAGCAAGATCTCATTCGATTATTCATTCCATTAAGCCTACTGCCAGCAGGCACATTTAAAGAAATATAATCTGGTTGATTGGGGTAATGAGGGATTTAAAATTAGCTTATAGATTATGCATTTAACTTGTCGGCGAGGCTATTGAGACGTACTGTATTGTACCCATTTTGCAATCTGTTAATAAAGTTTTCAATCAATCAATCAATGCCGTTAGAAAATCAGGATTTATGCAATCAACACCTGCTGTCTTTTCAGGTGAGGCGGCCGTGCGCAATTTTCCTGAGTATCAAGTCTGGTTCGAATGAACTGAGACTGAATCAGCGTTCGAGGAACATGGAAAGCCTGGATTCAAACATCAGGTTAATTGAATCTGGCTAATGGGACTTTTGATCGACTTAGTTGAACCAGGTACGGGGAATAGGGCCCAGGTCAGCTCACCCAAAAAGGAGAGGCCTGACAGACATAACAGTGCAGTTCACATGGGAAGGAGAACCCCAGCAAATCAGACTATTTGAGAGAGCAGGTGAATATCGGGATCAACTGGGAGGCAGGTGTAATTTCGGGAAACAAACAAAGCATCCTCTTATATACCAATATGGTACTTTAAATGTGTGTGTGTGTGTGTGTGTGTGTGTGTGTGTGTGTGTGTGTCATTAGGTGCACGATATTCATGAGGGACTGGGGACTCTCAAAAGAAAGGTCTCTGAGCTTGAAAACAAACAGAAAACTGTGCTGGGCGTGGCCCTACCAGAAGACGGTGAGTATTTACTCACGATAAGAGGTCAAAGAAACCTAATCTTATAGCAAATATGAACATGGAAAGAAAAATATATATAAGGATACAGATAACGTTTTAATTTAATTTTATATATGCTATACTATATTATGTATAGTGTAATGAAATAAAAGATTGAAAAGAGGTAGAAACACAAATTCTGGCACAGGGATTCATATGTATGTACTTAAGACGTCTGTAGTTATCTACAAAAATAAATATAGTTACTTTTTCCTCAAATCAAGTCCGAACCAATCCAAAGCAAAAGAGAATTAATTTGAACTTGTATGTAATCAAATCCTCTATAACCTCCCCCACAGCCCGTACCTTTTCATAATCGCAAGCACTCCCAAAACTCTCTCTCTCTCTCTCTCTCTCTCTCTCTCTCTCTCTCTCTGTCTCTCTGAGAGAGATAATGAACACACATTTTTATTTTTACAGTCTATAGAACTCACTCATATCTGGCGAAAGAATGTCATGATTGAGAAGATGACAGACATCCTTTTATTCATAATGGTGAATATAGCTCCTGTAGTGAGTTTTGTGCCCGTATGATTTGATCAGCTTGGATGAACTTGCACAGCCCCAGTCCACAATTCCCTCCGCTGCTGTGCTCAGCAGTCAATTAAGCAGAAAGGAGAAATGGAGAGGAGCAGACATGCAGCGAGAGCCACAACAGTTTATTTAGTTTTGGGGCCTGAATATTAATTAATTAATTAATTAATATACATTTTGAATTTGATCACATTGTTAGTTTTATCAATGAAAATGTTTCCAGGTTTGAAGTGAACGATAGTTCGATATTAAAAACAGCCCTAATACGTATGTAAGAGAAATTCATATTATGGTACACAAACTGCAGGTATTTTACTGTGTAATAATAATAATAAATAACCAGTAATTACCTGGTAAGATCTGGTAATGACAAGTAATTATTTGTAATAATGGACGAGTGCCTGCTCAGGTAAAAATGTCCATTACAAATAATTACCTCTCATTACTTTGTAATTTGTGTACCGTAATATGAAGTGCTACCTCTGATTTTCCCTCCAGCACAGATATTATTTGAGAAATCTATTAGTGGTGTATGTTTTATAACATGTTTCCCCCCCTGATTCAGGTATGAAGAAAGAGCTCCAGACTCTCAGAGAGGAGATCAAGACCATGGCATGCCACATCCAGAAGAAACTGAAGAGTATTCTATTCTATTCTCAAAGCAAATCAGACTTCATTAATATAGCACATCTAACACATAGTTGCAACATACAATATACCAGATTAAAAGAGTGTAGTAAAAAAGGAGATATTTGTTTTCTAAATGACTGAGCGGGTTGACCTTGTTCCATTGTCATCATTTAGTGTTAGCTGTCAATCAGTCATGGAGATTTTAATTTAATTGAATTTTTAATATATTTTTTCTTTTTTTGCAGCCATTGAACCCAAGAAGGGAGATGACGATGGGAAATACGTGCCTATAAACCTGAGGATGCAACGAACACAGGTAGAGCCTTTATTTGTTAATCAATCTATAAGCGCTCATCTTATGTCTCTTCTCCACTCACAGTGCGCGTCTGGAACTAAATGTTGTACAATGAAAAACAAGCTGTGTAAAAGTACACCGGACGAGATGTTGGCACAGTGCAAATTTTGCAGTGAAAAAAGGTGTTGCATAACAGCAATGTGCACAATGACAGAAGGAGGGGAGATGCAGACTCTACAAAACTTGAAAGAAAGATACGGACTAGAGAATAGGGACCACTTTAGATATTTACAGATTAGGGACTACTATAACAAGGAAATAAAGCAAGACAGAGACAAAGAACAGAATGGAGTAATTAAGATAGTGGTAAAGTCATACGAAGGACGGAAGGGAAGGGTGATATCAGCACTATATCAGGCAATAATGGACAGTAAGGGAAATACAACATTGTATGTAAAAGAAAAGTGGGAGAAAGAGTTGGAAATAGAGATAACAGAGGAGGAATGGTATGACACATGTAAGACGCAACAAACAACCACAGGATCAAGGATATGGAGGGAGTTTGGGTGGAAAAACATAATTAGATACTTTATAACACCAGAAATACAGGGCAATTACACACCAGCAAAGAAAACATGTTGGAGTGAGTGTGGACAGGAAGGGGCGAACCATACACAACATATTCTGGGGATGTCAGAAGATAAGGCACTACTGGGAAGAGATAGGAGGGATAATAAATGAAATAATAGGATACAAAATACCCCAGGGAGGCCAAGTGTTGTATTTGGGGAATCTATCACAAGAAGGAATCCAAGGGGAAGACAAATACTTGATTAAGATATTGATAGTGGCAGCCAAAAAAGCTTTAACTAAACTGTGGTACAAGGTAGAAGTGCCGACGAAGGATCAATGGATAGAGTTGGTAGAGGGGATACAGGAAATGGAGAGAATCACACATCTGCTGAGGCTGCAAGAAGAAAAGTATGAATGGAAAGTGGGAAGAATACAGGAGGGGAAGTAACGACATCACAGAGGATTGAAAAGGATACAAGGAAATGAATGAGAATGTAAATAAATAATGCAAATATAGAATGGACCGAAGGACCCATGCCACACCTTTTCTTTTCTCATTTTTGTCTATTTGTTTTATATTTATGTACTGTTGATATGTTGAAATGTATTGTCTATGAATGTTGTCTATGTATATTGTTGAAAAAAAATGAAAATAAAAACGTAAGTAAAAGAAAAAAGTGTTGCTAGGTTACCAGTTCATTTATATCGCCGTGATTGGTGCGTAGAGCGGAATGAACTAAGCACAGAGTGACTGTTTGGGGAAGAAGGATTACTCTGGTTACAAGGGTTCATGAGATCTTGGCAGACATCGGAACTCATCTCAGCCAGTCACAATGCCAGGGCTGAACTAACCGCTATATAAGTCACACGTTTGGTATCCCATCTCAAATTGAAATACAGATGGGATTTTACACCCAACTCATCTGATGACGCAAATGTAAACAAACCCACATATTTGCATATTCATAATACATTTTGAAGATTGTGTTTCAGTCGTCTCTCGTCAAAATTTCTCTCAAATCGATCCTAGAGTGAAAACCTCTTTTGGGTTGTTTCGGTTTGTTGTAGAGGAGCCTTTGTTTGCGTTTGTATTTTGCATTGTGTATGTGTAACTAGGAGGGCAGAAACACACATTTTCAATTGCTTTGTGTAAATTGACTAAAATAAATTGATAAAAGAAATCTTTTGTCTAATTAGAATATCTTTAGTTGCCAATTTGTCCTCTGCATTTAACCCATCCTAACTATTTAGGAGTATTGCGCCCAGAGACGCAATACAAACTCCATTTGTTAATTATGAGAGGTCTGTACAGATGAATCTCTAAAATGTCCTCTGTTCCTCGTCTGTCTTCAGCACGGCGTCCTGTCCAGGGAGTTTGTAGAGTTGATGGGTCACTGTAATACTATCCAGGCTCAGTACAGAGACCGCAATGTGGAGAGGATACAGCGGCAACTCAAAATCAGTAAGTACACTGGAGGGCAGTGTCTAGATCCCACAGCCGGGGAGGACTTTACATTTCCCCATAGGTGGTGGGAGTGGTTAACACATTGGGTGCCACGCCCCTTCCGCGAAGTGCATAGGCCTTGCTGCCCATTAACCCCATGTAAGCGCTCACCTTGTTTGTAGAGCTAAACCTATATTTTATATTATAGCTATGGATCTAATAACGCTGTCGATTGCCAGTGGGTTTCTTCCGGTCAACGTGCAAAAAACAGATAATATTTTCATCTATACATTTCCGTTTTATACCGTGGTGAATATGAGTATAGTTTGAGTGATTCTGAGTAATCTCAGAAAAAGACGCGAAAACAGCATTTTTGTGTAATTCAATAAACACGTTGCCATTCCTCGCTTGGATCAACAATCAATCTGAAATCAATGCTAGATTATCGGTATTATCTTTCATCATGCACGCATGAAAGGGGGGTTGGAGCGGGGCGCACCTCCGTGCCGTGATGTGACCAACGCCACACACACACACACTAGGGATGGGTACTGAATTAGGTACTTTTAAAGGTACCTACAGAATCACGTCGGTACTACCGAGTACCGATTCACGTGAGATCCGTCGGTGCCAGATTTCGGTACTGTAAAAAAAATTATAATAATAATTCTTTATACTTTTTATAATATATTTTTTTTACTTATTGTTTTCACATCAACGTTCACACGCACAATATACGCTTACCTAGGATTTGACTTGATTCAACAACAAAGCAGTCGGGGCAATGGCAAGCCGAAAACGGTCGAAAGTGTGGTTATTTGAAGTTTGGATTATTTTTTGAGAACTGAGATTACAGATTGTGATTACGGTACATTTTTAGAGACTAAATTACCGAAAAAAAGCTACCGTTGGGTACCAGTATCGATTCACAGGTACCGGTACCGTATCGGTTTAAATGTGAACGGTACCCATCCCTAACACAAACAGACACAGACACAGAGCGATCGCGGGCAAAAGAATATCGGATCAACGCAAGATTGGTAATATATAGTCCTTACCTTGTATCTGGTGTACTGCAAAAAGAATAATCCAATTATCTGATCGCCATTCCAAATACTGGTCGCGGTAGTCTGTCCCACGTTATCCAGCATGCACATGGACAGGCGGGCGGGTGAACTCGTCGAGGCAACCGTGGTGACTATTTGTCTTGCCGGAGTCTTTAGAGCCCGCCCCCATGCCGCAGCTCGGTAGAGAAAACAAACTACATAGTTCCAAATGGAGTGCAATACCGGCCGCAAGGCGTTAGGCGGCGGTATTCACCGTCTGCGATCTCAGACACATTCAGTACAGCATGCACAAGGTGCCTCGATGGATTATGAATGGCAATGGCGAGTAAAAGGAAAACCGAGACAAAAACGTAGATCTGCGTTTCCGGCACTCAACCGCTGGGCCACAGAAACGTAAATCTATGTGAACGGCAACCAAAGGGTTAAGGGAGCGCTTCACCAAAAAACTATGCTGATTTATTTTGCACGTAATTTCACACACACACGCACACACACACACACACACATCCAAAAACTCTAAACAGTTTTGCACACATTCATTTAGTTTAACAATTATTGAGAGTAAATTAGTTTGAATATGGCCTCCAGTGAAGTCATCTGGGACATTGAATCCTTGTGTTGTTAATTACAGCTCAATGAAAGGTAAGGTAGCCGTTCCTATAAGACAAGGTATTGCTATTTTCTTTAATCTGCATCATTTCACGGAGCTGTGATTTTGTCTTCTCAGCACAAAACTAGACCACATGACATCTTTACAACAATACTCCTTGTTTATCGGTTTATATCTAGATATATGCTTGACTCCAGTAGATACTGTATGTCAATATTTAATGGAAATATTAGGATTTTTTTTTTTTTTTTTTTTTTTTTTTAATCTCTCTTTTCTTTACATCACTGCTATCAGGTGAAAATCCTGCATTTCAGAATGAATAAAATCAACCTAATCTTCAGTTTTAAAGTTTCAATTTGGGGTTTGAATGGGTTTCATGGGCCCTTGGCTCCCAACATAGAAAAACCATGTAAACTCTCAATATTATTGTTATTATTATTATAATACTTTTTTAATTTTTAATTTATTAATTAATTAAATCAACAAAACTGTAAATACAAGGTTTTAGTCCAACAACAATGATATAACAATCTCATTCAGTGTCCCAACAGCTGTGTAATGATGTTTCCTCTTTTAGCCGGCACCAATGTGACACACGAGGAGCTGGAGACCATGCTTGATGTTGGACAGACGGATGTTTTCACGCAGAACGTGAGTATATGTTCCTGTCGAGAGGCTGTGAGTGTGTACCAAGTATAGAGGTGGGAAGAGGCTTGTGATATATCCTGTTACTCATACTGTAGCATGACACCATTTGAGTCAGACACAGGGTGTCCGCGGGACCTTAAAAAGTCTTAAAAAGTCTTAAATTCAACTATCAACTATTAAGGCCTTAATTTGTCTTAAAATGTCTTAAATCCGACTTTCGGAGGTCTTAAAAACATGCCATGTCATCTTATGTTTCATTGTGAAATCTGGGGGTTAACTATTATTAACGGGAGATAAAGTCAGGCTTTTTTTTCTCTTTCACGCAAACGGTACGCAGTGGGGCGGAACCAATTTATGGTCCTTAATGTGTGTCGCCGTCGGGAGCTATTTCAGAACACCGGAGCATAGGTAACACGTTATTCAAGCCGTAGCGATAACGCTGACGTTTAGTTTCGTTTAATTGATTTGTATTTATTTGCACTCGTTAATTTAACATGGGAAAGTGCAAATTTAATGAGAACTGGCTCGAAAACCCTCTGTTTGCACCGTGGTTGGTCCCAGTGAAAGTACGAGGCCCGCTGCAAACTCCGCAAAAAGGATTTTAAACTGGGAACGATGGGAATAAAAGCAGTCGAGTCACACATGCACAGCGCTAAGCATGTTACATCTGCAAAAACCCGCCTGCAGACAACTTCAATATCAAATTTCTTTTCGACGCCGTCCACATCAACTGCTCAGGGACAGGTAGGTCTACCACCAATTACATCTGCACCTGTCCGGGTAACGTTCGGCTCCACGCCAACCCTTGAAGCTGAGGTACTGTGGGTTCTAAATACGGTCGCAAAGCATCAGTCCTACAATGGAAATGAGGGACTAGGAGAGGTGTTTCAAGCGATGTTCCCTGACTCTGTTAGGATCTATGCGTAACAGTACTGTATATTTGCATATCATGTATGTCACAAATGTAACGGTAATATATACCTGTATGTCATGTATATCCCTATGCCATAAATGTCATGTATGTTGTGCATGTCATAAATGTCACTATGAATTGAAAATGGGGGACCCTGATGTAAACAAGACAAACGTCTTTCTCTGGTCTGCATCCCCTTATTATTGTGTGTATTGAGCTGTACTGTATTGTACCCATTCTGAAATCTGTTAAATAAAGTATTCATTCAACCAAACCACAAAAACAAAACAACTGGATGAATGAAAACTTTATTTAACAGATTGCAGAATGTGTACAATACAGTACAGCTCAATACACACAATAATAAGGGGATGCAGACCAGAGAAAGACGTTTGTCTTGTTTACATCAGGGTCCCCCATTTTCAATTCATATTGACATACACAACATAGAATAGATAGAATAGAAATACTTTTATTATCCCGTGGGAAATTTGACACTGCAAATCGCTCAACATTTAAACATTTAGACAGGACAGGTCACGAATTAGAATAATAACACAAATCAATCAAGTTGCCTAGGATAAGAGTAGAGTAAAATAGAATAAAAATGAAATAAAATATACAGAAATAAATACAGTAAAAACATACATGACATAGTACTGTTCTGTTACCCAGAGATCATAACAGAACATATTATATATATATGATGGGGATGAGACTGTACATTAGGAGGAGGGGGGGGGGGGGGTTGGACATTTACGGTGGCCAGTTTCGAATTGCAGCCTCCCGTAGGTGCTCTTTTTTTTTTTTTTTACTTTATTTTTTAGCGTTTATCGCTATTCTGGTCAAGCATGACCGACAGTTGTAGGGTGAAACGGGAGAGAGAGCAGGGGGAGACATTCGGCAAATGACGGCGAGTCCGGGAATCGAACTCGGAGTCAACCAGATCCGTGACGCAGCACGGAGTCCCGCGACGCAGCGCGGTAACATGGTGTGCTACTGGAGCACCCCCCGTAGGTGCTCTTTAAGAGCGGTTTTGAATGTGGGCAGGGGTAAAGTGGGTTTTAGGAGTGAGGTTAAGCAGTAGTCTGACCAGTTTGTTTTGTGATGTTTGTAATCTTGTTTTTAGTGCCTTTGAGGTGCTTTGGTACCATGAGGTGCAGGCATAGTCGTAGTACCCTTGAATGAGTGTACTGAGAGTACCCATGATTTTTGCCATTTTGTTATCGTGAAATTGGTATTAAATTTAATTCTGAGTGGCATTAAAAAGTCTTAAAAAGCCTTAAATCTGACTGGGCTAAACCTGCAGATACCCTGCAGACAGTCTTTGTGCAATATGTTTAGCGGCAGTTCTCATGTGTGCACTGCCACCTAGGAGCTCCCTATTAATTCTGTAATTGACCATAATTCACACAGTGGCCATTTTGCTCTTATGTTAAGGTTGGGATTCCTTTCCAATGACTGAATAATACGAGCAAAATGGCCGCTGTGTGAATATTGTCAATAAGGTGTCTGATCCCCATCACAGGCTCAATATGACTCAAGAAGCAAATCAAACGCATCCCTCATATTGCCCTGATATTAGGGGTGTAAAGGTATGCGTATCCGTACCGAAGCGTTTCAGTGTGTAGTGTACCGAATGAATACAACGGTATGTTAACCACTAACGACCACCTACCAGGGGCTGTTTTTTTCACAATCTAATATAATTATAATTATTAAAAAAAAAATTACAAGTTGATTATTAATTTCAATTCGTTACTGCACACTACATCACCCCTGAGTGGAACATGGAAAGCCAAACTTTCCCCAACTGTACCGAAAACCCGTACCGAACCTTGACTTAAACCGAGGTACGTACTGTACCGTGGTTTTTGTGTACCGTTACACCCCTACCTGATATAGTAATGTCTCATTTCAAGCTTTGTATACAAAGCTCTATAATGAACCGGATTCTGAGGGTTAAGTCAAAACTAATTATTATTAAAATATGAATCGTGGGGTGAAAACACAAGCTGCTGCTGAAATACAGTATAAAATCACCCTTTTCTCTCTCCGAAGTCTCCTTTCAAATCCTCCAGTCAATGAACGTTTAGTGCTGCCACCACTGGTCATAAATAAGATCAGCACCATGACCTGACAGGTTAACAGTGATAGTAATGTGTTTTATTGGCGACCAGTGGTGGCAGCAAGCTTTCCCTGAAAACCATAGAAGAAGGCGCCATTACCAATTTGAAAGACTTGGAGTGCTAAGTGAGTGAATTGAGTGAATTCTGAGTGAATTCTGCTAATAGCGTTGGTGTTGCTCGCCTGTACACGCTACTATTTCCAATTCAAAGGTATATAATAGGTATTATGTTTCATCATGAATGCATGAAAGGGAGGGGGGGAGGGGTTGTTTTTTGATACTTTGATCGCCAGTAATGGCATTCGTTTTGAATACTACATACGTTGATCGGCCGGATCTATATGAAAACATTGTAGGATCAAGGTGAAATTGATGTCATATAGTCCTTACCTTTGATCTGGGTTATTCCAAAAATAATATTCCAATTGTCTGATCGCGATTTCCAGTATTGATGTCCATCTGGTCCTGGACATAATTTGGCATAACTTATGCATCGAGTGTGCTAGATGCATTTCGAAATGGTCGGATGAAGCGATTTACTTGGCTCCGTCTAAATTCTGCCCGGAGGGGTTATGAACTTATGATGTCACACGAAATAAGGTTTCAAAGGGTGGGCGATACTGCCACCTAGCAGGATGCGGCCGGTATTGCACTTTTGGGATTTCAGAATGATTTCCTATGGTAATACAGAGGTCCGTGGATGAATAATGAATACAAAAAAATCAAATAAAATAAACGATCAAAACCCGAGAAATCTCGGGTCTGGCAGTCAATGTGTTAACACTTTGAGTGCCAGCCACGGCATAATTCGTTATTTCATGCCAACCGTTGAGTGCCAGAAACGAGATATGCTGTTTTTTAATCGTTATTTTTTTTTATTAGCGATTTCCATTCATATTTCATCAATCTAGCCTCACGTTACCACTGGTACTCTCTCTGAGCTCGAATTGGGAAAATACCGCACCCTATTGTCTCTCGGATGGTACTGCACCCCATTGGATTGGACTGAATGAAACGCATGGGACACATTTTACTTGTCAGGCATGTAATCCGAGCCTATTGCAGTCATCGCCCACCATCAGAACAGCGTGGAATATGTCTTTCGACCACCCAGCGTTATGGCCTGGCTCCGCCCATAAGCACTTTGAGTGACAGTCAGTCCAGAGAGAGAGAGAGAGAGGGAGAGGGGGAGAGGGGGAGAGGGGGAGAGAGAGAGAGGGGGAGAGAGAGAGAGGGGGAGAGAGGGAGAGAGAGAGAGAGAGAGAGAGAGGGAGAGAGGGAGAGAGAGAGAGAGAGAGAGAGAGAGAGAGAGAGAGAGAGAGAGAGAGAGAGAGAGAGAGAGAGAGAGAGAGAGAGAGAGAGAGAGAGAGAGAGAGAGACATTCAAATCAAAATGGCCTGATTTACTGGAGGAGGAAAGGGGCTGAGCTGAATTAGTGTCTAGTATTTAGACACTAAAACACATTGATACGAACTCCTATTACTATAATACAATGCTAGAGACTGAAAAATGACATTTATAGTACATGTCAAGTCAACCATTAAGTCATTTCTGGGTCCTTTTTCCTTTTTTTCCGATATTTTAATTCATTATCCACCCAGGGAGCCTGCAAAATTACAAAATCACTTTTAGCCATTTAAAAAAATAATGTTTATTTAAAAAATGTTAAGCACATGTATAGGTCCTGTTGTTCAGCCTCACAATGCTATTTGATAGTAAATGTGTTTATATGTCCCACCCTCTGGCCTCACAGGGTTAACCTCTTAACACTTTCAGCGCCACGCCTGGTTTTCCGTTTTACCGCTTGAATGCCACCATCGGCGCCAATGTTAACGTTAATATCGCCTAATCTATGTTTTTTTTTTTTTTTTTTTTTTTGGTCTTTTTCCCCCTCCATTTTCCTCCGATTTTCTCCCATCCCAATGTTAGTCGTATGCCAATTCCCAGTCCCTTCCTGGTCGCTGCGCTTTACCCCCCACAGTCAGATCATTTGGGAGAGTGGAGGCCACCACGTGCTTCCTCCGACACACGTCCAGCCAATCACCGCTTCTTTTCACCTGGCAGCGCGGATTCTCATTGAGAGGGCGTAGCGTGTGGGAGGACCACACTATCCCCCTCACGTCCAATCCGCGCTTAGCAGGCGCCCCGACCGAACTGTAGGAGTCGCTGTTTACAACGACCCGGACCCACCCCGCCAGCTTCTCCCACCCTCTGATACAGCCAATTGTATCAGTGCAGACGGCCAGCCAAGCTGGTGACAACCCCGGAGCTGTGAGCTGGATTCGAACAGGCGAACCAAGCTCACAGCTCCGGGGCTGGTGACGAACGCAATCTCCGCTCGACCACCTAACCGCCACGCCTAATCTATGTTTTAAATTATGGCTATGTGTCTAATCTGCCCATCGCATTATCAAAGACTATTTTCCAGTCAGTGCTGTGAAGGCAGATTGTTTTTTTATCGCGTCGTTGCCGTTTCAGAGCAGTTAGAAAAGCCCCCGTTTTGATATAAAAAACAGCTCATTCTGGAGCATTCTATGAAAATCGTCTTTTAGTGGAATATTCCACAACGTTGATATTCGTCGGCCTTTTTATGAATCGTTTTCAAATAAACGATAGATGATCAATATTATACGTGCACGCACGCACATTACGGCCGCGCACTGATAATCGCTCCGTTGATTTCATCACGGACTTTTACAGTGAAACCGAAAGAAGACATTTCACAAAACAGCTTATAACTTCATCAAACTTACTCTGATTATCCTACCACTGATAACATAGAGTCCTTACCTGACATCAGATGGTATCCAACTATATTCCAATTCCTGATCACCATTCGAAAAAATCGATACGTGTATGGATCCAACGCGATACAGTAGAACTCCATGATCCGCGGGGATCTGAGGCTCCAGAATGAACTCTAGTAACCCCGGCTGGATCAGTGAACTGTGGAGTACCGGATTTTTTTCCCCATTCATTTTCATTGAGTCCATTCCAAAATCACTTATGTCATCTGGGAGACGACAGGGGGCGCTTTTTTCCACAGTGATCGCCGGCGCCCCTCGGCTATACTCGGGTAGGCTCGGGTGATGCAATAATTTTTCAGATCGCAAAAAAAATAAAAAAATCCGAGAAATCTCGTGAGTGGCATGCAACCACCTATAAAAAAAACCGAGAAATCTCGTGAGTGGCACTGAAAGTGTTAAAGGGGAACTCCAACATTTTGGGAAATTAGCTTATTTAACATCTTCCCTGGAGTTAGACAAGAAGATACATTTTTTGTCTCTGTGCGTGCATTTTAGCTTTGGGAATAGACGCTCCGTTAGCGTAGCTTAGCTTCATCACTGGAAGTGGGGGAGGGTTTGAGCCTTACAGTGTATTGCAAGGTCTGACATTGACCAAACTTGATATGCATGACCTTGGTGGGCTCTAGGTCAACTCCTGAAAAGGGGGTCAATGTCAGACTTTGCAATCAAAAGTTAGGGGGCTAATAACCCTTGCCATAATTTCAGTGTGCCCCCTAACAATGAGTGACATAACAAAATAAAGTTTAAAAATAAAGTTTAAATATAAAAATAAAATATTTTTAATTTTTTTATGGATGGAAGAGCCGCACATTGACGGGCAAAGAGCCGCATGGCCACCCCTGGGCTATATGGTATCAATCTTGCGTTGATCCAATAATTCCTTCATTGCGATTTCATCATGCATTCATGATGTAACATAATACCGATAATATAGATGTGATTTCAAAATAGTAGCGTGTACAGGCGAGAAATTACAAAGTTTTTAGTGAATTGCACGTATTGCTGCATAGTGTTGTTTTCTGGGATTAGACAGGATTATTCTAAAACTATAGTCATATTCAACACGGTATAAAACGGGAATGTATGGATGAGAAAATTATTTCTTTTTCTCATATTGAACGATAGATAGGTGATTTCAAATGGGCAATATTATTATATCCATAGCTATAATATATAATATAGTTTTATCCCTGCAAACACCGCCACGTATTCCTATACTTTAAAGCGCTGGCCTTTCAACAGTAACAGTAAACAGCGCCCTCTGGCAATGAATGAGTTAATGTTGTTTCGATTTTGCAGGCATATATCCCCTCCGCCTGAATGCCTTCTACAACAGAACTTTGTTTCCGCGTCTCTGATTGGCCAGGTCATTTTTATTTTTTTTTTAATCTTTTTCCCCCTCCTTTTTCCTCTGATTTTCTCCCATCCCAATGTTAGTCGTTGTGCCAATTCCCAATCCCCTTCCTGGTCGCTGCGCACTTACCCCCCACAGTCGGTCTGGGAGAGTGGAGGCTACCACGTGCTTCCTCCGACACACGTCCAGCCAATCAACCGCTTCTTTTCACCTGGCAGCGCGGACTTTCACTGAGAGGCCGTAGCGTGTGGAAGGATCACACTATCCCACTTAGATCCTATCCGCGCTTAGCAGGCGCCCCGACCGAACTGTAGGAGTCGCTCTTTACAACGACCCGGACCCACCCCGCCAGCTTCTCCCACCCTCTAATACTGCCAATTGTATTAGTGTGAACGGCCAGCCAAGCTGGTGACAACGCCGGAGCTGTGAGCTGGATTC